>NC_070599.1:4108104-4426437 GCF_027409825.1 Scomber japonicus
GAAGGAGTAGCTGTATGTTTGTTTGACCCATGTTTAAACATTTTGTTTTTCTCAGTTTAGCAGCACTTTTCCTGTTTTTTAACATTTTGTGTGTGTGTGTGTGTGTGTGTGTGTGTGTGTGTGTGTGTACGTACGCACACATTGTAAAGTGTACCTCCAAATAGAACACATCGATCACATCAAATACATGTGGTTTGAATTCAATTGGTTACCTGAAACAAATTCTACCTTTATGAACGTTTGAGAATGCAGTTTTTTATTGAAACTGTTCAAGGGGCATTGATTCAACTTACAAATGTGAAAAAGGTAAAGTCATTAAGTCTAGTCTTAATATTCAACTTTTGCCTACAAAGAACAAAGTAATGCATCACCAGTCAACACCACAAAAACCAACTTCCACAATGACCATAAAGTTGAATTAACACGTCTGTGTAACAGGTTCAGAATAAAGTAGACAGTTGAACCTTTATGCTGTTTTAAGGTTTTGTTTCATAAGTATTTTTTAAGGCAGGTTTTAAACGTATTATCCTCCTAGTGTATTTATTAATTGCACCATTTCATTGTTCACTGACGGACAGTGGCTGATTGTCCCCTTCAAGTAATTATGAAATATTGGTTTTGGCTATACATTTATAACTGACATGTTTTTCTGAATCTTTTAGGATACATAGAGCTTCATCATGGTGAAAATTTTTATTGGCAACCTTGCCTGCAACACTACACCGGAGGAACTGCGCGAACTCTTCGAAAAGTACGGTAAAGTCTCAGAATGTGACATTGTCAAAAACTATGGTTTTGTGCACATGAACAGCATATCTGAAGCAGAGGAGGCCATTAAAAACCTCCACCAGCACCAGCTGCACGGCTGGCGCATGAATGTGGAGATCAGCAAAGGGAGGCCCAAGTCCACCACCAAGCTGCATGTCAGCAACCTTGGTGAAGGGGTCAACAGTGAAGTCCTGCGGGGCAAGTTTGAGGAGTTCGGCACAGTAGTGGAGTGTGATATAGTGAAGGACTTCGCCTTTGTTCACATGGAGAGAATGGAAGATGCCATGGATGCCATCAATAAGCTGGACAACACAGCCTTTAAAGGTGAACTCTTGGGCGGGGAGAGCTTAGTTGTCTGTGCTGTCCATAGATACGATTTTGGATTCTGTTCTGTCGCCGTAGAGCTCTCGTGACAAATAACAGCCACTAGCTGATATTTTTCCACACACAGAGAAAAAGAATGGCTAACCTTAGCCTTTAATGACCAGATGGACTGAAAGTAATCACTTGTAATTTTGGCAGTGTGTCTTGTGAATAGGCACTGGCATAAAATCCCCCTGCACCTGGCGCAGCAGGTTATTTCGCTTCGCTCAGTGATTGTCGGTCAAGTGCATTTAACGTGTTTTTTTTCCAGTCGGCAAGAGCCTTTTTTTCGTTTCAGAACCCCACGGTCTCATGCGTGTCTTCTCTCTCCTTACAAGGCAAGCTGATGAGCGTACAGCTGTCCACCAGTCGGCTTCGCACTGCCCCAGGAATGGGAGATCATACTGGCTGCTATGTCTGCGGGAAACATGGTCACTGGTCGAAAGACTGTCCAGTCGGTCGCAACGGTAGCCACAGTGACGACATGAGAGGTCGCAGCGGCCGGGCCAACCTACGCAGTCCCCTGGGTTATGGCAGGGGCAGCTACCAGATGGCCAGTCCTCCATCAACTGATTACATGGGCGCCTCTGCGTATAGTCGGGCTAGTTACGTAGGTGGGTTGCCGCCTCCCCCACGTAGGCTTAGTTATGGCTCTGAGCTGGGGGATCGCTACGGCAGCAGAGCAGCAGGCTCCTATGCTGAGAGGTCATCAGCTTATGATCGTGACCGTCTCTATAGCAGTGTTGACTATTATGAGAAGTACAGAGCTCGCCCTTATGGCTCAAGTTATTTCGAGGATCGTCGCATGTCCTATCTCCCCCCTCCCCCACCTCCCTCTTCCTCCCTCTCAAAGCTCTCCTCCAGTATAGATCCATATGACCGTCGGCCGCTGCCTCCGCCGACATCGGCTGCTGCAGCCGCCGCATACTACGCACGAGACCGCAGCCCCATCAGACGAGTACCAGTCTCCTCAGCAGGCTACTCTTATGAGCGAACACGGCTGTCACCGGTGTCTTCCTCCAGGAGCTCTTACCCCGCTCCACGACCCAAGGATCATTACACGCCACGCTATACGCCTTACTAAAGCCATGGTGCCAAGGTGAGCAACGTAGCAAAGAAAGATGACAGGGTGTATGCCAAGCACAAGTTTATTTTAACACTGTGGGATCTCATAACTTGTTATAACTTGGGGGGCTAACCACTGTTTCTTAAAAGGAAATATTTTGCTCTTTTCTAGGTCTGTTTGTGAATTGCAGGACTTCTCCCTTGCCGTCATTTCTTCAGGCTTCACGATTCCATCAGTCAGCGTGATGTACAGCAAAGCAAAATGTATGAGACGCAGACACTCTGGATGGAAGTGGCGTTGGCATCTTTTAAGGTGCCAGTGGCCTGCAGACGAATTGTTCTTATAGTCACATTCACATAATCTATTTTCAATAAGGATGATTTTCAAACTACACTGTTTGACATTTACAATGTATAAAACTTTTCTCACTCGCTCCGCAGATTTTCAGCTCAGTTTTCAAGAGGTCCTTCTTTTTCCTAACCTGTGTTTCTTCCTCACATTAAGCAAATAGTTAAATTCAGCACAAGTGAATTGTCTGGTTTATGTTAATGTCATTTGAAAGAAATGTTCTTGTTACATCATTATGAACATTTACCTAGCGTATTTTGTTGAATGGTGGAGGGTTCAACTCACAGTTAAACTGAGTTTTTTTAGTGTAGTAGAATCATTTCCTGCTCCTCAACACACACACACACACACACACACACACACACACACACACACACACACACACACCTGACATGTTCCAAGTCTGTTATATGGATGTGGATAGTGGATAAAGACTGTTGTATAGTGTTGGGTGGGAAAGAGTCCACAGAATAATTAATCCATGCCCATGAAACTGACTTGGTTGAGGCTTGATAAGTTATAGAATCACACTTTGCGTTGGAATCTTAAGTTAAGAAAAAAAAACCTTGTCTCAAACATTCCAGCCTCTCATTTATCTAATTTGAATGTCTACAAAACATAAAATAGCTGAATTTTATAACACATGGTGAGGTGATCTGAAGTCGGTAATTAAAGTGTCTTTGAGTGACGCACATCTTGTAGTTAAGTAACATCATGACTCTGTTTACTCTTCAGACTTTGCCTTCAGCTGACAACAGAGAATAACCTCTCATGTCTATTTTTTTGATTTTTTGTTTTGGGTGAATGTTGATTGTGAAAATGAACATAAAACAGCATAAGCAGATACAGAAATGTGAGGCAAGGACTCAGGGTTTGAGCTGTATGTCTAAAGGCACTTGTATTTTTGTTGAAGGTGCCTTTTGTTTGTTTTGCATATAGGTGGATTTGAAGTTTGTATTTTTCATACTGTAAAAATACCAGCATACATTAAGCATCTAAAATAAATATGATTTTTAATAAAGCCCAAATCATTTTGGTGACGTGTTGCATTTTTCAGGGTTTTTTTGTGTTTGAAATTGATTCACAGCACCTAACTTTTGCTGTAGGTGCCATGGAGGAAGTGTTTATTTTTTGAAACTGCATGATTTCAAAGGAATTAGACATAATTATCAGTTATGTTTTAGCTAAATTAAGAGATATGCCTAATGTTACAGTATATGTAATACTGTAATAATGTCACATCATTGTGATAAAGTGCAGTAAGAGTGTTTATGGACAGAAATCAGAAGCAAGAATGGCCTATTTTTAAGTAACAATTTAGATTATTTCTGTCAGATTGTGATACAGGGTTGTAAAATCTCTGCTGTATATCACCCAACCCTTGTCTCAACATTTCCTGTCAGTTTTATTCACATTGACCATAATATATTCGACAGGGTATGCAAACCTACCTACCGGCCATTATCTTGTATTGTACTATTGTCTAAAGATGTTTTAGAAAAATACTTAGGAACAGTAACATGTGATTAAGAATTTGCGTCATAACCTTAATTTGTGGCTGTGTCTTGTTGAGATCTGTCAAATTAATTTAAAAACTCTTTTTGTGCTTACAGAGTGCGTTTTTTTTTTTAAAAAGAAAAGAAGCTGAGTTTGAAACAGCAGTTAAGAGTTGTGGTGGTCTGTCATTAAGGAGGTTACTAAAGTTTTGCCTTGGGGCCATGATGTAAGATGTTGAAAGATATCTACTTGATTTGACTTATTTGGGTGGCTGAAACCTCATATTAGCCTCACATAAACTTCTAAATACATTTTTGCATAGACTGTGTATTTTGTCCCCCATCAGTTATATTGTAAGTAGGCCTACATTAATAAGGGCTCTTCCTATGTTAAGTACGAACAGAAGGAATACAGTAATTGCAGCAGGACAAACCTGTTTAAACTTTGATTTCAATGATTGTTTTAAGACGCATTTGAAAAAATAGTGAACACGCCCTTTAAGACAATACTTCCAATAAGGCATGACCCAGCCACTCATTGAATTTAGCCTGCTTTCCCTCCTTTGTACCCGCTGCACGGTGAGCAGCCTGGTGTGTTAGCACAGTTAGCGGTAACGTAGTCTTGTGTTGGTCACAAGCTAGTCACGTAGTACAACAAACGAAAGCGGCAGTCGCCATTTCACTCTGAGACTCCATGGTGGAGACGCAAATTGCAGCCTAAAAAGGTATCGAAACGTATATACGATAGAAAAAGCAACTTAACTCTGTGTTAGTTATCATATTAGCTAGCGCTACAGTTAGCAATGTAACTTTAAGCTAGAACAAACAGTTTTAGGGATGAAGCAGGCTGCCTGTTTAGTCAAAGCTAATTGCTACAAACGCGTGGAGGAACACAACTGATACCGACCAAGACGCCCATACAAACGCTTACTAGCCTGTCTAATGCTATATTTGTGGGGTCTGCAGCTTGATAATGAACCACCATGTTGTTTTTGAAAGGAGACAATCTAACGAGTGATGTATGCACAGCTTTTTGTAACGTTGGCCTTTTGTTTTGCTACCAGGTTAGCTTAAAAAGAAAGCAAAGCATATCAGTATTGTGTTTTGCACACGATAGTAGCTATAGGCCTAACGTTATATATATAATTCAGTCAGTGCTGTGTTCTGCACACAGATTCAGCTATCCATACACTATCACAGCTCAAATGTAAGACTACAAAGTAGCCAAATGTACTTATTAATAGGAACCTGTCGGAGTGCTGTGCTACAACCTCACCTGTAAGTTAGCTGCTTACAGTCATTGGTTAGCTCTGTTGCTATTGTTTAGCCACATCATAATATTCCTCTTATTGATTGGTTTCAGTGTATTATTGCAGAAGACACTCTATTGCCAATTTTTTAAAGAGTTTGAAGAAAAGTTAGGTGTGTAGTCCCATGTACCAGCTCTGAGTCCTTATGCGTTTGTAATTTGAAGTTGTTCAAATACAAAAACAAAAGTGTCCGTTATTGGTTCCTCATTTGCACTAATTAATGCCAGTGTACTTATGGGTAGATTTATGGATGTGTTTTCCTATTCAAATGAAGAAAGTGATCATTTGAAGTAAGAGCCGCTTGTTGAAAGATTTCGTGATGAGAACATTTTATTCTTTACTGTTTTTTAAAAATTGAATAAGAAAAAATATTCACCTAGATCAGCCAGGTGAGAATCACTCATTATCAACATATGTTGTCTAGTAATCTGGAGTCAGTAAATGTGTTCAAAGACAAACCCAGATTTATGATTCTAAAGTGGAAGAAATGCAAAGCAATCAGTTATTGATTATTTGAACTGTCCTACAATTGTGTGTGTGGTTTTTGAAAAAAAGTGAACTTGAAACAATAGTCAACATAGAATGTGATGCTAAATTTTCAGCAGTCCACATAAACACAATGAAAATTGTGATTGTTCCCTGTGGTTCCAAGGCGAAATGGTACAGAATCCAAAATGACTTGTTGATAAAGAAAAACAAAGTGAACATACAATAACCATAAAGCACAACTGTGTATAAGTTAGGTTTTTGGTTGGTTTGGTGTTATTGTAGGATACAACTACCCAAATATAAACCCTTCAGTTGAATTGTTTATGCAACAAATTCTAGTATAGTGAATCTCATGTACTCTGGACACTGCTGTCTAATGCTCATCAGTTGATCCTTCATTATTAGCAAATCTAATCATATCAAACATTGTACCAAAGTTTCCAAAGTGAGAGTAATGGTAATTTGGATTAAGGTCTAATGAACAGGTCAAGGTTTTCATTGAATCAGTTTAACTATGGTGCTAATAATCTCCTTCTCTTCCCATAGTGAAGTGGAAGCTCCACAATGGTGAAAATATTCATTGGGAACCTGTCACCAGACACCACATCAGACGAACTCCGCTCTCTCTTCTCCCAGTATGGCAAGATTGCAGAATGCACCATCGTCAAGAACTTCGGCTTCGTGCACATGGACGACAAGTCGGAGGCGGAAGAAGCCATCCGCAACCTGCACCATTACGAGCTGAACGGCCAGCCCATGAACGTAGAGTTGAGCCGCGGCAAGTCGAGAGGGTCCACCAAACTACACGTCGGCAACATTGCCTGCACCAACCAAGAGCTGAGGGCCAAGTTTGAAGAGTTTGGCTCCGTGGTGGAGTGTGACATAGTAAAAAACTATGCCTTCGTTCACATGGAGCGAATGGAGGATGCCATGGAGGCCATTAATCAGTTAGACAACACAGCATTTAAAGGTGAACTCTTGGGCTGGGCTTAGTGGGGAGTGTACCCTTATTAACATACAGTATCAAGAATATATGATTTCCTTCTTGTGAATTGGTAGGTAAGTGATGGATGCGTCACAGGTGAGTAAAAAGAAAGATGAAAGGATAAAGGTAAGCTGAGAGTAAGGCAGCGCTGAATACTTATTTTAAAGCTGGTATCCGTAATGTCATTGTTAATATCCGTCTGGATTGTTGGAAAACACAAATAAGCACATACTGCAATTCATGATCGATTCATGTCTCGCTTCTTCTGGCTAATGTAAGAAGAGCCTTTTTAATAGTGGAAGCAATAGATAATGTCGGCTTGACTTTATTTTTACTAATTAAACTCAGTATAGGTTGCATGTACACCCAACAGACGTGCAAGCGGGTCTTACTATACTCTATTGGGTTTCTACACACGTTTGTCGGCACGGTCATAATTCTGCTGCTACACAGACGGCCACAAAATTTGCGTCCAACGAACCCTCGTGATGTAAAGGTAAAATTCAACTATTTTAGTCTAAGAAGCTCACAAGTGCGGTAAGTTACGGATTTCAGCTTTAATATCGGTGTCTTTTTTTAATTCTCAAATCATAAGCCATGTCTTATTGTTATTTCTTGAGTATAATTGCTGCTTTTTAACTGATGGATTGGGAGACTCTTGTGTTCCAGACAGGAAATGTCAAATTTCTTCTTTCGAATGAATGCAGGCACAAGTCCTTATTGAGTTTTTTCTTTTTAAGGCAAACTGATGAGCGTGAAGCTTTCGACTAGCCGCCTGCGTACTGCGCCGGGAATGGGAGACAGATCGGGTTGTTATCGTTGCGGGCAGGAAGGCCACTGGTCCAAAGAGTGCCCTCTTGACCAAAATGGCTACCACAGAAACGGCTCAGAGCCAAAGTCTGATGGATACGATGCCTTGAGATTTGGCGGGCGTGGCCGCAGCAGGGGTTATCATCCGGGCTTCAGCGGCGAACCGGATTATGGGGGCGACTATGCTCCTGTACATGGTTTTTCCCGGGGTTCTGGCCACAGCAGCAGTGTGGTGGGGTACAGAAGGGGTGCGGGCTACGAGAGTGCAATGAGATACGGGCCGCACCCCGGTTACGGCTTAAGCGCCGTGGCTGAACATAGCATGGCTCGGATGTACGGCAGCGAGGCGGCATACAGGAGCAACGGCTCACTCTATGGCGCGGTACCAGCCTACCCGATGCGACGGTCGCCTTACGAGGACAGAGATCCGTACGGGGTCGTGGACTACTACGAGAAGTACAGGGCCAATTCGTACGGAGGCAGTTATTTTGAGGAACGCCGCGCCGTCCCCTTGCCTGCTCCATCAACATCTTCTTCCACAGCTATAATGAGGGAACGTCTACCCCCCTCTAGCCTCGACCCATACGAGTGCCCTCCCCTCCCTCCTCCACCAGCCCCAGTCTCCTCATACTACGCACGTGACCGGAGTCCGATTCGGAGAGTCCCTGCCGAGGCAGATGGATACACATATGAGCGTTCGCGCCTTTCTCCGGTGTCCACCCTCCCAAGAAGCTCTACTTACGACCATACGCGGGATCCCGGCGCTGAGCGGGCACGATATGCATACTGACCCTTGTCCCATACTGCTAGGTGAGAGCTGAATGACATTAAGCGTGTAGAATAGCCTAAGTCCCATTCGAATCACTGAAATTTAAACTTCAAACTGTACATAATATTGGTGATATTAGGTAGGTAAAAGTCCACCCTCTGTCTATGTGAGGCGTGAGGATAGGAAGAATAAAGCCCCATGTCAGCTTGTCCATCTTAATACCCAATGAGTAGGTTTCAATATGCATTCACATTATGTTTTGATCTCATTCCAGTTTATACTTCAAAGTGCAGCAGTTAATGCTGAGTTGACCATCTTTCATTGTCCTGTTTTTGTGTTATGGTATTGGTGCATCTCTGAGATGGCTCATCCCAACTGTGGAAGTGCAGGTACCAGGTTTATCAGCAACCCGGTCGACAGCCCCTTCATGAAACTGTAAGAAGAGAATTTTAGCCCCTCCTAAAGTAGCTATATTGTTTATGCTATTTATATTCAGTCACTAGGAAAAAAGTTCAATTAGTGCATGGTGCATGTTTTAAAGGTGAGTCTTATGGTGACATTCATGAAAATTAATAAATTCTTTTCAGCAGCATTTCATGTATTACAATGTGCATTTTAGTGTGTTTGTGTACATTCACAATGTTAAGGTGTATGATGACAATGTTACTTTAACCAATTAGAATACTGTAATGGTTATATTATTTTACCTGTGGACTGTTCCAAACATTGACCCACAGTAGGTAAAAACATGGTTATACTTTTTTTTAATTTAATTTGGGTTATCAGACCTTTTGTGAAATTAGTTGAGTATTAGTTAAGTTTTTACCAAGCTGCATTATGATCCTTTTTTTTTTCTTTTCACTAGAGACCATACTTACATGACTTAGATTTTAGTTGCAGTAACAAACATGAGGCTTAACATCTTGAACTTATTTTATAGTTTAATTATGAATATGACCTCAATTCCCTATGCTGTCTGTCTGTCTTGATCTGTATCTTAGGTTCAAATTAAAGTTTGTCTTAAGTCACAAGACTGTTGTGTTGTGTCATATATTTTTTCACAGGACATTTACTGTAAATTGTGACAGTCAAAATGAAAGAACATTACACTACATGGATCCCTTAATTTGCAAAGAGAAAAACTACATGATCCCATGTAATATGCCATTTTTTGTTATGACTGGTCATGAAACAACTTAAGTGTATAGAGACCTAATGAGCTAATACAATGGGATGACATGTAGGAACGTGGGTTAGTATGCAGATAAAAAATAGTATTGGCATCTATATGTCTTATATTTTTCATTACTAGCTAATTAGACTTGCCATTTCAGTGTTCAAGTTTTCCAATGAAGTTAAAATGTTATGAGAGTAAAAAAGGTTTCCAAGATACTCAGGAATGATGATGTTGGTGCTTTGCCACTCCACACAAATTCCACTGATCCTGTGTCAGCTCAATTAAATGCTTGCCCATTATATTAAATAGAATAATTCTTGTGTTGTAGGATATATTACTAGCACTGGTGGCATACAATAAAGTTCTATGAAATGTAATATGCAAAGGCAGAACATAAAATAGTTTAACGCGAGCACCTACTTGAGAATATTGATTCATTGTAGCATCATTTCAGAACCGGGCTGGTTAGAGAAGGGCGGGCCCTCGGAGGGGTCTTTGAGGGTGGCCCTCGTTTACAATAAAGTCGGGATTACACTATGGAGAATACATACACAAAATAATCTACAAAACCAGTTAAAAAAGTTACATGGCTGTGCTTTAAATATGTTATGTAAAGAGTTAGAAGATATTCAGTTTTTAATAAAACATGTGCGACAATATAATGAGATTGATGGTCATATAAACCAATCAGATTTCAGAACGAGGACACCTACATAACTGACCAATAGAATAGTCCATAGGGGGAAGGGCTTGGTTTGGCCAATAGGAATGCTTTATACTACAGCGGCTCATCCCCTGTTCATGGGATCATCTTTTGTGGCGTTCCGTTGAGCGCCATTTTGATTATACTATTGAAGCGGAGGCTTCAGACAATACTTTGGGAGATATTTTCCCCAGTTTAAATACATTTATACCTGATTCGACCGACGGTTAGAAGGAGACTAAGCCATTTCCGTATAGCGAAAAATGGCCACAGGAGCAAATGCAACTCCTTTAGGGAAGTTGCACCCCAGCATCGGAGCTAAACGAGGATTTGACGCCGGGCCTGGTGCGGGTAACGGGCTGATGCCAACGCCGGGGCCGCCTGCAGCTTTCCCCTCGATACAAGCTTTTCAGCCCGCAATGCCAAACGCATCTTTTCCGCAGTTCAATGCAGTGGCAGGTTTTGTGGCCCCGACTCCACAACAACCAGCGGTAGCGGCTGGACTGCCCAAACCAGGTTAGTTAACGTCTGCTAACGTTAACGTTTCAAGGACCTGAAAGTAGTGCTGGCAGGCTAACGTGGCGAGCTAACTGACATGGAATAAAGGACGACGCTGAAGTTAGCTTCTGATTCGGGATTAAGGGGAAACGTAAGGGAAACATAAATAATTATATTCAGCGGCTAATTCTAACTTTTTTCTTTAGTTTTTCATCACTTTTACTTGTGAAATAGTGCTAGACATTGCATAAAGCCTCCACGCTGTGTAAACCCCCTCTCCAATTTATGAACCCTTATTTTGCTTTGTGTTATGAAAACCGAAAACAGTCAGATTTCACAGTTTTTCTGCCCCATGGACAAATATCAGTGTAATTGCCCTTTTTTCAGTTTGTACAAGAATTGTTTCTCAAATCTGAAACAGTTTTAATGTCATTCTGGTAATGTAGCACAGAAGTGACCAGTTTTAACCCAGTATTTTGGTCTAATGTGATATTGATTGGGGGGGGGGGGGGGGGGGGGGTAGTGAAATCACCCTTTCCTGTCACAAATCTGAGTGTGGCTCTAAGCAGCGTTCAAGCTTTTTGCTACCATGTGTTTTCACCTTTTCACAAATGAGAGTATACAATAAATGGACTATCAGCTTCTAATTATTATTATTATTGTTATTATTAATATTATTATTTCCCTTAACCTTCCCCTTAACCTCGATTCAGAAACTAACTTCAGCATCGTGACACATTAAGTCCTGGCCCTGAACGAAATGGAGACAACTCCGCTAACGTTAGGTAGCAACCGAATGCTAGCAAGTAGTTAGCTCACTTAGTGTTTCTTTTAGCGGTGGTTAATGTTATCCTCCTTTTGTGTCAGATTGTTAACATACTGTAGAATTGTTTGTAAGCATAGTGAACGACATGTTTTACAGTTTACATCGTCTTTGTCTCTTGCACTATTATGTTATGCGCAGATTACGTTCAGATTACGTGTTAAATCGTGTATTTTAAGTTGCACTGTGTATCGGTGGCACCGTAGGCTCTAAGGAAACGATATTTCATCCCAGATGTTACACTCTATGTGTATATGGATGGATGTCTGTGGTTGTGACGTGTATATATGTAGGCATCAAACAATCGCATTGTAAAGTCAGCTTGGTTTGCTGTGTTGTGTTCCGTTATTGACACAACTCACTTCACATAGTAGCCATGTTAAAGGCTTACTTGGCTATACACACACAGGAATCTCCACTATTCTACCTGCACATTACTAAGCATACAACATACATTTCAACTTGGATAGCGAGAGATGAAGAGTAATACTGAGATGGTATGTAAATGATAGTGTACCCATAATAAAAGATATGCTGCCACAGGTGGCCTGTGTGTGCGCTCAGTTCAACTTCTTGTGGTTACTCCTGGGGTTGTTTTGAAGCATTTCCTGTTATTTCCAATAAGCAAGGTCAAGTAGAGTGGACCATCATCCTGTAACATTAATCAGCAGAGCTACAGCCAGCATGGGTAACACCCCACGTTTCTCTCAGTAGATTTTGGTCAGAAGAAACATAGAAAGAAAAGTCGCTGGAGCAGTGAGACGCCTGATCAGAAGACAGTCATACCGGGCATGCCCACTGTCATTCCCCCTGGACTGACCCGGGATCAAGAGAGAGCCTATATAGGTAAATGTTTTCACATTATTCTTTGTTAATCAAGGTTGTGATGTAAATTCTAAATGCAGTTTTGTTTTTTATAATGTCTCATTAATTATATCTGTTTGAGGTACTGGTATGACACATATACCAGTATGAATGTTACACCTATGTCCCTTTTTTTTTGCTTAATTCCCAACAGTTGGAGTTCTCTAAAGACACACATAAGATGTCATTAACTAAAAACCGCCAGTCACATTTTCAGTTACATTCGTGTGTTAAACCACATAAGCAATGTCTGATTATTACTCCAACTGTTGAGACAAAGCAATCACTTCCGAGTAATGAGTATAACATGTTGATGCAAAGTGTTAATTAAGGTCATTTCTCTTTTAATGGGGGTAAAGTGGTTCTGCTGTGGCTAGTGTTTCTGTGGTCTTATGGTTTGCATACCATTGAGCACCCATTAGCAAGAGAATTCAGATAGATGATTAAACACTACTGCTTGCTGATATCTGTCCCCAGCTGCAGGTCACTGCTCACTGTCTTGCCTGACCCCCCCTCCCTCCCCCAACACATCATCAATATTGTTCCTGTGCATGGAGGCGTTACTCATAATGTGCTAACAAGTTAAAGTATGCTTCTGTTTCTATTGGTCTTAAGTGTGAGCAATGCTGCTTCAATGGCAAATCCATCCAGCATCTCTTTTTCAATTACTTGTTCATTTTGGTAAAAAGCATAAGTCTGTCGTGGGCATCGCAAATTGGGAAACACTCGATCACTGTTATTGTTGCTCTTACTTTTGGGCTCAAAAAAAAAAAAAGAAAAAAGGGGAAAAAGTGATCATATGTTTTGAACCACATGCCTTCCAGCAGCAGTGTAGCACCAAACAAAGTGGCTTCACAGGCCCTCAGCAGGGTGTTCTGAAGCAGATAAAGTCCCCTTGTCAATAACTGACACTGTTATTGATGTTGTGCACTCATTGGTAATGGTTGTTCTTTCCTTGGTATGTAAACATTCATTTTGTGCCCACCTTCTGTTGTCACACTTGTCCGTTTCCTTTGCTCATTCAAGTAGACACCCTAAAACAATCCAAGGGAAGAGTTTTATAAAAGACCAAAGTCTCTGTGAAGCACCATTCACAGGGCCTGCTTTCATCATATAATAATCCAGAGTAACTGTTTCAGTGACCAGTGAATCTCTGTGTTTGGGGGTGTTTCATTCCAACGTTCCTAATGTGCATGGGATGACTGATTTCTTTACTTTTGTCATTGCCTCCTAAATGTCCGAGTTGTTTCTTAGTCACTGCAGCCCCACAGTGTTAGATCTGCGGAGTCCAAAAGACTGACTGCCATCTCCCGTTTTTTTATGTTATCGAATAATAGAGCAAACCGTGACTTTTTTTTAGACCTGATGTGTCCTTAAAATGCCAAAGCCTTTAAACCAACATGCTGCAGTATGTGAAGCCCTGTCTGCATGGAAGAAAAAACTCTGCACAGGTTTGAAATATTAATGGATGGGCGGGCATTTTTAGGAATCATGGTCTAGTCATTTACTGACACGCTGTCATGTTTAATCATTGTCTGAGGGAAAAAAGTTAGTTCTGTTTCTGCTAATGTAAATGACCTTTTAGTATATTCATATTGGGTAATGTGCTGTCTTGATGTCCTCAGAAATGACTAGATGGTTTCATGCTTTTGAGTCTTATGAGATGTTCATTTGATCTCCCTTTTTTTTCTTTTTTATTTAACAGACTCACCATGTGTCTTTTTTTACCTCAGTAATGAATGAGACATGCTCTAATGTGCAGAGCGTTGTCTCTCTGATGTTGTTATGGTAACCACATTTCTCTCCATCCTTGTTTTTCTTTCCTAACCTGAATTCTTCCAGTCCAACTGCAGATTGAAGACCTGACTCGTAAACTGCGTACAGGAGACCTGGGAATCCCTGTTAACCCTGAGGACAGGTCGGAAAAAGATTAAATCCACGAACAGTAACATTTTCTCTACCTTCTTGACTTTTTTTTGGAAGACAAATGTTTGATTTTCAGTATGTGTGGTTGTTAGCCTAAATCTCAGAGTGTATAGTAGTGTTAGCCTGCAGATGTAGAGTTTAGATAGTCTTCTAACTGAAAACTGTTTTTATAGGAGTATTGATTTACACAAATGTATATTTGAGCTTTCTAACTGCTCATCATTCCATCACCAAGAAGTGTACATTATTGTACATTTACTGGTGCTGGTAGCATTAGCAGATATTGATACTTTTAAAGCTACTTTAAATTTGTAATGGAAAATTATTTAATGTTACATCTTTGAAGGTAGGACAGACTTTTAAATTTGGACTTAATAATTATTAGCTGTACAGTGGAGTGCAAACAATTTCAACCCATTGTTTTTTTTATTTTAAAAACACAATTTTTAGACCCTCACTAGTTGTACATAATTTGGATTTTTATATATATCTTTTTTTAAATCCAAGACTATGAGATAGTGTTTGCAATTACATTCTATGATTGGCCAAAATGCAAACTTACACAGGCAGAATTTTGAATAATTGGTTTTCAGTGAAAATGTGTTCTCAGTAGTTAGTAGAGACCAACCGATATATCGGCCGATATTGGCCTATCACAGATGTATATCTATTGTAATTTTTTTTATTCCCTAATATCACCACCAGCTCAAAAAATCCAGTATGGGTTGGGCTCTAGTAGTTTGACTCAGGTTCTGCTTTTTTGCCTTTATGGAGCTTTCAGTTGCATCTCATGGTCTTCCTCAGAGCTGAGCAGCTGCCATCTACTGAGGCTGATTGAGAAATGCGGTTGAAAGCTCCCAAAAAGCCAGCAAGTAGACCTTGAGTTCAGTGTTGTTGTTTCTCTATTACTATGATTGGAAAACTATTTCAATCTTGGGTGTAAAAAAACAAAAAAAACAACTATAACTAATTTCATCACGTAGTTTTTATCAGAGATGCGGTTCTAAGAGGAAGGGTATGAATGCCTGGGCAACCCACTGTATATAAGTCAACATAAATTCACATTAGATATAATAATTTAGCAGTAATTTAAAAAAAATCTACAACCAGAACCAAGATAAACTGTCTTCAATATTTGCACATTTTTTTTTTTTTATTGGATTCTTTCTCATTTTACTCAACAGTCATTGCTTTAAAATTTAGCCTTATAGCATTTATGCATCATGGTTTCACCTACTGCTTGTTTCATGTGTCTTACATATATATTTATATTTATATATATATATAGAGTGCTGTGTGAATATATGAATACATATATGATGCATAACGTACACAGATTTTTCTCTGGAACAGGTTTGGGTCAATATATGTCACTATGTAAATGTATATTTATGTAACATTAGCTTTAAAGTTTAAAATAGTTGAGATGAATTGGCTCTTTTGGTAAATTGACAGTCCCATTAATTGATCATTCCTGGCCTGACTTTTTTTTTTGACTTGGTGGATATTAGATCAAGTTGTTGCCAGTGATTGAGCACATGGCATCGAGGCTACACACCAGTGCTTAATAATAGGCTTTGTGTTAGATTTTAACTAATCAATTGTTGCTGGTCATCTCTGGTTTTCCCGTAATGTGGCTTTTAAACATTTCCACCCAGGGGGAAGTGGGGGGATGGGTGGGGGGCGGTGCGTGTTCCAGTTTCCCACTGGACTCTTGAGGTCTGGAAGAAAACGGCCAGAATTCAGTGTTCTGGAAAAAGCGATGGCCAGCCTTTTTATATCATAGTTTCCATAAGGATGTGTTCCTGCGGGAAGTGGCTTGTTCTTAAGAGTGTGTGAAGTTGACCTCTGCTAGCTAGCGTCCCTGTCGTCTGTACATGAGTTTCTCATCATAATCAGACATTTCCACAGCAACCAAAAAAAAAAAAGTTGATTGCAGCTGCAGCACCTCCTTTTATAAACCACCCCCCCTCCCCAATCTAATGTGAACCAACCAAGCGGGGATGTTTCAGGTTGTCACCGTTGGAAGTTTCAAGCATAAAAGGAAAAAACCCAATCAATTTTTTTTTCTCCTCCTTACTCTTCACATCACATGGACACAAATGTGGCTCTCTTATGGGAGAGCGTAGGAAAAGGTGGATAATCTAATCTTAATTCCTTTTCTCTAACCCAAATTACCCCACGTCAACCTAACCCTTTTTCAAGCACAGAGCCTCCTTAACGCAGCAACACAGGTTTTCAGCATCCAAGGGGAGGTACGGACCTCTTCCGCCACGTCAACACCAAGCAACTCTCAAAGCCAGCGTTTCTGCTTAGGATTGCGAATTTTGCTTTGGTTTCTTTTTCTTACCTCCAACTTTCCTTTCTTGTAGGCCAATAAATCCTGTATGCAGGTTTAGTGATGGCCATCTATTTGTTTTTTTTTATTTTTGTTTATTTTTGTTTTGTTTTTCTTTGTCGTTGATGCCCCTCCAGTGTACTGGGTTAATTACCACCATACAGCTTTGGTTGCCCCCCCCTTTTTTTAACCCTGAATTGAATGAGATAATGGACTCTAGCCTTTTGACAAGTCAGTGCAGAGTTTCTATGAGATTTTCTGTTCTTTTTGAGTTTGCTCTTGCACTGGCCATGAGTCACATAGTCAGTCTGAGAATAAGGATTTGTTTCTCTCAATAGATCCAAATTTCAAAATGAATTTGAAATTCTTTCTCTGAGACATGTTAGTACTGGATTTAAAAAAAAAAATTCTTCAATTCTTAAATGCTTAAGTCAGCTGTAGGGAGCCTGTGTGATTACTGATGGCGAGGTTTCCACTTCAAGGAAGGTATTGATGTCATCTTTCTTGTCTTTTGTCTGCCACCATTTTCAGGTCTCCCTCTCCCGAGCCCATATACAACAGCGAGGGCAAGAGGTTAAACACACGAGAGTATCGTACGCGGAAGAAGATCGAGGAGGAACGTCACTCCCTCATCACTGAGATGGTTGGACTCAACCCTGACTTCAAACCTCCTGCAGACTACAAGTATGATTTGATTTGTTTGTTGGCTTTAGAGCAGTAGTCTCCAACTCTGTTCCTGGAGAGCTACTGTCCTGCATGTTTTAGATATCTCTCCACACTAACACACCTGATTCTAATAATGAACTCATTATCAAGCTGCTAAAGCTTGTCAAGGGCTTGATAAGGTGTTCATTATTAGAACTGGGTGTGTTAGAGTGGAGAGATACTTAAAACATGCAGGACACTAGCTCTACAGGAGCAGGGTCGGAGACTACTGCTTTAGACACAAACTGTGTGTTTTCCGTGGCCTGTAGCAGCCTGATGATGATGATGATGATGATGATAATAGCCTAAAATCTTTAGTTCTACAGTGTGAATAATCTACAAGTTGACTAGAGATGTTAATAGAAATGTACCAACTTGTCGCCCTTTTCCAGGAACTTATGGTGCATTTCCACTATACAGTTCTAGCACTGCTCGGCTCGACTCTACTCAGTTTTTTTGCGTTTCTATCAGGTATAGCACCTGGTACCTGCTACTTTTTTAGTACCTGCTCTGGGGAGATTCCAAGCGGGCCGAGCTGATACTAAATGTGATGTCTGACTGGTCAGAGAGTCACTGGAAGAGTCATCCAAGAATCAAACCCGGCATTTTTAAAGTACACTCTAGTATATTGCCTCCATGTCATCCACTGTTTGTGTTGCACATAAAACAAAGTCACAGTAGTTGAGCGTAGCTGTACTATGACAACCCCGCCCATGTGAGGAGGAACTATAGTAATGGAAAAGGTCCTGGTACCAAGTCGAGTTGAGCCAAGTAGCGCTAGAACTGTATAGTGGAAAAGCGCCACTAGTGAAATGCAGCTTTAAGTGATAGTTTCAGGTTCTCTTTTTGTTTTGCTTTTTACAAAAGTGTCTTGAGCCAGATTAAGAATATGACACTAACTGAAAGTTCTAATACTTTAAGGGTCGCTGGCCCTGTCGTCAATTGTGACTTATTTTGCAGGCATGATATTACATCCTGTTATGGACGATTGTAACAAACATGAAGGAAATGAGCTATCCTACTAGTCCCACTTCACCTGCTCACCAAACCGAACATAAAATGATATAGTTAGTCCAGTAGTCCCTATTTTAGTGGCTACTAAACCTACACCTATGTAACATCCTGGTTTGTGAAATTCAATGGAAACATGAAGAAAAACCTTGTACGAAGGCTTGTAAAAGTTCTAAAAGTACATTATAGGAAATCCCATCTTAGATATCATTAATTAACTATGAATGTGGTGTAATAATACACATTCACACTGGCTTCTAGGAAAACAGGAAAGCTCTAAGTGAATGTCCTGTCTTGTATTGTGCAGGCCTCCAGCCACCAGAGTGAATGACAAAGTCATGATTCCCCAAGATGAATATCCCGAGATCAACTTTGTTGGTTTGCTCATTGGACCACGGTGAGTTGGATTTAATCATGATTCATTAAAGTCAGCATGTTTTACACAGCAAGTTAATTTACCCCTTTTTTCTTTGCTGTTTCTTTTCTTCCAGTGGTAACACTCTGAAGAACATCGAGAAAGAATGCTGCGCCAAGATCATGATCCGCGGTAAAGGTTCCGTGAAAGAGGGGAAGGTTGGCCGAAAGGATGGACAGATGCTACCGGGCGAGGATGAGCCTCTGCATGCTCTGGTCACCGCCAACACCATGGAGAATGTCAAGAAAGCTGTGGAGCAGGTTAGATCCACCTCCAGCATTATACTCAGAGTACCCTGTTTGTTTAGCTCTTGACTCTTAAAGGTGCAGTGTGTAGAATTTAGTGGCATCTAGAGAAATATATAAGAATCTAATTTTCATTACCTCAGAATGAGCCCTTTACACATGACAGGAGGGTGCAATCTGCAACATTGCCACTAGATGTCACTAAATCCTACACACTGCTCCTTTAAGCCACCTGGTTTGAAACATCTTTTTTTGAAATATCTCCTTTTTACAACAGGACAGTATGTATTGAGTGTTACTGTGTGATTGTACAACATGTGCAGTGTATTCATGCTGAGCCATGTCTGTCCACAGATTCGTAACATCCTGAAACAAGGCATCGAGACGCCCGAGGATCAGAACGATCTACGTAAGATGCAGCTGAGAGAACTGGCCAGACTCAATGGCACATTGAGAGAAGATGACAACAGGTCAGTGTAAAACTCTTTGTGTGTACTCCACATTCCGAACAGAAAAATATGAATTTCAGGAAGAGAGATTTTAGAGCGAGTCCAGTTTATATGATGTATGACTGAGTTGAAGCTCCAGAGCTCTACTAAAAGAATGTGCTGTCTCTGTCTCTGTAGGATCCTTCGACCCTGGCAGAACACTGAGCCCCGCAGCATTACTAACACCACCCTCTGTACCAAATGTGGTGGAGCAGGCCACATCTCCTCTGACTGCAAATACACCAGGTGATCATCAGTTGATCAGGTCACTAAATTGAAGCCCAATTTTTTTATGTAGTGTGTAATAAAACTAACTTTTTTTTACAATGTGTTGCTTTGTGTAGCTCATTTGCCGCCCACAGAGCAACTGGTGGCGAGCCGCCTCAGTCGGCCCAGGACAAGGCTCGTATGGACAAGGAGTATCTGTCCCTCATGGCTGAGCTGGGGGAGGCTCCGGTCCCCTCATCAGCTGGAGGACACTCCAACAACCAGGGAGGAGGGCCTCGAGCCTCAGGCCCCAACAATAACCAGCCACCACCGGTAAGCTGGTGATAAATTATTCGAAACTCCTGCTGGTATAGAAGGTTCCCTAAATGATAGATGACTCTATGTGTGTGTGTGTGTGTGCGCGCGCGCAGCAGAACCGGCCTCCTTGGATGAGCTCTGGTCAGGAGAACAGGAACTTCCATGGCATGCACGGAGGCCCCGGTGGCCACGGAGGACCCCACAGCTTCCCTCCCCCCATGCCCAACATGGGAGGCCCTCCTATGCCCCCCAACCCCAATGGCCTGCCTCCCCCTTGGATGCAGCCCCCTCCTCCCCCCATGGGCCAGGGTCCAGGACCTCACGGACACCCCATGGGTAAGGATTGATGATGAGGACCTGAGTTTGATATATTTCTGTAAAACGTGCCCTCTTTGTTCATTTGAATTGCGACTTCCTTTTTTAGGTCTGCTGCCACCTCCGATGGGCATGATGCCACCTCCACCCCCTCCCCCCAGCAGTCAGCCACCACCACCCCCTTCTGGACCCCTGCCACCATGGCAGCAGCAGGCTCCACCTCCCCCTCCAACCAGCAGCATGGCAACCAGCACACCACTGCCCTGGCAACAGAGTGAGAACACACAAGAGCTGCACCCGAAACCATTCAGACATTTACTTTGAATACTGACTACTCACAATGCCCTGCTAGGGTTTTACTTTGGCATTGCATTGTGGGATACTTAGTAGTGAACCAGACACCATAGAGTGTTTCTTTCAGAATCAATTCCTCTTTATATTTGTAGTTTTTTATTTAACTGCAGCTCAGTCACAGAAATCAATGACACATACTCCTCTGCTCACAATAGAAGATCAGATACTGTTCAGTCACGCAATTATTTATGTAGGTAAAAGGTTTTATTTATAAGAATTGTGCATTAAGTCTCACATGACTGTGCTGTGTAGAGTGGAAAAAGTAGTAAAAAGAGCATTGATATTTCCCATAGACAGTTTTAGATTACTCACTGCTACAGCTTAGATCAATGCTAATCTCACCCGGTGAAATCATCAGTGCAAAAGATGAACAACTGTTCTTTTGTGAAAAGCTGAACATAAAAGTTTCAGGCTGGAAGTTAATTTTGACTCCTAAGCTGCATTTCAGCAAGAAACAGCCAATCAAGTTTAAAGTGACAAAGTACTGTTAATTCAGTACGCTACTCTCCATAGCAACAGAGGCCGAGGCTTATGGGTATTGTCGTATTCTTAGCCATCTTCCGAAAACGTGACATCTCAGAAGTGAAGTTGAAATAATTGAAAATAAAATATTTCATAACAAGTAAAAACACCTCCACTTCAGAACTTGGTAGACTTGAGTGTTATCACTACTGTGTGACTTTGTTGGTGACAGTAAAGAGTTAACTTTGAACTGTTCCCCCCCCAAACCTGCAGATACTGCCACCACATCCAGTCCTGGCACCGCCACCCTGCCTCCATGGCAGCAGCCCCAGCAGACTGCAACCTCCGGAGCCCAGCCCCCACCTCCGATGGGTACCCCATCCATGGTGCCGCCTCCCCCCGGAGTCCAGCCCCCGTTGCCCCCCGGCGCCCCTCCTCCTCCACCTCCACCACCTCCAGGCTCAACCGGCATGATGTACGCCCCACCGCCGCCCCCGCCACCAATGGACCCTTCCAACTTCGTCACCATGATGGGGATGGGGGTGCCAGGCATGCCCCCCTTTGGCATGCCCCCAGCCCCCCCACCTCCCCCACCCCAGAATTAACCCTCCCACAGAAGAATCGTCCTCCCACAAGAGTTTCTACCCCGCAGCACATTGTTCACCACATACCAATAGACTGATGTTATATACTCACAGAAGAAATATAACCAGTGCTTTATTTTTTATTGATCCTTGATATTGTGAAGACATCTCTCAAACAATGAAAAGCTGTGTTGGTTCAATTTGTAAAGTTGCGTAAATTAATGAGTTATTTTCCTGTTTTTAAAGTCTGTATTAATACAAAGCTCATAGTGTGCAAACAAACAGCTGCTGCTCTCGGGCACATGTTCCGCAGCGCTACTGTAGCCTGTCATATTATTTGTATACCAAATAAAAAAAGCTCCAATCGGCAGCCGTAAGTTTAATTTGTGCTGAACAGTCTCATCGCTTCTAATGTTTCAATTCTAACAGGACCTCTGATTGGATTCATACATTACAATACAATCTGCATGATACATTTTAAACACCAAATTCAGTTTTTTCAAGTGACACATTTCTACTCCTGTCATGCTCCAGATGTCCAGATGTTGGCTTTGAGTTGAATAAGATGAATATTTTTGTAACAATGAGATGTGAAGTGTATCTTAGTTCTGTCAAACCTTTTTGTAGTACTGTATCATTGTTTTCCAGAAATTCCCAGGGGTTATTGTTTTTTTTGTTTTTTTTTCTTTTCTTACATGCATGCTTCTCAGTTGTGAAATTGAGTTTAAAATGGGAGGGGAGGGGGGGTTTGACACTGAACCCCCTCCCTCCTCGGACTACTTGAATGCTGAGAATCTGACTTCTTTTTCTGCATCTCTCTGCTCTGATAAGACGCTGTGTGCAGTGTTTGTGTTGCTTCTACAAGGACAGAAAAATATCTGATTTTTCCCTCCGGTTACTAAAGAAAAAAAAAAAGTTCTTAGTTCTCCTCTGTTCCTGCAGTTGTTGGTCTGTTTGTGTTATGGCTCTAGCCTTGAATGAATAGCTGTTGAAATCTTGCTTAGTTAGCATTAAAATGATCCATTTCACCTTTATGTTGTTGAGTGCAGACTGGTTTCTCCTTTCATGGATGTGAGACCCTTTTGTTGAGAAAGAAGGCTAGCCTTTTTTTTTTTTTTTTCATGACAGGGCAGTGTTGGGCTTCCTCATTCAAATGTGTTACATAACACGCTGTTTGTCCAGGGCGACCTCTGTCTCACAAACCATCCAGGAAGCTTCACAGAGAGATGTGTAGTTTAAAGACCGTGTTTAAAAAGTTTCTGCTCATGTTTTTCAATACTGATATTAACTACAGAATAATCATCATTATTACAGTCTATGGGTCTTATTTTGAAATTCCTGAAGACACCAGTTACAGGATCAATTACATTTTCCCAAAGCTTTCAACCTCATCTCATGGTCTTCATCAGTGAATAGTTCGTTCTGTTGTCTTGAACTTAGTTATTTTCCCACCTGTTACCACCACGGCTATATATAAGTTCTATATTTAAGTCACATGATGACAACTGCACAAACACTGAGATGATGTTGAAAGCTCTAGAAAAAGTATGTGTGTGTTTATTAAAGTCATAAGAGATGAAAAAGGTGAGCATCTGCTGATTAAGATTGGGATGTGCTAGAGCTTAAAAAAAAAAAAAAAAAAAAAAAACACCAGGAAGTTGACCTTGGATCGTTATTTTTTTTTTTTTTGTCAAATTTAATTTTCCAAACTCAGGATTGCATTTTGGTGTTTGGCGGTTTGACAATAAAAGACTTTTACTCCTGCTTGAGCTCAGAGTTTATAGTTTATAAAAGACACTTTGTTTCGTATCTATAATAATTTCCTCTACATGAGTTTCAGGAATGCTGGTTTTTGTAAAGTCAAACTGAATGAGACCGGAAGTGAGGTGATTCTGTTGTCAAAATAAAAGCAATGTATGTCTTTTTCTATATTAAACACGTTAAAGCGCTGTTGCCTTTAGCTATCAACTGTATTGTAAGCTTAAATATCTACTTTTTCGCATGAACTTATTTCCATTCATTCATGTGCCGTTCACGACATCATTTAACGCCAGCGCGCCTTGTGACCATAGCTTGTGACGCACTTTAAAATTCACCTCATTGAACGATACTGAGGGGAGTTTTATTTTGAAAGTGTAAACCGGAACCGCTTGTTTGCACTTGTTGCAGCGTGAGTACGTGACTTATAAAGAGGCTGGACTGTCACATCCTGACTGTGTGTGTGTGGGTGTGTGTCAGCTGGAGAGAGGAGAGGTGAAGCAGGTCTGGAGATATTTAGCTAAACGTTGACTTTCTAACACAGCAGCAGCTCAACATGGCCAAGCCGCTCACCGACCAGGACCGCAGGAAGCAGATCTCAGTGCGGGGACTGGCCGGGGTGGAGAACGTCTCGGACCTAAAAACTAATTTCAACCGGCATCTTCATTTCACCCTGGTGAAGGACCGGAATGTGGCCACCAAACGAGACTACTACTTCGCTCTGGCCAACACAGTGCGGGATCACTTGGTGGGCCGATGGATCCGGACGCAGCAGCATTACTATGAGAAAGATCCGAAAGTAAGCATCCGCTGTCCTCACGTACACACTGTGCTTGGAGGGGAGGCGGGGGGGCGGGGCTGTGCTGCAGTATCACAACTCTTGAGTGTGCGTGTGTGTGTGTGCGTGCGTGTGCGTGTGCTTTTCATATCCATCCATTTATAGACATGTTTTTGGTTGCTTTTGTCTGACGCGTCATTGTGCATTGAAACTAAGTTAGAGTGTGTGTGCGGCAGACCGTCCATACAGATGTGTGCCTGTGTGAGTGTGTGTGTGTGTGTGTGTGTCACATCTGTCTGTCCCCGTGCATAATCTGCAGCCATCATCTGATCCTGTGCGCGCCCTCGAGAAACGATGCGCGGCCTCAGTGCGTCAAATGTGCCCAACATTAGTGTTCTCCTGCTGCTGCTGCTGCTGCTGCATGTTACGTAACAGCATGTCGTGCCCTCCACTCCCCCCCCCCATACACTCTCTGTGCATCACAAAATGGCCACACTATTTTAAAAAAAATAAAATAAAGAAGCAGATTAAGCTGATCTGTATACTTTTAGATATAGTGAAGTACTTAAGCTCTAGGGGGGAAATTAAAGATGCCATCACCTGTATCATAAATGATACATATGCAGTGTATAAGGTTGCACTTCACCTCACAGTCTGCTGCACTGTGTGATGTGATGGGTGTCTGCCCTGTTGCGCAGCATAATGTTCACTGTTCAACACACTGGAAACTCTGCTGATCTGTTAAAATGTTCATTCAGTAATGTAA
This sequence comes from Scomber japonicus, assembly GCF_027409825.1. Lineage (NCBI taxonomy): Eukaryota > Metazoa > Chordata > Actinopteri > Scombriformes > Scombridae > Scomber > Scomber japonicus. The sequence continues at coordinate 4,133,244 of NC_070599.1, forward strand.
GATGAGCAAGTTTTATTATCTTGAGTTAAAGGGAGCATTCAGTCAGGAGCCTAAATGATAATTAAAAACCTGTTTTTCTTGCTGTAATCATTCCTCCTGTTCATACTGACCATTAGAAGATCTCTTCATAATGTACTTACAATGGAAGTGATGGAGGACTAAATCCACAGTCCTCCTTCTGTGGAAACATGGATTTAAAAGTAGATCTGAAGTTAATATGAAGCTTCAGCGTCCAAATGAGTCAAATCTTCATCTTCTATGTTTCAACATTTCAGTGTTTTTAGTAGCAAAGTCTTTTTGTTACTATACTTCCACCACAGCTCAACAGGAAACACTAAGGGGGAATTTGACTCTGGATTTAGTCCTCCATCACTTCCATTGAAAGCACATTTGAAGATCTTTTAATAGTCAGTAAGAACAGGAGGAATGATATATAGACACCTGACTGCTGGTTAACAAGCATTTGAAAAACTGAACCTTCTTTAAACATCTCTGCTCACAGTTGAAGTTGTAGCTTTTTGCAACACTGAGATTTATTTCCATTTGACTTGGAATATACACACATATTTTCTGACTGTCAGTGAATGTAAGCTGTTGGGGAGTGTTTCCTTTTAATAATATCAACAACCAGAGTTTAAAAGCTCTTAGGCTTTATAATGACTAAGCACTTATTATTAATACACCTGTGTATCTAGAGCCTTCTGTGAAGTGGACTCAGTGTAACTTTGGAGGAGGGGGGGCAGAACTGACCCTCCTCTCCTATTTATACTGACCGCTGCATGCCTTTGTGACTTCGGCACATACATTGTTTCCATGTGTTCTTCCTTTTATACAACCTTCTGACCTTTTATACTGCCATCCATCAGCTGCACGAACTGAAATGTCACATAGAAGAGTGTCAAGAGAGGCTGCCAAAATGTCAGAAAGAACATATCAGACACAGTGCGCTAGTTTCACATTTCCTCAGTTTGCATCTGGGCTCATCACTGTGTACATTCTCTGCAGAGGTCTGTGTTACCTTTCACACAGAGCTGTGGTTGTAACATGAGGCTGTGTTAGTGGTTTGATGTGACTTCTCTATAAAGTAAGAGGTAGTTGGAGACGCTGCCAGTAATAGCTCTGCTCTGTTGTCTCTGACAGCAGCTGTTGTTATCTACCACAGACAGTCACTTCCTTCACATGCACACTAATATTCAACTGTTATTCTCATTGGATGATATACTGACTTCAACACAGCTCATTTAAAAAGCATATACTGAATTAGGACATATTCCAAATGTAGCATTTTCCAATTAAGATATGGGATTTACAGATTTATTTATTTATTCAGGTTTTAGGAACATTCTTAGGACTTGTGTACAGTACATGCATCTCAGTTGGTGATTTGCCAACAGTTTGCAAAGCTAGGATTTAGATGCACGCCCAAAAGAAAATCTTACATTTCTGATTAGAAGAAGAAACACACCTTGGATAGCAACAGGTTTTTTGGACATGTGCAAATTCTCCAACGTCAACTTTTTCAAGAAGGTGGTTGAACAAATGAAAGAGTCTACTGCCAGTAGAAAACGTGGAAAAAAATCATATTTTGATTGTAAAATGCACGGCTGCATGTCAACACAAATATAAGTGGAATATTTGTTTTAATTGGTGATGTAAACAGCTTTAGGAATATTGTTGTTTTTGGAAACAGCAAAAACAGGAATGTAAAGTCGATGTTGCAGGACTTCCACCAAATGATTTATTAGTATTTTTGAAGCTTTACTGCAATAACTGGTCAAATTCATCAAGATGAGTATCAAAATTTTGGATTGAATTTGTCAGGTTTTGCATTTTTTGATATATAAATTATTGGAAGAACATATCAAGTGTTGGCAGCTTCATATAATTTTATATTTAAACATTATCTGTACCTTTTGTACACACTGAACTTATATTTTAAAAATATTTTTCTGCACACAAATGGAGCTTCAGAAGATTCTAAAACTGGATTATCTTATTTCACTCAAACTTCTTAATAGGTTGTACTCACATGTTGGCAATCATGCTTGTATATATTTCACTTAATATGTAAATGTATGTTGAAATAAATTATTAAATAAATAAATATTAGTAGGTTTGTGGATGACTGACAGCATGTTCTTCCTCCTGCAGCGTGTCTACTACCTCTCCCTGGAGTTCTACATGGGTCGCACTCTGCAGAACACCATGGTGAACCTGGCTTTGGAGAACGCCTGCGATGAAGCTACGTACCAGGTGAGGCAAAGAATCATGGGAAAGGAGCAGGACACAGTGACGATGTACAGCTGCTGAAGAGTTACATCATCACGGCTGAGTGCTGAGCGTAACCTAATGCAGCGTGTATTGTTGTATGCTACACATAGGGGCTTTAAAGGTACACTATGCAGGATATGTTGGTTGGTGGCCCCTCCTTCCTGTTCAGTCAACCAAATGATAACACTACAGAAACAAAAATACCTCACTTATTAGAACAAATTCACACACACAAGTAAAATACAATGTTATTAGGCCCTAAAAAGACAACTCACTATATAGAATCTGACCGATATAAGAAAATATGGCTGCCAAAAGAGGAGCGACTGTACCAACAGAGCAGCACTTCCTGAAACAGTGCCCAAAACTTAGTCCATGTAAAGTAAGAATAAATATGTGTTCTGAGTGTGACATACCACAGAAAAGTGTGTTGTTAACCACCCTGCCAAATTTGAATGATTAAAAAAATCACCACATATATGAAATTAGGCTTCAAAGTTGTGTAAAAATCAGCTTCTTTCTCTGCTCCCAAACGCTGTGGGAGTGCCCGCCAAGTTCGCTGAAACCCCGCCCCCTACCAAGTGTCAATCAAAGTCACCACCTCTACCTTTACTCAGCGGCTAGCTCGGCGGCTAACTCAGCTAACTGGCTAACTGTAGACTATAGTAGTAGTAGTGTGTGCTGAATGTATTTATACCTCTACAGCAGCAGGGGCGGGTTTATGATTTTCAGACCCGCCCACTAAATCCTGAACACAGAAATGTTGAAACACAGTTTGTGAAGTCTAGCTCCACAATTCAAATCTAAATGGTTGAAATGCTTTTTACACCTTTTTTAGAAATACATTTATGACCCATTTAATGTGTTTAGAAGAAAAGGTCTGAATTTACTTTACACGGTCTTTAAACATGTTATTCCCAAAATTCACCAACAGGCATCCATATTTTATTAACTCAGAAAATGAAAAACTAAACGTTACACTGCTGGTGTTGAAAGACAGTCGCATTCATGCATTCTCCCCCTGACATTATGGGTTTAAGGGTGGGGTGTGAAAAAGTACTTCAATTTCCTTATGAAGAAAAGACATGAATTCTGCTGTTGATGTTTCATACACTTTTCAAAGAGAGAGTGAGAAATGGTGGTTGAGAGAGCTAGAGTGAATGAAAAGAGTGAGTAATGCTGGCAAGATAAAAAAGCCATAAATCATATAAATAGACCATTTCCTGATTGTTTTACGGTGGCGTTGAACTAAAGCATAAATAAACACGATCACATCTCTGACATCAAGTTGCCGCATTGCTGGATTTTATGTGAATGCGGAGTCTTCAATTCTATGTGTGTGTGTGAGTAGCTCAGCCACGCCCTCGGTCAAGCACACTCACAGACCTGCTGCTCTTTATACATCCATGACGCAGAGACAGAGGTGCGAGACAGAAACAGAGATGCAACCTGGTGATGCAACACGATGAGTCCAGATGTCACACCCTGGCTGGGGGCTACAGACACCCCAAAAACACAAGAAAATAAAGGAAGAGGGCAGAGTCTCTGTATATACATACACCACCACACACTTCTAGTCATGATTGAGGGAGATTATTTTGTATTTTGAGTCTATACAAAATTCTGCATAGTGTACCTTTTTAAAGTAAATCTCATACAGTACAGTATGTTCTGTGCTCTCAGTGGAGAAAAGAGTTTTACCCAAAAAAGGGACAATTATGGTAACCAGCCAGACTGCTCACACATATATTGTCAATTTCATTTAAAACTCTAATTTCACAAAGCAGTGACATCATTGTTCTATAATTGGCTGGCATCATGACACTGCCAACCAGACAGCAGCCTGAGACAAGACAAGCAGGCAAACTGCCATGTGGCCCTCAAATGTATGGACTGGCTCTGTGACTGACCCTGTGTAACAATTTAGTGGAGTTATTTTAGTTTTTATTGTGCTCAGGGGGTTATATAATCCTAAATCTATTTGGGTGGGGGGATGGGAGGGGGGGGGGCAACAGTCTCCCCCACAGCCCTTTTTAAAGAGGTCAACCCAGTCATGCCTGAGACAATCAAATCAAGAGCAGTAATGTGTGTTCATGCAGAATATGAAGTGAATTTTAGGCGTGTCAATGACCATGGAAGGGACCAAGAGTAAAATTAGCTCCTATGAGATGAGGTGAAGACGTGTCCATGCAAGTTTATGATGATGAACTGGGTGCTCCTTGTTCCACTGCTAAAATAAACTGTCTGAAAAATGCCCCCTAGCCCCCCCCCCCCCTCCAAAAAACAATCATTCTGCTCAGCTTTAAGGCTCTACACTGCTGTATGATTCTTTGTTACTAATTATCAATGCACATATTTACAAGAGTACTCTGATGTGTCTTTCAGCTGGGTTTGGACATGGAGGATCTGCAGGACATCGAGGAGGATGCCGGCCTAGGCAACGGAGGGCTGGGGCGTCTGGCTGGTGAGCTCATGCCTTCTCCTGATTGGCCGCTGTCACAAAGTGATGTTTAGTGCTCTGGACAGTCTCGTCTCACCCCAGTCTTCACCCCTGCCTCCCTCCCTCCCTCCCAACCCTGTTTTTGTTTCCTTAGCTTGTTTCTTGGACTCCATGGCCTCTCTGGGTCTGGCTGCTTACGGCTACGGCATCCGCTATGAGTTTGGCATCTTCAATCAGAAAATAGTCGACGGCTGGCAGGTATATTGATCTGGTGGATTAGCTCCTTAGTTCTTCCTGATTTAATCTAGGCTGCTTTATATTCTCATTTCATAAACACAAGTCTAATATATCCCTTAGTTTCCCTACTGTGTATTGAATTCTTCACACAAATAAATGGTTAATTCCTCTGTGAGGCATTACCATGACTTTACAGATTTTAGCTTTCTGATCAGAGCTTTTTATTTTTATCAGTGAGTAAGCTTCACAGTCAACACCCTGAAATCTGAGCTCACTGTGTCCTTGCAGTGACAGTATGACCCTGCAAATGAGTTAAGTAGCCCGAGGCAGGAAGTGAAAGTGTCTCCACCCTTTGAGGATACAGTGCTAGAAATAGTTGGGCTTAATTTAACAGACAGGTGTTGGTCATGATGAGTTAAAAAGGCTTAAAAAGCTGACGGTGGAAGAAGCAGATATCCTGCACACAGCTGGTCACACCTGCAAAATGTGAATAAAAGTGACTGATTCTTTCTCAATAAATAGTATTTGGTGCACCTTTTACTTTAATTAGTACATACCAGTACATCATAATCATTTATAGAGTGCTGGGTTTATAGAAGCTGATTGTGGAACCACATCATACCATGGTGGAAATAAGTACAAAGTAATGCAGATGTATATGATTCTTTTGAATAACCACACATTTTATAAGGATTTTAAAGGGAATTCCACCTGTTTTCCACATCAGCGTGTGTTTCCAGGTGTTGGGTAGAATTACTGTATAAAGTATAAAAAGTAGTATAAAACATTTTGCATCTCCAGAGGCAACCGTGTGCAATCTGATAAAACTACTCATGGGTTAGGACTGAAGCATGACAAAGAGTGTAGCAGACACTGAGATGTACTACAGAGAAAGTTCAGAGTTCATCCACCGATAAACGAAATGAAAAGTGTGTTTGTGCTGAAAGTGATGTAGTATTTCAAAAAATCTCAACTGTTGCTAAACTTTACATAAACCCAACTGCCCCCCCCCCCCAAACTATTTATCCAGTTCTGCTGGAATTCACTCTGCACACATACATCCTCATCCTTTGTCACTGGGAACAAGTTAATTGACATTTTTGTGCTGGTTAAATCAGTTTGTAGTTTCTTCTGTAAAGGTCTTTGTAATGATCAGCATTACACTTGTTTGAATGTTGATTTTCTGGCAACACTAATTAGACTACTGACTTGTCAATCAAACAACAAAAGGAGTCGACCAGGTGGACCAGAGAGGATTGTGTGGATCTTTTGTACCGTGTGATGCAACACTGCCCAACTGGTTTACAACCCAGTGTCTGAACCAGGAAATGAAGATGAAATGTAATTTAAGAAAAAAAATGTCACTCGTCCAGCTTTCATGGACAATATTAGTGTTCCATGAGGGTGTAAATGCTGTTTCCTGCCTCACAACAATAACAGTCTGGATGAGATTCTGAACATTTGTTGATGTGAAAATGCTTCAATCACCTGTCATGTTCCACAGGTGGAAGAGGCTGATGACTGGCTGCGTTACGGTAACCCCTGGGAGAAGGCTCGCCCAGAGTACATGCGTCCAGTTCACTTCTACGGACGAGTGGAGCACACGGGTGAAGGAGTGAAATGGGTCGACACACAGGTCAATTGTCATATTTAAAGAGATCTGCACAAAAAGCTCTTACCAGGCTTTATCTCACAGATGACACTTCTTCAAGATCTGACATTTGTCTTTGTTGTGATCCAGGTGGTTCTGGCTCTTCCCTATGACACCCCAGTCCCCGGCTACAGAAACAACATCGTCAACACCATGAGACTGTGGTCCGCTAAAGCACCCTGTGAATTTAACCTCAAAGACTGTGAGTATTGTAATGTGAGTCATAAAAGCTAGAAAGGCCAGTGAAAAATCAGAGGTTTAACCATCAACTTTTGTCATACAGTTAATGTTGGTGGCTACATCCAAGCTGTGCTGGATAGAAACCTGGCTGAGAACATCTCCAGGGTTCTCTACCCTAATGACAACGTGAGTAGAACTTGGATTTAAAGCTGTGTGTACATATAATATACCTAACAACCCATCAATGTTGGTCTAACTTTTAATTAAAGGACAGTTTTCTTTTCCAACCCTAGCTCAACTCAAACCTCCAACAGCTCTGCTTTCAAGGGTGTTTCTAGAATTGAAATCATAATGTGCAGATACTTTATTATATTGGGGGAATGAGATGAAAGTTTGAACAGTTTTCCATATTGTCTCTGGACTTCAGTTCTTTGAAGGGAAGGAGCTGCGTCTGAAGCAGGAGTACTTCGTTGTCGCAGCCACACTTCAAGACATCATCCGTAGATTCAAGGCCTCCAAGTTTGGCTCCACAGAGTATGTGCGCTTGGATCTTTCTACACTGCCAGATAAGGTGAGAGATCCATAATGTCAAACTGTGACATATGTGACTTATTACAGCATATCAACCTCTAATCTGATTATTTTGTGCTGAGTCGTTTTTACCATCCTTATTCATTGGTCAATGGATGTTCTGCAGGTGGCCATCCAGCTGAATGACACCCACCCTGCTATGGCCATCCCTGAACTGATGAGGATCCTGGTGGACATGGAGAAAGTCACTTGGGAGATGGTATGTATCACTTCAGCAGTAGTCACACACTGACATCATCATGCTTAAAACAAAGTGGATCATCTGACTGTGACTTGGAGCATTCCCACGCTTAATTTAATCATCAGTTTGCATCATGAGCAGCTGCTTTAAGAGAAAAATAGGTTCACTGAAAACAAATGTTAAGGTGTAAGATTGCATACATGATAAGTTGAGAAGAGAAGTTTACTCCCAGTACAAGAGAGCATTGTAATAAGTCCAATCAATGAGCTTTAAAGGAAGGTTCCCAGTTTTTCCAGTGTGTCTTAAAACAGCAGCCCTCTTTCCTCTTTCCTCTTTCCTGTAATCATTCCTCTATAAAAGATCTCCTTCAAATGTGCTTTCAGTGTAAGTGATGGAAAATGCATGGAGAGTACTGAGAGCAAAAATGCATTTGGAAGTAGTTGTGAAGCTTCTATTCAGCTTCATCAGTGTGAGTTAGTCATATAAAGTGATCAAATTCTCTCTTAGTGTTTCCTGTTGAGCTCTGGTGGAAGTATAGTAACAAAAAGAGGGACTGATAAAATGCATGTAGCATAATAATAATAATGATAATAATTAGTTCATGATGTTAGCATTTCAAATTCTACCCTAACATACAGAGAAAAGGAGTCAATGTAATGCACAGAAAATTCTACCTTTTTATGTCACCAACACATCCACTGTCTATGGCAACAGTTAAAGCGATATATCTTGCTCTGTAAATGATGAAACGGTCTAGTTGACAGTGCTGTTAGTGAATTATTTGTGGGATGAAGTGATGACTGTACACTCCTATCACATAAACCTGAGTGCATTTAACTGCAGTGTGCTGTGGTCACCTGCAGTCCTGTCTCTTTGCATCTTTCAACACTGCAGTAACAATGACACAGCAGAATGACACATCAGAGTTGATCTCATTCACCGTGACAGATGTGAGCATAGAACTTGCTTGCTAATGTGAGATCATCATTTTCAAATTAAAAAAGCAGAGCTCATATTGGTGATCAGTTGTAGAGTATTTTGTTGGCTAATGTAATATCTTTGTAACCTTTCTGTCTGTGTCCTCACTGTGTCCAGGCCTGGGACATCGTGGTGCGTACCTGTGCCTACACCAACCACACCGTCCTGCCTGAAGCTCTGGAGCGCTGGCCCGTTGATCTCTTCCAAAACCTGCTGCCTCGTCACCTGGAGATCATCTATGAGATCAACAGGAGGCACCTGGAGGTACTAAAACGTTCTAAATGAAGCATGTATCTCTTAGCCTTCTCTATACAGACTTTAAAGAGCACTGGGTCAAGAGTCTGTGTCAGCAATATCAACTCAAATGAGGGGTATAACATTAATTTTGCCACATTATGTATCAGTGCCTTACTGTGCATTACTTTTTTTTAATTGCAGAGTGAGACATATTTATATTTAAAGTCTGTGTAAAGTAAGAATAAATATGTGTTCTGAGTTTGACATACGACAGAAAAGTGTGTTGTTAACCACCCTGCCAAATTTGAATGATTAAAAAAATCGCCAAATATATGAAATTAGACTTCAAAGTTGTCCCAGAAACATGGACGCTACGTCTGAGAGCTTTCTGCTGCTAACTTGGCTGCTAGCTCAGCGGCTAGCTCGGGGGCTAACTCGGCGGCTAACTCAGCTAACTGGCTAACTGTAGATTGTGGTAGTAGTAGTGTGTGCTGAATGTATTTATACCTCTACAGTAACAGGGGCGGGTTTATGCTAATTCACAAGTCTGAATTCACTTTACACAGTCTTTAAATGATTCTATTGTCTACAAGGGTAAAGTGAAGTTTGGTGATCCCTGAGATCAGGCACGTGCACACATAGGGCCCTAGGGGTGCTTGAGCCCCTGCCCTTTTTGCCTCGTATTAAAAAGTGCCCTCTGTGTGTGTGTGTGTTTGTTTGTTTTAAATAACATTTATAAATGCCTGTAGGGATGTAAAAAAAACTGTACCCATTTCTTGTAATACGGGGTTGTTGTGTGTGTTGAGCCTGCTGCTCCTCTGTCCTTTGCGGCTCCGCTCGGAGAGAGAGAGAGAGAGAGAGAGAGAGAGAGAGAGAGAGAGAGAGAGAGAGAGAGAGAGAGAGAGAGAGAGAGAGAGAGAGAGAGAGAGAGAGAGAGAGAGAGAGAGAGAGAGAGAGAGAGAGAGAGAGAGAGAGAGAGAGAGGAGAGAGAGAGAGAGAGAGAGAGAGAGAGAGAGAGAGAGAGAGAGAGAGAGAGAGAGAGAGAGAGAGAGAGAGAGAGAGAGAGAAGCAACTTGAACCTGTGAGTTATGGTCTAACTAGTCTCCGTCCACTTATTCAACGTGCTTAAATATAGGTAATATTTCAGAAAATGTGTCAATGTGTCAGATCACGGCGCATCATTCACACAGAGCAGATCGTGCGGGACAGGAAATCGTGTGCAAAATACAAAATAAAACACTGGGTTAATTTTCAAAATAAAATGCACCGTGATTACGGCGGATCATATTTCCCTCACTACAGGTCCGAGGTTTAGATAAAGTTTATTGTGACTTTGCTACTACTGTGTGGGCTAACAAAATAATAATAATAACAATAATAATAATAATAATAATAATAATAATATAGTAATTTCAGAATTCTGGGGATATAAGCTGTATTATTACTCATGTTGTAATCATTTGTTGACACAAAAGAAATGGCAATTTCATATCACTTTCACCTACAGGACACACAGCTAAGTAGTTAGCTTTCTATTAGCACTTTATTTTTTAATTTTACATTAATTTCCATATTGTGTAAAGGGACCGGAAAATTTTTTTGGCACGCACATGCTGCCCTTTTCTGACTTTGAGCCCCTGCCTCTCTATAATCATGTGCACGTCCCTGCCTGAGATCCACTCATGTCTCCTTCCTCCCCTCTCCAGCGCATCAGCAAGCTTTACCCAGGGGACATGGACCGCATGCGCCGTATGTCCCTGATTGAAGAGGGCGACGTCAAGAAAATCAACATGGCTCACCTGTGCATTGTGGGATCTCATGCTGTCAACGGAGTGGCCCGCATCCACTCTGAAATCATCAAAGACACAGTGTAGGGAACCCAGCTCACCCTCATCTCCTCTCCTGCTTGTGTGTGTGTGTGTGTGTGTGCGCGCCAGTATAACAGAACTGTAACACAGCCTCGAGCCATATCAATATTTTATATTGTTGATGTTGAACTGTTGTCAGCTTTTTAAAGAGCAAAGCTACAATACAGTGCAATCATTTCACATTGGACTAAATGTTGTGGAGTATTGTGATATTCAGATGTTAAATCTTCCTCTAGGTTCAAGGATTTCTACGAGATGGACCCAGACAAGTTCCAGAACAAGACCAACGGCATCACGCCCAGACGCTGGCTGGTCATGTGCAACCCAGGCCTGGCTGAGGTCATCGCAGAGGTGTGTTTGTTGTAAAAACAGAGTTATTTCCAGAGCCCAGGGCTCAGCAAATGAAAGTTACATTGATTTTCTGCATTGGAGCACTTCCAAATCTTGAGTGGATATGAAACACTGCTGGTGGTTCTTTGATAAAGTCAAAGCTATAAGCCTGAGTACAGAAAGAGAATTCCCAAGTAGCATTTCAAGAAACCTCTAATCACTAAACCAAAAGCTGTAACAACGTAGAGTCTATCTGCTCCGTGTTTTGGTTTTTACAGCCTGTAATTTGACTGTTTTGGTTCATTCTCTCAGCTGTCCTTGACCATGATGTTGTTTTCAGTGAAACAGCTCAAATAAACCCACTGCATGACACGTTTTTAGCACCAAACAGCAGGACATTCACAGTTAGAGACTATCTGGTGAATGTAGGGGAGCATTTAGCAGCTAAAAAGACAGATATTCTTCTCAGGAGTTGATGGAAATCAGTTTTTAATTCCAAAGAAATGTTAGTATTTTGCTACAGTTCTTCAGATTTTGTCCCTGGTATTGTCGTATTTATCTGCCATGCTGACCTGATGGAAAAAGAACATGATTACTTAGAAACAAAGTTAAAGTGATTGAAACTGGCAGTCATAATGTACATCTATAATATTGTTAAATGATCAAGTAGACTCCTTTGTTTGTATATCAGGGTCTATTGAGGAGATCATTAGAACACGAGTTGAAATAGGAATTAACAATGGGGAGACAGATACACTGTTTTAACTAACATGCTTCTGATGTGTTAACTAGAATAAGAGAATGAGCTTCTCTTACATGTTTTATTCTCAGAGGATTGGTGAGGACTACATCCGTGACCTGGACCAGCTGAAGAAGCTTCTGGACTTCGTGAACGATGACTCCTTCATCAGGGATGTTGCCAAAATCAAACAAGTGAGATCTTAAAATACTTCAAGAAACATGAGTATTTTCTTCTGCTGCTTTTGTCTGTTTTGTAATCACATTTCTCTGTGTGGCTGCCACTTTTAAGGAGAACAAGATGAAGTTTGCCGCCTACCTTGAGGAGCAGTACAAGGTCAAGATCAACCCCAACTCCATGTTTGATGTCCACGTGAAGAGGATCCACGAGTACAAGAGGCAGCTGCTCAACTGCCTGCACATCATCACGCTGTACAACCGTGAGTGTTGCTTTTATTACTACCTAACAACAAAACAAGTGTGACTCCCAGAGAAGAAACTTATCCATTTGTTTCTTTCTCAGGTATTAAGAAGGAGCCCAACAAGGCATGGACCCCCAGGACAATCATGATTGGAGGAAAGGTGACTGACATTTAAAGCATTACATCATAATTCTGATGGAATGGACATCCGCTTCATGTGTGTCTTTGTAGGTCCAGAACGTTAGCCTAGCTTAGCTCAAAGACTGAAAGCAGGGGAAACTATTAGCTGTTAGCTTAGCGCCATCAACTTCCACCAAATCTTACTAAAACATTATATCAATATCAATGATGCAGCTTTATATTTTTCTCAGGAGTTGATGTTTATCAGTTTAAACTTCAGTCAGTACAGGAAGTCTTTGTTTAATTGCCTTAAATATTGCTTATTATTTTACCAATTTTGATTTCACTAATAATAATCATTAGTGCTCATTTACCAATTGCCTAATTCCAATTTACTCTCAATGTGATGATTTTAGTTATCCAGTGCTCGTCACAGCAATGTTTGTAGAATTAAATCTCCCACCTCTTGCTTTATTTGAGTGAACTAGAAGTGAGGAGCTTCCCTTCTGTCACAGATTATCCCATTTAAAATGCTCCACTCATATATAACTGTAGGTGGAGTTCAGAGTATACTTAAATGAGCATGTTTTTTAACCCTAACTCTAACCCTGACCCTTGTTGCTCATCATCATGTCTCCTCTGTCTCCAGGCGGCTCCAGGTTACCACACCGCCAAGATGATCATCAAGCTGATCACATCAATTGGAGACATTGTCAATAAGGACCTTGTGGTGGGAGATCGCCTCAAAGTCATCTTCCTCGAGAACTATCGTGTCACCCTGGCTGAGAAAGGTAATGGATGCTGTTCTTCTTATTCAACAAGTCTTTTATGTGCAGGATTCAGGGCAGTGACAGGGCTGGCTGTGGAACCTCAATACATTTAAAATGTGGTACATCCTAAAGGTTGGCATCAAATATCTAGTTAGATGAATAATCATGTTGTATATTCTTGATCATAGTACATATATACTGGATTGATACTGATATCTTTCCACCTGTCTCCTGTTTGCAGTCATCCCAGCAGCAGACCTTTCGGAGCAGATCTCCACCGCAGGCACTGAGGCCTCTGGTACCGGAAACATGAAGTTCATGCTGAATGGGGCCCTCACCATTGGCACCATGGATGGAGCCAACGTGGAAATGGCAGAGGAGGCTGGAGAGGAGAACCTCTTCATCTTCGGCATGAGGGTGCCCGATGTGGAGGCTATGGACAAGAAGGGGTGAGCTTGGATTGGTATTAAACAAACACATGAGATGACTTGGACATCTAAGACTAAGACTAAGCTCAACTGGACAATAGAGGTGTTCAACAGTAATAAAGACTGATTGATTGTCTTTTGTCCTCAGCTATGACGCTGTGCCGTACTACAACCGTATCCCTGAGCTGAAGCAGGCCATGGATCAGATATCTGGAGGATTCTTCAGCCCCGGCCAACCCGACCTCTTCAAAGACCTCGTCAACATGCTGATGCACCACGACAGGTTGGAGCACACTTCTGCTGACACTGAGGACTCTGAGGACTCAGCACTTTTATTTCCATAGCCATGCAGTGCCATAAATGCATCAGTTCCAGTCACTGTCCTATGTGCTGTAAATGAAATGTTTGTGCTGTAAATCAACTCATTATCAGCATACATTGCATACTTAGTAATTTGTCTTGTTAATTTGGATCGTAGTATTGTCACAATGCCTCATCTCATCCATATTAACTGTGTGTCTGTGCTGCAGGTTCAAGGTATTTGCGGACTATGAAGCGTACATCAAATGTCAAGACAAAGTCAGCGCACTCTATAAGGTTAGTATGTCAGTAAGAAAACGTCACCTTCAGTCTGTCATGTATTCTAATATAGTGTGATGACTCTGACATCCTGAATTCTTTATTTTGACCTCAGCTTTGATTAGTCTCACAGCTCTCTGACAGTTTCATACATATTTTATGTACAAAATTCTTCTGTACTTTTTTGCTTCCATATTATATATTAGATGGATGATGCTATATTGTACTTTACTGTCCTATACTATATGCTATACATTACTGTACTATATTATAGTGTACTGTGCTATACTGTATTTTACAATCACATACTGTACTATGCTGTATTATACACTGTACTAGATACTGTACTGTGCTATACTGTATTATACAATATAACATGATGCAATTCTAGTCCATAATATATGTGTATACAGTATATAATTGATACTGTATTCTATTATACTGTATTGTGCTTTACTATATTTTAAAATATACTGTACTATACTTTATCAGACCATACTATATTATGTACTGTTGTATATGATACAGTACTGTGCTATACTATATTATACAATATCACATGATACTATACTGTACTACTGTATGATATAATATAACAAGATACTGTACTATATCATACATACTGTACTATATAACACTAAATTGTTCTGCACTGAACTATGCTAATATTATATTATTAGTGCAATTATATTATGATGTACAATATGATACTGCTAAGAATATTCTTATATTATAGTTTTAGTATTATCATACTATGCTGTACCATATTGCACTATACCTCATGGTCCTGCTCTATACTATACTATACTATACTATACTATACTATACTATACGAAATTATACAAAACTATACTATACTGTATAATATGTCTATATTGTACAGATAGTATATGCTATATTATACTCATTTGTACTAGATTCATGTGTATTGCAACAACCCACTGTGCTCTTACCCCTCATGTCTATGTATTAACAGAACCCTAAAGAGTGGACCAAGATGGTGATCCATAACATCGCCGGCTGTGGCAAATTCTCCAGTGACCGCACCATTTCCCAGTATGCTAGGGAGATCTGGGGGATGGAGCCCAGTCTGGAGAAGATCCCTGCTCCTGATGATCCCCGCTAAACCACATCTGCCTCCTGCACTTTAATGTAGCTCACCATGTGGTCCCAACACAAGAGATAAACCCCTGTAGCACTGTGTACTGTGGCATTATTTCATTAGATTATTGATCCTTATAAAACCCTTATTACTTCCAGTTCATCATGCATTAATAATTATTGAAATGGGCTTGTTCACAATCTGTATTTGTTTTCCCTCTGTGCACCAGCAATGCATATCCTATTCTCACTGTTGGGTGAAAACGTTGTATCTCTGGGTCAGCCTTACACGAGTTTAGGAACTGCCAAACCTCAACCTCTTTCAGTTGTAGTGAAAACATTACATGCATTTTGTCATAGTCAGCACAAACCTTTAATTTGCCTCACTGCTTTACTCTGAACTATGTTTGGGGTCCAAACATCAGTCAAAATTTGGGATTTTTTTTTGTGCTACAGTTTTCACATGACAGTGACACAATTCTACCTACATTCCCCTTCTCCTTCTGAGCCCTTGTGGCTCTTAAACCCAGCAAAAATGCCAGAAACCTCAGCACTGTTATGGTACCAAACCAACCAGGTCTTCCATAGAAGAAAGAAGGAACATGTAGCGGTTCATGTGCACCACAGCCTCATATCAGCACTGTGACCCGGATGGTGTTGGAAGGAAGCCAAGTCTCCATAATCACAGCAGATTACCATGCACATTACTATTTCAGTCTTGACTGCTCTCAGTGTTTTAATGGTGTTTGCTGAATGTATCCGTGTGTGTATTATCATTAATGGTCCGGGGAGCCCTAAAAATGCAGCTGTATTGACCCATCAGTTTACCTGTGATCTCCCCAGCATGTTTGTGTCTGTCTCATATTGCTGTTCTGTTCCTCAAAGTGGCCTGTGTTAGACTATAACAAAGCCTTCTCTGCCTATAAACCTAAGTGACTAAAGATGTGTGTATTCTGTGTTGTAGTTGTGTGTTTAACATAGAGTCCATGACACTGTGGCTATCAGCTCGATTGAAGTACTGTAACAACACGCTGTCCTGCTTCAGCTACTGCATATGACTGTCTGACTGCTGTGGTGCTGCAGAAAGAACTGTACTCAACACTAAAGCTAACATGTTCACTGTCAGTCAGTGCTTTTCCTTTTTATTCAATAAATGACAAAAATACAAAAACAGTCGACACATGTCACTTCACTTGTGCTGAAGTAGCAACACACACACAGTAGTGAAGTCAGTGACTCAACAGAACATTCAGGAACACTGGGTGTCAAAGTCCCCCTTGTGGTTTAGTGATGTAAACATTCTACTTATCCACCAATACCTTCTTCTCAGAGCAGAGGAGGGCATCTACACTTAACCTTTTCTTCTAAACACATTAAATAGGTCATAAATGTATTTCTAAAAAAGGTGTAAAAAGCATTTCAACCATTTAGATTTGAATTGTGGAGCTAGGCTTCACAAACTGTGTTTCAACATTTCTGTGTTCAGGATTTAGTGGGCGGGTCTGAAAATCACCTGCTTTACGTGATTGGCATAAACCCGCCCCTGCTGCTGTAGCGGTATAAATAGCCTACATTCAGCACTAGATGTGGACATTTAGTCCCGCCCACATGTTATTGTGATTGGTTGTCGGGTCTAAGGGTAGCTTGTGATTGGTTGTCAGGTCTAAAGGTCGCGATTGGTAGCCGTCTGCAGCCTGCAGAAAGGGGCGAGAGTAAAGGTGGACCTTTATTCCCACACACATGTGATTGTGATTGGTTGGCGGGTCTAAAGGTCACTTGTGATTGGTGAAAGAGCATTTCAAACTGTGTTTCAAAATTTCTGTGTTCAGGATTTAGTGGGCGTGTCTGAAAATGACCGTTGATTGGCATAAACCCGCCCCTGCTGCTGTAGAGGTATAAATACATTGAGTTAGCCGCTGAGTTAGCCGCTGAGCTAGCTGCTGAGCGTCAATGTTTCTGGTAGAGGTGGTGACTTTGATTGACAGGTGACAATTGGTAGGGGGCGAGGTTTCAACAGTTTCAACCCGGTGGCCAAGCCCATAACGTTTGGGCGTAGAGCGACAGAGGCTGATTTTTACCAGATTTTTACACAACTTTGAACAAGTGTACCGTCTGCAGCATAGACATATATACGTATGTCTATGGTCTGCAGCCTGCAGAAAGGGGTGGAACTAGAGGTGGCCCTTTAGTCCCGCCCACATGTTATTATGATTGGCTGGCGGGTCTAAAGGTCGCTTATGATTGGTGAAAGACATGGGCCTTGCAGATCCCCGAGGCTGTCGGGCTCGGAGCCTCCAAGTCCGGCCAGAGGGAATGAAGTTTACCTGTCGGATCAATGTTCCTTAGCACTCATTTTTCTGATTATCTGCAACTCAAGTGTGCAATATACAAATTATCTGACATTAGCTGTGCAGTGTATTATGTTTTTACAAATTATATTATATATATAACCACTTTACTGCAGGATGTACTTACTGGAAGTGAATATATTACATTTAAATATTCAGATTTATAGTCAGTACAGAGATACATTATACACTATATACACTATTTTTAATCTTTATACCTATACTTATATTACTGTAAGAATTTTATTTATATATATATATATAATACATAAATATAAAATAAGATATGTGTATATAATATATATGTATATATAATCTGCTGCAGATTTATGATCATGTGTTACAAAGACTTTGTTTACTGACTTTAGTTGAGTGTAGAATTTTAGAGCAGCACAAGTGCACTATTGAATGTATAGTAATGACTCTTATTTGTCTGGGAGATGAATTATATGGTGGACAGGCTGGAGAAAAACAAACAAGCAATAATAGATTTGAACAGGTCAAAGATGAGCACAGTTCATAGTATATTTGTGTCTCACAATCACAATCGCCCACATCTCAAGCGACCAATCATAATCAACCTTTGACCCCACCCACGAGCAATTACTAGCTAGCAATCACAATCGCCCACATTTGACTTTGAACCAATCACATAACATGGGGGCGGGACTAAAGGTCCACATTTAGCCCCACTGCTTTCTGCAGGCTGCAGACAGTATGCTTCACTTTGAAGCCTAATTTCATATATTTGGCAGGGTGGTTAACAACACACTTTTCTGTGGTATGTCAAACTCAGAACACATATTTATTCTTACTTTACACTGACTTTAATGAACTTCATGAAGATACTCCAAAGAAGGTAGCAAAAGGACTGATCCATGTAACACCAGGTTCTTAAATGAGCATTATTGAGGTACCACAATAAATTCTAAAATGAAAATTTAATTTGTTTCTTGCAAATTGAGATGTTAATAACTCCTGACATGATGGTTATATAGAAAATGCATAACTTCAACCACAGAAGATGGTTTAAATCAGTGGTCTCCAGTCCTACTCCATACTGTCCTGCATGTTTTAGGTGTCTCTCCACTCTAACACATACTTGATTTTTCGTTATCAAGCTTCAGCTGTTTGATAAGGAGTTAATAATTAGAATCAGGCGTGAGTGGAGAGATACCTAAAACACGCAGGACAGTTGAAGAGTTGAAGACCACTGGTATAAAGGAACATCCAGGAGGTCGACTATTCATCTTATCTGGAAACACAACACAGCATCCCATCAAGATATGTATCAGGATGCTTATATTTTTTATTTGAAAGTGTTCCATAGTTTAAGTAATATTTATTATAATCTTGAAGTGTATAGAACCATTCCAAGTATAATGAAATAATCAGAAATGTATCAGTAGACAGAACCTTAGATATGCTCCATAGAGTGTAGGCTGTACTGGTTACATCATCTTACTAAAGCCAGTGTTTATATTTAAAGCTGAGAGCAGAAGAGGAACAAGAATGTACCTCAAGTGCCCCAAGTGTCTGAGCCACGTTCTTCTGCTTGTGGCTGCCAGCAGAGGGCGACAAAAGTCCTAGAGTACTGCTTTAAATGGAACTCCATCATATATAATGATTAACACCTGGTTATGGTAAATGGAACAAGTCATGCTCACACCGAGACAATTCTTCATATTACAAAGTAAATGAATGTAGGTCTGTATGAAGTTATTTATATGGCTGAAAGCAAGACATTTTAAACATATTCTATTACTCTTAAATGCAATGAAATAACTTTGAACCTTGACCTCCTGACTTCTCAAGACACTGCACTTGACGTCTACAAAATATAAAGACTGTCACTCATTTATGGAACCAATCTGTTCAAAATATAGTTTTTATTGCAAACACTGCAAATTACGTTATAATAATATAGATCAACTGATTTACAGCCAAAAAGGTCACTGCAAAATGAATCTCTCAGAACTCTCAAATGTCTGATCTGTTAAATATTTGGAATATATATTGGAAAAAGAACGACTGCAGAAGTTGAACAAATCAAATGTGACAACTGAATTGTGTAAACTTTTGCTTTTGTATTTATGTAAACACTGTTTGTAAAGTCAAGTCTAATGGTTCTACGCTGAGCCTCAGACCTGTTCTCCTTGCCCCTCCCACTCACACATGATTGACAGTTGTCTGTCAGAACCTGTCCACTCCTCCCCTCCCATCCATCATATTAAAAGCCAAATTCACCCTTTAGTGGTCTCAGTTTCCTCCACCTGATCCTCCAGTTCCTCTCACACTGGGATGGAGTGCAGTACTTACGGTAAGACGACGCATCACTTTTCTATCAACATTAGAAAGATTTTAAAGCTTTTCTGATTCTTGTTTGTTTCAGTCTCTAGTTGAACTTTGATTTTTATTGAACTTGACAGAAGGTTTAGAGGATGATAACACTTTACTTAAAATGATTTAGCATTTATAACAATTATATAAACACCTAATAAAATACATCAGTGTGTTAGTTAATATTAGTTTTAAGCAGGTATAAGGACAATTATATCAACATATCAGTATCAGTGTTTGATTGATGACAATATAACATGGCTGTTGTCATATTACACACTTCAACAAATCCTCACTGTTAACTATTGACTTATTTACTTGATATTAACATTTACTCATGTACTCATGTACAAATCATTCACATGTGTGTATAGTTATAGATGCAATCAAAAGTCAGGAAGACATGTCCAGCTTGACCACAGGAACAAAAAAACAACGAAAACCAAAGAAACGAACCCAAGGTCCGCTTCTCTCACAGCTTTTCATTACTTCATCAGCTGATGACGTGTATCAATAAATAAATACTTCACATTCTTTACTACATTAATACATTTGCACAGGCACAAGGTATATTATAATTCTTGTGCAGTTCACTTTGGTTAATTTTACAAAATTACTTTACAGCAATTCATCAACCTCAAGTTCAATGTCAAGTTTATTTATTTGTCATTCCAACGAAATCTATAAAAATATATACAGTGGAATGAAATTATGTTTCTCAGGACCAAAGTGCATAGAAAATAAAAATAAATAACTCCATCTGCTGCTTTGAAATGCTACATAGGAAACTTTCTATACAATCTAAAGATTTATGATTAGAATACAAATGTAAATGTACTGTCATATATTTTATAGCTGTCACAGAGCTGGACACCCTGGAGGTTCCTCCTCTCACCCCGACCAGTAAGGAGGTCCTCACCCAGGCAGTGAGAGCTAGTTTCGCTGGCTTCACCCAGGAAAGGGTCAGCCAGCACTTTCCACAAGGTACATCCTGATCCACCTGCACAATACTTCAGTCATCAATGAAGGAGTAAAAGCTTCTATTAAGGGAGATTAAAAGTGGAAGATTCATGTATATTTGCTTAAATATCTAGATCCTAGCTTGTGGTCTGAGTGGGAGGTGAACCACTGGCTGGAATGGTGTCAGACTGAGTTTGGTCTTCACTACCTGGGTTCAGACCTGAAGGGCCTGCAGGGTAGCGAACTATGTGGTCTGGACCGAGAGACTTTCCTGGGTCTGATGTCTGACTGCACTGCTGGAGAGATTCTGTGGGAACATCTGGAGATCATGAGAAAAGGTAAGAAAGGAATAAGAAGAAAAGCTTGGAGGCAGCATGAATGCATGACTTGTAATTTGCAACTGTTTAGTTCAATCATAACCTCAAATTCAGGCTTTCTTAAAATGATATAGAGTAAAGTAACCAAACATATGCAGTTCACAAAAGTATGCAATGTGTTTTTGTAATTATTTGGAAGATATAACAGTGTGCACTCACCGGTAAATGATCATTCAAATTTAGAGAACACCATATCCAACAGTTGATCATCAAAGGTACATTCTAACTGTAGGTGTCATGAACCCACAGACAGTTGTAGGTTGTTGGAATCAATCATTGATTTATTAGTATCTATTATGAGTTTTAATAGCTTTGAAACATAGTTTTCTTCAGTGTCTTGAAAATTGACAATATTTGCTAAATTAGCACAATTATATGACATTTCAAGTATTCAAACATTTACTTCAATAATATACAATTTGATAGACTTTTAAAAGCTGAGGATAAGACATCTTGACTTTTTCTTCCCAGTATGGGTTACACACAAAAAGTGTCACACCCTACAATTCCCATAATGCAACTCGGGTGCAATATTTTTATTAGAACCTCTCTACCTGCTAAATGCACACATCTTTCAAATTTTACACCTTCAGTTTGTGACACTGCTTTCTGTAGTACATTTTAAAACTGAGATGTGAGATTGTAAAACTGATATTTTCTTTAAAAAAATGAAGTCAACATGTATATACATATAGAACTGGATAATCCAAAATCATCAATCCAATCATTTGAATTCTCCAGAGAATGAATATGACTTCAGTTCTGCATTGCCCTCCTACACAGTGTCATCTTACTGCCATCCTCTAGTCAACAAAGGTAATAATATCTCATGTTTCTTGTCCAGCCTACCACTTCCTCCTGTAAATGACTGCATTGTGTCTTATTATAATATCATTCTCATAAAGTTAACAGGTCTATTGTCTATGTTATTCCCAAGAGAACTACTCAGATTACGTTCAGGAACATTCAGAGAAGCATAGCTACCATGTTCAGTATCATCCCACTGAGAGGACAGACCTCCATACTCTGGACCCTGTGACTGTACAGCATCACGACTACTATCTGGTTAAAACAGAAGATCCCAGCAGGAACATGGCATCTGTCCCGCTTCTACAGGAAGCAGGAGATAACAGAGGTGAGAGGACCATGCTCAAAACAGTTTATACATTTAAATGTTGCATACTGTGGTGACTGAAGGCATCGTTCTGCTTTAGCCTTAAAATTGATACTGTTCTGACTGAGTCATGTTTCAAATCAATGGAAGTGAGTGGAATTTTGTTTTTCAGAAAATTTGATTTGAAAACAGTGTAGCAGTATTTTGTTCCAGAAGCAACGTCCTCAACATTATTTGTTGGGACTACATTTCATTTTGGCCTCTTTTAGCTAGTTGTTTTGGCTTTTTGACCCTGAAATTCAAGTTTTATTGGTCTCTTTTCTAACTGTTTTCAGTAAAAATGCTCTAAAAACATGTTTAGCACCAAACAGCAGACAGACACAACTAGCTGGTGAACATAGTAGAGCATTTAGCAGCTAAAGAGGCAGATATAATTCTCAGGAGCTGGTGACAAAAAACACAGCAAAAAGGAGAGTGAATATAAAAAAACTAAAAAGTAAAGATGCTCTGAGGCTGCTGGATGTTTTCTAGCACATTTACCATAGAAACCTTTATTATAACCTAATATGTTGTGATTTTCAGAATTTTGTGAAGTTCTTCAGCCTGTAAGTGGCTAAAACAAACCACAAATAACATCTTAAAGCAACTTACTAATAAATTAGTTTCCACAGCTTGCTAACAGTGACTGAGCTCAAAAAAAGAAAAAACTATCTACTTACTGAATTTCAAATTGTAATGTTTAAAGTTTCTCAAATTTTAATCATAACTCAACATTGAGTTGGGGGAGGAGACTTTTCCAGAAGACTGTAACATCATGGTTTGTAATCCAAACTGTCTTGAGATAGATAAAGTACACCTGCCTTATTCCTGTGTCTCTTCTATTCTGTATACTTCCAGAGACAGACTCAGAAGTGGAAATGTCTCACAGTGACGATTCAGACATTGTGGGCTCTAAATCGTGGACTGGTCCACTCCATGATATAGAACCAGTGATGGAAGAGACTATGTCAACAGATGTCTTCACTTTACCACAGACACACAGAAGCTTCAAAGAATATGTAGGGAACAAAACAGACCTGAGCAGAGCTGTGATACCAGCAGCCATCCTTGCTGGTTACACTGGTGAGTCTTTACTAATGGAACCTCGTTTTAGCTTTAGATGAATCCAGTAGGTTTTTGAGCTGATTCTTGCTATCATGTTTCAATAGGAAGTGGTCCCATTCAGCTGTGGCAGTTTCTACTGGAGCTCCTGACAGACCGCAGCTGTCAAACATGTATAAGCTGGACAGGAGATGGGTGGGAGTTCAAGCTGACGGACCCTGATGAGGTAAATCAGATGGATGTTTGAGCAATATGGGATGTCAAGCACTCTTACATTTGGGGAAATACATTTGTTGTCCATTGTACTCACAGAGAAGATGACTTTCAGATAGCTGTAGGCCTTTCTAGTTCTGTATGACCCAGTGCTACTGTCCTCTGGAGCTAAGGTGAAGCTTGGTGTCTCTAGGTGGCGCTGCTGTGGGGGCAGAGGAAGAACAAACCCAAGATGAACTATGAGAAGCTGAGCCGTGGTCTTCGCTACTACTACGACAAGAACATCATCCGCAAGACTGCTGGCAAACGCTACGTCTACCGCTTTGTCTGCAACCTGCAAGGCCTGCTGGGATATGAGCCCAGGGAGCTGCATGCCATGTTGGACATCAGTAGTAAAAACCACTAACAACTACAGCACACACTGGCAAAAAATAATGAAGAGACTTTTTGATATAGAACATATACTCATGGATCTCTGTTATTTTTCTGTTCATTTCAGTTCTCAACCTCAGCAGATGAAATGTAGCACTTTAACTTATTGTGACTGTCAAACAATAAAACCCACGGCACAGTCATTTATGTAACTTATTCCTCTGTGTATAAATAAGACTGATTGGTTGTCAATGTACAGTATTATCTACATATAATATTCATCTTTTATTAAAAAATGAACCTTAATTGTTGACTTTCCGTTTTCATGTTATAGGCCACTTACTACAAGCCATTTAGGCAGGACTGCATTCCAAATCAAACTCAATCCCAATAGTGCCAAATCACAAAAATGTAATCTCAAGGCACTTCTCCACTTTAACAGGAAGAAACCCTGATCTGGGCGACCATCTGCCTGGACTGGTTGGGTTGAGAGAGAGAGAAAATGTCCCAGATTCCAGATTCCAGAGAGTCCAAACTATAGCATTAGTTTGAATTTAGCTACAAATGATGTCTTCCAAGTCAAGGGAAGCAATACCAGTAACAGACTTGTTACCACTGGCTAATTGTATCTTTTGCTGTGTTTCCTTAAGCTAGCAGAAAGAGGTATCGCTAGGTGATGTTTCAAAATGCCAGACCACTGCCAAATGTGATCTGACTAATCTTATTACATTCTGATAACAATGAGATCTGAGTGCATCTTCCCTCATCCAGATATCAATCACATTTTTAATGCCATGTGTATAGTATATGGGGTACATGCTTCAAATTCAAACAAAGCAGGAAACATGTTGAAAAAGATAACCTACAGTAGCCTACACTTTAAAATAGTCATGTAAGCCTAAAAAGCAGTTAATGAGGTACAACATGTATGTGATTGCACACATGTCAGAGTGAATAAATATGTTTTATAAGTAATATAATACTGTAGCAGTAATTGAGAGCAGAAGCAGCTAAGAATAGATCACCGTCCAGTGGTTTACTAGAAGCCCCAACACTGAATATGTGGCACACTGTTGACTTTCAGTTTAAAAAAGATCCAAATAATTCCTCTCAGAGAGAAACTCAGTTGGTAGGATATTAAGACAGGGATCTAACCACCTGCCAGGAGGTGTTTTAACAGATATCAGCTGGTGACTGGACTAATGGAACCTAATTGATGTATTCACTCCTGCTCCTTCACCGAACTCTTTCAGCCTTTCACTTCACTACATTCAGTATGTGAAGTAGGCTGTGTGTGGGGGGGGGGGGGGGGGGGGGGGGGGGGGGGACTGGTATAGTCGGCTCAAGCAAGCGGTCTAATTTGACATCTCTGATACCACACAAGGCTCGTCTGGAAAGGTTGTCAGTAATCCAGGTCACACAGGGTTTGCTTATTCATGTATTACTGTCTAATTTCTAATCCAGCAGGGGGGCTCTGTTCCTGTGGATTTAAGAATGATTCTTTTAGTCTGACTCCTTATGTCCTTAAAGCTGGATTATCTTCATATAAATGGACAGGAAGTGTTGAAGAAAATGTATTGATTGAGGTTATAGAGATTCAAAAAAGATAGAGATTGTGGAAAAAGGCAAAGTGTAAAAAATACTTCTTAGCTTCTAATACAATATATGGATTGTTTGGCTGAATAAGTCCTATATAGTGGGATGGTAATACATATTAATACATATTGGACATCTTTGTGAGCTGTCTGCCTCTATAGAAGATTCAATTTGTGTCATGATAGTTGAATAATCAAACACAATAACATTACTTTTGTTGTCTGCCCAGGCCTGTGCCATCATGTTGTCATGGTGAGGTTAATGTGACAGATGCATCAGCCACTTTAACCTGACCATTCTCAGATGAATACCAACAACCCCACTTCTTTATAAGATTATTTATAATTACTAATAACTACCTAAGAAAATATGAGAATAGCTACTTTCTGTTAGGTTTGGCAGTGGTGAGAAACAGAACAAGTTGGTGGAGGGAAATAATTTAAGTCTTACCACTTGTTGCACTTCAAATCATTGACCGGTCCCTCAAAAAGTAATTGGCCAATGGGGACACAGCCCTGTGACACCCACCCACATGAGAGCTTTGTGTCAAAGCTAAAAAAAAAACACTCAATAGAGGGCCCAAATTTAGAGATCAACACCACAATGACCTTTTGAAAAAAAATATTGATGCAGTGCTTCTAGAGAGAAGTTGACATTTTTTGAATGGGAGTCATTTGGAGCATTTAGTGGATGTCCTGGCATTTTACTTAAAGACGCAGTGATGATTGGCATAAACCCACTACTGCTGCTGCTGTAGAGGTATAAATACATTCAGCACACACTACTACTACCACTACAGTCTACAGTTAGCCAGTTAGCTGAGTTAGCAGCAGAAAGCTCTCAGACATAGGCTGTGTCTCAAATGGCGCACTTGCACACTTCAAGCACTATGTTTTAGGGCATAGTGCGTTCACACTGAAGAACAAGCGAAAACTCAGTGCTCTGAAAGTACCCGGATGGTGCACTTATAACGGACAAAAAATCCAGTGTGAGATGATGGACACTACTCACACTAAACGGACGCCATTTTGCCTACGTAGCGGAAGGGGAGGGACTTTTTGCCCAGTTTTCTGATTTCAATAATGGCGGCCAGCAGCGACATGCAAGCCCGTCACTTCCGCTAAGTCCAAAACGCCAGTGCTCCATTTCAGACAATACTTACCCACGACAGTGTGCACTACAGAGGTAAGTGCTCAGTGCGCACTACGCACTACATTCTGGTGCACTCACGTAAGTGCTCCATTTGAGACACAGCCATAGTGTCCATGTTTCTGGTAGAGGTGGTGACTTTGATTGACAGGTGACACTTGGTAGGGGTGGGTTTTCAGCGAACTCGGCAGCCACGCCCACAGTGTTTGGGAGCAGAGAAAGAGGCTGAATTTTACACAACTTTGAAGCCTAATTTCATACATTTGGCGAATTTTTTAATCATTGAAATTTGGCAGGGTGGTTAACAACACACTTTTCTGTGGTATGTCAAACTCAGAAAACATATTTATTCTTACTTTACACGGACTTTAAATGGATTCAAGTCTTGGAAGTTGCTGCTTGGTTTTTGCCAGGCTTAACTTTTTTGCTGGAGCCTTCTCTGTTGGTCAATCA
The DNA here is from genome assembly GCF_027409825.1 of Scomber japonicus. Lineage (NCBI taxonomy): Eukaryota > Metazoa > Chordata > Actinopteri > Scombriformes > Scombridae > Scomber > Scomber japonicus. The sequence continues at coordinate 4,160,389 of NC_070599.1, forward strand.
GTGTTCACCAACCCTGCTTCTGTAGAGCTACTATCCTGCATGTTTTAGGTAGCTCCACACTCTAACACACCTTATTCTAATCAACTCGTTATCAAAGCCCTTATCAAGCTTCAGCTATTTGATAATGAGTTGATAATTTGAATCAGGTGTGTTAGAGTGGAGAGCTATTTCCTGCCATCAAAGCCTCCTTCAGACTGGATCACATTGCTTCTTATGTCTCCTTCCAAGAACTGAGTTGTAGTGTTTGTTTGTCCATGTAGTCTCAGCATGATGAATTGTACAAACAGGGAAAATGAGTCAGTCTTTTCACCCTTAAACAGGCAGGAGTGAGAAATAATTTGGTTTTACTTATCCCATTTACAGAGTTGTATCTCCACCAGGATATGTTGCCCAAATTAAGGTATAAAATGCTCATAATGGTAAACAACTGAATGAGAAGTGATATTCCTGCTTTCCCTGGTTATTAATACTACTACTGATTTATCATTCCTATCAAAATAAAGGCCTACCACAAGCTTCACTTTTACCAATCCAGTTCTACCAATTCAAGGCACATGCAATTGAACAACCACCTTAACCAATCACGCTCCTAACAGGGTGTTAAAGAGTCTGTATCTCCTGGTGCACGTTGCCTGTTTAAGGTTTAAAGGCATTTATAATGCACAATAATTGATAGAAGTATTTAAGATGGGAATTTAAAAAAGAGAGCTTAAGAGAAAAGTTTGAACCCTGTTAACGTTCACACCTTCACACACTTGGCCAATCACTGGGCTATCAGTTTTGGAGTGTTACAGAAATAGTTGAACACAGCGTCCCCAACTGACCTCATTACACAGCCTTCATCAACACATGGAGTTTTTTGTAAGTTGTAATGGAGCCTGTCTAATTTAGAAGACTGTTATCATGTTGCTCTGTCGTCCTTTTTGAAGCTCCACCTGCAAAAATTAACCCTTTCATGCATGAATTATGATAACCTTTTCTCCTAATTTTTTTCATTTCTCTTTAGGTATAAAAAAAGATATTTGACCTAATTTTTTTCTTTCACCAAATGATATACTATTACATTATAATAACATAAATCAACTGATGATGCACTAGTGTCCACTGTGCTGGCTGAAGTGTAACTATGCCATCATACATCATACATAAGAAAAAATATATGACTGATGATGAAGGATTTGACACTATCTCACTCTGTTAAAGCTAACTAAAATAGTAACGCTTGATTAAGTTTCCATGATTGTATCTTGCTTCTTCTTTTGTTATTCACAGCTCTCATGGGGAAACCACTGTGGTATAAATAACAAGGTTGATGTCTATACTCATACACACATATACTGCAGCCCTGAAAACAGAAGTGCACTGCCCTGACTGGTGAATAAATTCAACAAACACACATACGCACACACACTTATGTAGACCATACACACACTCTCCCCCTTGTGGGCTCTACCATTAGTAGGCTTTAGGAGGGTAAGTGGTGGAAGTAATCCTCACACACTCGATGCTCTCGCTCTGTTTCTATCACCTGTTCACTGAGGGAGAAAATCAAATGAGCATTCAGCCACCTCTGATCAGAAGCACATTGTTATTTTCAAGCTGTACATCTGGGCATATGAATGATATGTTGTAATCTATCTGAACACAGTGATGCTGACTCAAACATGTTTTATTCTACATATGGACCAAAGTTATTATCTATATGAAGTCATAAGATATGTATATGTATAGTTCAAGTGACTTCATTGGCCCGCTATCAAAGTGGGTCTGAACAGGTATAAGAACCTTAATGATGTCATGGCACCTACTGTACAATATATTGCTGCTCCACCACATAGAGAATAAAACCCTGATATAAAAAAAACACTATTATGAAACCAAAGGACTTCAGAGCTTCAGATCAAGAAGATCAGTATCAGTGTTCAGTCACCCCAGTTAACTGAAAACCAGTGAAATGTTAAAAGGTGTAAACAATCGGAGGGAAAATCCATCAGAGAGGTTTCCAATATAGTCCATTTAGACTGGAATATATGTTTATTAATGGTTTAGTCACACAAATACACGTCAAATGGATTTCAGCTGGAAAACACTCGAAAACGCAGTCATGCTCAGCTGCATGTTTAATGCTGTGTAAAATGCAGAGGCACACACACACACACACACAATCATATTCAATATATCTTGAGTGACTTCTGAATGATTTTAAAGATCATAGTGACTATCAAGACTGTACATTTAATTATGTTTCATATAATTCATTTGACAGATGTTTACTTATCATGGAATTCTAAGTATAATATGTCCTCCAATGTAGGGCTTGACCACTGAACCTACCTGTCATTATTCATTTACTTTTACAATGCTATTCTGTAAAAACACAGAGAATGAGCAGAAAGTGGGTGCAGGTCTCAGGTGGCTGAGCCCTAAAAAAGAGCAACGGACTGATTATAATGGGTAGCCCTGAAAACCACACAGGAGGGAGGTGTGCCTGCTGTTAATGCCTCATGGAGACCCTGGTTCTCTGTGTGTGACACTTTATTACACTTTAACACACACATACAAAACACATGTGCCCCAGGTACTAATTATATGTGCTTTATACTGATGATTTATATTCTAAATGTATTCATTTGTTGTTAAAGGCTGTTGAACACATTATTATTGGTTTTTCATTAGACTAAAACTCTGCCAGCAACCCCAGGAGGCTACAGTGTTCATAACAATCGATACTTAGTTTAAATTCATGGTCATTTCAGCTGTAAAAAATACAGTAAGGATGAAGTATGGTTGGTTCAGCACCAGAGAAGAAAACTGACTAAACAACACATGAAACATCTACAGTGGAGAGTAGATCACTGCCACTGCCTTATAGCAGAGGAGATCAACCTGACCAATCAGATTTATGACCAGTCATCATGAACCAAAGTGTTGGTTAAGGTGGAATTTTATCAATAGTTTTGGCATGGCTTTATAGATGAAGATGTCAGTCACTTTGTTTAAGACTGAAATATCTGAACAACCATTAGATGTTTGTGGCTATGAAATTTGGACTTTTCCTCCAGTGCCACAGTAACGTTCATATTTGTGACATTTGAGGTACAGTAGGTGACTTTGGCTCTGAAAGTAGAGCAGGTTGTCCACTAATTTGAAAATCGGAAGTTCGATTCCCACGTCCCTCCAGTCTGCATGTTGAAGTAGTTGATAGATTATTACTATATAAGAAATAAACCAACAAAGACAAAAAAACAGCATCAAAGTGTTTTATTGCATTTGTATCCACATTACAGAAATGAAACACAGTGCATGTCTGTGTTCTAGCGATCAGAGAAGTGTAAGGCCTGTTTCACAGTAGAAATTGTGTACTGATGTGAGGGTCATGAGAGATGTGTGTATGTCACTGTGACTTCTGTTTCTCCCACTGTTCTGGTGTGAGAGTCTTCTGTTCAAACGCGTGGATCTCTTTCAGCTCCTCGACTAAGCATGTATTCACCATCCTGACAAAACACAACACACACAGTATAGAGTTTATAAATGTACAGTAAGAGAGCAGTTTATGAAAGATTCTTACTTTTGTTAGTTACAGTCAAAAATGTGGTTCCTCTATACATGCAGTGTGTAGAGATTTGGTTGGTGGCTTGTTACTAGGGGACTTATATGGACTTTTTGACAGCATTCAGCATTTCTGAAATCCTGACTACTGCTGTTTTGAAATGTGATGGAAATGTTTAAATTGCAGTGAGTAGGATTTTGTGGCATCTAGTGGTAATGTTGCAGGAGTTCAACCAACTGACCCCATACACACACACACCTTTCCATACACACACCTTTCCCCTTCCAAACATGTACGAGAACCTACGAAGGCTGTGAAACTCAAGAAAAATGTGAAAGGCCCTCTCTAGAATCAGTGTTTAGTTTGTCTGTTCTTGGCTACTGTAGAAACATGGCAGTGCAACATGGCGGGCTCTGTGGAAGAGGACCCACTCCTTCTGTGGATATAAAGGACTAATTTTATGGCGACGAAAAGGTGATTATACACTCATTAAAACTATACTAAAACTAAATTCTATGCACTACACCTTTAATGGGTCAATCTTCATCAGACTTCTGTCTTAAGTCTCACATAAAAGTTATTGGGAACTCTTATTCAGACATGAAACCGACATGTAAAATTGCTGTCACAAAATGGTTTATATATAGTCAGTCAACTTCACATCTGTCCATCATGATAGAGATGAATGGACTTCAGGGACAGTTGGAAATCAGAACATTACAGTCAATTAGCACCAGTAAAAACCACACTGCAAACAGTGCTGGGCAGTATTTTTGTTAGCTTTGGGAAATACCTTAATGTGTTTCCTTAAATTCGTGTTTGACGTCATTTGTCATTTTTTGCCATGCTGTCAGTTTGGAGCAGATCTTTCTTATTTTGCTCCTGTGGTTTAAACCAAGTTATTGAGGTCATTTACTCTTTGATGTTAAGCCACTTTTGTCATTTTATTGTAGCTTAGCTTGCTACATTTCTCTTGTGGGTAGCTTCTGTGTAGTGAAGCTTCATTGAATGTAGAGTAACTGGTAGCTTGGCTCACTACATTTTCCAAGTAGCTTGTCCAACACTGACTGCAAACATACATTATATGACAGTAATACCTGTGTCTCTGTAACAGTGGTTTTCCCTCAAACTGCGGTGACACCACCAGGACTTTGAAGCTAGCAGCACATCTATTGGGTGATGTATCTTCCACATCCTGGAGAAAGCAAGATAAATGTTAGTACCATTCAAAGGTTAATCACCAAACAGCCAACAGACACAACTCATTCTCATGCTGTTGATAATGAATTGTGTAAGATGATGTACTCTAATCTTGTTCCTGTCTGAGTCAATCAATATTCACAAACATTATTATAGAAGTAATGTTCTACCTTGTTTGATTAGCTGTAGGCCTGTTATCTGAGAGCTCAACCAGACTTCATTGAAAAAATATTCATTTTAGTGCTGCGTTAATTATCAGCCATAAAACTACTATAATATATAATAAAAACAGCTACATAGCGTTCAGTTCGGCTAACACTGAATCTGCACTGACACAAATAGGAATTATACCTTAACTCATTAACATCAGTTATTACTTTAGTGTATTACCTGTGTGCCGAATTGTTATAAATATGAAGTAATTACATCAGCTCTAAATTGATACGAATTATGTTCTTAATTTAGCAGATATGATGTAATAACTAAAATTGGGCATTTTTTTGAATGGGATTCGTCGCGTGTGTCAGCTCAGTTAGAACATGTCATGCAAAGAATAACCAGACACCTACCACGTGCACTGCCGCGAGCTCCTTTATAAGTTTATCTCGGATGTGATCAGCTGTTACAGCCATGTCTGTAAAAAAAACAGTTATTAAGTTAATAAATCAGCTGTTTAAGAGATTAAAGCACACTTGTCATATAACGTTATATCTAGATGTGCCTGCTCATACACTGACACCGGAAGTAATCTATTCTGCATTCAAAGTCTAATTGTTCAGTTTTAATCAAACACACAGCTGCAGCACAACAGAGAGCAGCTGATTCAATGTACAAACATATTATTATCATAAAGTGAACACAGAAGTTATGTTTGAGTAGTATTTTTTAAACTGATTTTAGTTACCGTGAATGAAGTGGTCCCCGGCCAAGTAAATGCCCAATCACATAGCGGTACTTATTGCTATGGCCAATCAGATCCAGTGAGTAGAATGATAGGCGGGGTATATATTTTGAAGTAGCGAATCATAACATTAGGGGTCCTCACCGAAAGACGAATTAAATACATACGGTGATAAATATAAGCATAAATATATGTATTCTTCAACTCCCAATTCAACATGAGGTAATTTCAAGCGCTAGTTAATTATAAAGTGATTTTTATTAGCGGTGCTGTGAGACACAGTGCGCCCTTTTTAATATGATTTATAATCAGGCAGCTTAGTGGACTACTAATGAGGATTGTTTGTATGCTGCTGTGGACAAAATGAAACACAACATCTGTTGTTACTGCGCGACACACTTTAATATGTAAAGTACGTTGTGACAGTGCCATGAAAATGGCAGTATTACCGCAGTTTAATGGTCTTATATGTTACATTGATTCTATATTTGGTCTTTTTGTTTATGTCTACACAAACGCATTTGTCTGATAGTAACACTGAGCCTTTGACCGTTTGACCAGCAGCTGAAGTGTGAAGCTGCAGTTAGTTTCCTCTACAATGGTAGTAGAGGAGGAGAGCTTCTATGGTGTGTATATGCTGTATTGCATCAACCCCAAATTTAAAGGACGAATCTACATCGGCTTCACAGTGAACCCTGAACGCAGGATCGGACAACACAATGCTGGAAGACACCGCGGAGGAGCCAAGAGGACCAGCGGTAGAGGACCCTGGTATGAATACTGTACTGTACTATATACTGTACTGTACTGTAGCCTACTGCATATACTGTACTGTAGTCTAATATATATACTGTACTGTACTACATACTGTACTGTAGTCTAATACATATATTGTACTACATACTGCACTGTAGCCTACTACTACATATACTGTACTGTACTGTAGCCTACTACATATACTGTACTGTACTGTAGCCTACTACATATACTGTACTGTACTGTAGCCTACTACATATACTGTATGCCATATAACAATACTGAACTGTACTATATATCTTAACTGCACTGTACTACAAATATATACTCAAGTATACTACATATCTGTACTACATAGCTATACTGCATATATATATATACTGTATTCTACTACATAACTGTACTGCAGTATACTACATGTCTATACTACACTGTACTATTTGTCTATATCTGTACTGCATTGTGCTACTTGTCTCTACTGCACTGTAGTATAGATGTGTAGTATACTACAGTACACTGTACTACATATCTATAATGCAGAACATGATCTATATTGAACTACAGTGTCGTACAACATAGCATGTGCTATACTATAATATATGATCTATGCTGTACTTTATGATCTACACTCTACATGATCTACACTGTAGTACATGATCTATAGCCTACAGTGTAATCTGGTATGATCTATCTATTCCATCAATGTAATCATATAGTTAGTAATATACTGATTGTATTCCTTTGTCTTCCTCAGGGAGATGGTCCTCATTATACATGGCTTTCCCTCTGATATTGCAGCTCTGAGGGTAAGTAAGATTTTTATATGAGTAATAGTTACTATCTTTGAATGTGATTATATTTTATTCACATTTAAATATATATAATGTTAATCTGATACTGTGAAGAACAGGCATAGAATTATTTTGCCATTTGTTCCTTGAAAACTGTGCAATCCGTTCCATTGTTATCATTTTTAAATCCACTTCTAGCACATGACTTTGCTTTGATCCATGAATAAGTTACTCATTGTATTTCTCTGTCAGTTTGAATGGGCCTGGCAGCATCCTCACTCCTCCAGACGTCTCTCCCACGTCTCTCGACGCTCCAGAAAAGAGTCTAGCCTGCAGTTCCACTGGCGTGTTGTCTCCAATATGCTGCGGGTGGCGCCGTGGAACAGGCTGCCACTGACGGCCCGCTGGCTCAAGCAGGAATACAGGATGGACTTTGAGCCCAGCCTGCAGCCTCCACTGCACATCCCTATCGCTTTTGGGAGTGTGAGAGCTAAGAAGAAGCTGCCAGTGCAGTCTGCAGGGGAGGAGGAGGAGGAGGAGGAGACATCCAGGTGCTTCCTCTGTAGAGGGCTGGTCAAGGTACAATCCAATTATATACAAGCACCTAGTGTTAACATGTGATCTGGTTAGGATGTCTGATCATAGGTCTTTGCATTTACACCTGCATTCTACTCAGCTGTCAGACAAGCTGAGCTGTTTCCACCCGTCCTGTGGGATGAGCAGTCATGTGATCTGCCTCGCTAAGCATTTCCTGAAGTCAGAGCCGTCCCACCTCCTTCCTGTGGAGGGCCGCTGTCCGGCCTGTCATCGCTCAGTGCTGTGGGGGAGTCTCATCCGCCATAAACAAGGCTGCTTGGGAGACCTGGAGGAGTTCACGCCGTCTGCATCTCAAGTAGGTTACAGGAGAATTAGCTTGTGTGTGTGTGTGTGTGTGTGTGTGTGTGTGTGTGTGTGTGTGTGTGTGTGTGTGTGTGTGTGTGTGTGTGTGTGTGTGTGTGTGAAATAGGCAGATCTAGCAGTTACTGTTCTACTTATTGAATATTGCCATCTAATAACAAGTAGAGACAGTAATTCAAAACTTATTAGGAGTGAGAATAAAGCTTCTTTCAGACCTGCACATCTGAATAAACTACATTTACAGACATTTTTTTAAAAAATATAAAAGTCAGGACAAAAATCTTTGTTGATGAGTTCATGCTTTACTGATTTGTCCTGTTTTCTGTCACAGAGCCACTGGGCAGATGAATTGCAGATGTGATGGAATGAACTTATTACTTCCTTCTTAATGAACTGTGGTGCCACATGAGGCTGTCATAGAGAATTATGTGCAGATTGTGTGTCATGCCATTTCAAACTGAACAGTAGCTCAATATCTCTACTGTAATCACTATTATATTTTTATACTATCTGATCATGAAGTATCTTTTTTTAAATGATATTGGCATATGTGTTGAATGTATTAATATTTATGGGGAAAATACTTTTTAATGCAGTTTGTGACAAATAAAACAAGAATGTTTTGGACTGTGTTTGAAGTGTATTTATCTGTTAAAGTTATACTGTACCGCACTGATGGATGAAACAAGGTTAAGTTGATTGAAAAGTTACAAAGCATGTGTAACTCCATTAGAAAACACATTTCTATACACTGAATGTAAAAAATGATCTGTAAGCTATGTAATGTGAGTAAATACTGTGTCATCGTTACCTGTGTATATCCTGCTATGACTGTTGTGAAAGTGACAATGACATGAGTTTTTTTTATACATGACATTTATTTTGGTAACTAATTATTAGTTGTTGCGTTTCTTTACAAAGTTAGTTTCAGAGACATTAATTACATGTTCAAGTTAGACTACATAACTTTACAGTTTACCCTGAAAATAAAATGTTGAATACTTTAGGGAGGTTTACTTGTTACAGCCTTCAGTTTGGTATGACCAGTAGCTTATGCTAGCTATGTTAGCTGATGTTAGAAAACTATAGATATAACATTACTGAGTTTAGGTCATTGACTTAATGACTCTGCTCTACTTATAGTGCTGTTACAAAGTGTTTATGCATTTATCATTGTCATGTACTTGGCACTTGTGGCCACAGTCAGACACTATAGAAACGCTTTAAAGGACAAGTATGTAGAATTTAGTGGCAACTAGTGGTGAAGTTGCAGATTGCAACCAATTGAATAGTTGAATGCTATAATTAAAGTTCACATTAAAAAAGAGTTAGTACATATAAAAACATTATATAGCGTAAAAAAATATATGTAATATGTGTGGTGATATGCAATTTTAATTCACCTGGTAAAGTTTAATACATTTTTCTTAAAACTGCACCCTTTTTTAATAATGGTCACTAACAAGCAGCAGAACAAGCTGTAAACACTTGATTTGACATGTCGTCTCTTAAAGTTGTTATGGCTAATGTGTCAGCAAATAGACCAATGAATTTAAACTAAATGCTCCCCTGTGTTCACCAGTCAACTGCTGTTGTCTTGCTGCTAGGAGGAAAGTTCTTGTGGACCATAAACCAAAACAATGAGCTAAAAATAGAGGCTTAAAAAGCTCAGTAGAGTTGAGAGGAACGGCAGAGTTTGTTATAAATCTCTGGGTTCATGGTCACAAACAGCCCCATTCACATTACACACAGCCATATGACACACCTTTAACAGAAAAGTATTAATGAGTGCAGCTTTCACTTTGTGTATGTAGCTGTACATCTGTCATCTGTGCTGGTTTGTCTCCTCACTGTTGGACAGCGGTGGTGTGTACTGTGATCACCGGCTGAAAGGGACAGAAAAGAAGGTACAGGACAAATATGAGCCAATAAATGGTTGAGGCTGCAATGAAATGAGTATAATATTTTCTGTGTGAAGATCCTCTGATCATCAATATATCTACTCACCATTTTTGGAGCCGGCGAGCAACAGTTGACCACCTTGCAGCAATAGGCGACCAGAGCAGCTGAGATAGCCAACAGAAGCGCCTCGATGATAGCACCCTCAGCTTGAAAGTGACTGTGGGTGCTCTGTAAATTGGATAATTGCAGAGATTATGTGTGGATTGAATAAAGAAACTTGGAATGTTCAGTATGTATATATAACATCATCAAACATTGTATTTGTAAGGGTGACACTGTTACAACTCACCTCAATCATATGGCAAATCTCGCTATTATGTGCTGAGGAGTTGTCATAGTCATAGTGCCAGCAAATGTATGGCACCATACTATCCACTTTCACCAGAGTATAGATGATGTTGAAGCAGGAGGCGCCACAAGCCACAATCTGCATCCCCAAACAGCCCCGCAGCTGACAGACACACACAACAGGAGATAAATCAGTGTTTTTCAATATTTGCCACTATTCTGAGGATATGTCTTGAACCTTAAAAGTCACCTTTTGGTAAGAAATGGTGCAAATGTCATTTCAAATTACATAAAACCAGCAAAAATACTAAATGTACATTTTAACAAACCTGATGCTGCTTTTCAAACTATTTTAAAAGATATTTTTTATTTTGTATTGCTCATCTTGACAACTTTTATTTGTCACTGACCCTTATACTATAGACTGCTCCTCCTCTGCAGCCTGCTACTGTAACTCACCGTTGGCAGGTGGAGGTTCTGTGCTGCTATCGCCACACTCCCTGCTATCACCACCTGAAAAGAGAGAAAATATCACACATTTACCACAGAGTCACAAACTCTAAAATATGCCCCCCTCTGAGTGGATTTCAGCAGGAAATAACACAAGGGTGGTGGTAAGAGAACCTGGATACAACTAGTAGAGCAAACAACTGATCATTTCTGACATGTAAAATAATGAATTCATCATTTGAAAGGCATGCATAATTATGAGGGTGTGTATAATAATTAAATCAGGAAATAAATACATATACATGAATTTAAATGAAAAAACAAGCAAAGACAGCCAGAATGTGCAATAGTTTCTTCCCACAGGCCATTAGAATTATTAATATGAATGAATCACTGCTGCTTTTATGTCGGTCTTAGTTTAGGATTAAAAAAATAATAAAAAATTAAATTAAGTGTATGTCGTTTTATTTAAAAAAACATTTTTTAATACTTTATTTATAGTTTTTAACTTTACAAAACATGCAACATGAAATGTGGACAATGTTAACTGGAAAACAGTCAAACCTAGAAGAAAATGGAGGAAAAGAAGAAGAAGAAGAAGAAGAAGAAGAAGAAGAGAGAGAGAGAGAGAGAGAGAGAGAGAGAGAGAGAGAGAGAGAGAGAGAGAGAAAGAAAAGGGGGCTGCCAGACAGTTATAAATTTACATAAATATACTAACAGGAAAAACAGTTGCAGTGAGGCGTTTTATTTATTTATTTTTTTTGATGATTCTCTTTATTGGAAGGATTTACACAGGTAACAACATACCAGTACAACATGACAGAAGACTTCCAACCCAACATTTTCCCCCATTTTTTCCCTCCCACAATCCCAACCCACTTAGGCGTTTTATTTTTAATTAACTTTAGCATTAGGATCCCAAGTAAAGCAATTTAATTCCTCTATATGTATGTTTATATATATGGATGGAATGACAATAAACATGAACTTGAACTGGAGACTAAAAGTCAGGATATGTTGGTCTCTCCCGCTGTGATTAAACCATTCATCACTATTACAGTTATCCATGTACTTACCAGTAAAGATGCAATGTAGAAAGGTATTTCTTCCTCAAAGCTGCTCAGGTCTTTAGCCACAAACACACTCACACATATGATCTGAAACAGACTCAGGCCAATCTGAGTGATCTGAAACACACAACAACAAAGTCAGGTTGATACATGGTTTTAAACACACACACACACACACACACATGCACGTTTGTTTAGCTATCTTAGTGAGGACATTCATTGACATAAAGCCTAATACTAAATGTGTAACCTTAACACTTATACTAAACTGAACCTAAACCCATTTTTACCATCACCCTAAAATCAAGTCTGATGTCTCAAACAGCTTTTTGAAGGTGTTTAAAAAAAAAGTCCTCACATTCCTAAAATGTCCTCACTTCCTCAGTATAAAACTCATGGTTCTCACAATGGTAGCCATGCAAGTACACACACACACACACACACACACACACACACACACACACTGTACCCCAAGAGCTTTGGGCTCAGCCTCTAGGTACTTCTCCTTCCTGTGGATGTTTCTCTGGAAGGTGACAGCGACCAGCGGGCTCTCAGATGAGCCTGCCTCCACAACCGCTGCTTCATCTGAAACACACACCATCAGCTCCTGTTAATCTGTATTCTAACCTGTGTTATTGTGTTACTTAGCATAAGGAATCACACGATAGAAAAGGAAAAGAGCACGCATTGTGCAACCAGCGGAAGTCAGTGTTCACTACCCCAAGCTGAGGAGGACAACATCTGGATTCCATCATTCTGGACAAACAACATGGATCTTCATTCGCGGTTTCCTCACTAAAAAGCTTGAGATCGTGTGTGAACAGAGCGACTTTCTTTCTTTCTTCTTAGTACCTGCCATGATCACAGAGTCCGTCATGACTTCTCGGTGAAAGCTTGTTTGTTTCCGGTGATTCAAAGCTGCAGATCAGATCAGAAAGTTGAGCAGAGAGTTGGTGGATGTTGGTGGTGGTGGTCCCACCCGCCGTCTGTCAGTGCAACATGACTCCTACTGCAGCCACCACATCAGCTGTTTCATACAGCCAGCATGATTGGCTGAGTGGCGGTTAATGAACTTTGTGTTCGCAGCCAAAAGCTACGATCGTCCCAAAAACAGCTGATAGAGATATAATGTGACACTTTAGAGTGATGAAAGGATTTTAATAGTTATTGTTTTTAATGTATGTTAGTATCATAGTAGGACAACATACATCCATCTGAGGTCATTTATTGAACTTTAGATATTTTTGTTTACATGAATTAATTATTAATTACAGTTTAAACCATGCACAAAGGGCACAACAGTTACTCTTAAGCCACTTTAAATCCCCACTTTTTACATTAAAAAAGCAGTATTTACAGTTAATGGTTAACAATACAATCATGTAGTCGTCAGTTTGTATAAACAGGTAAGAATGACAGTATAATTAAATATGTGATAATATAAAATATGTTTTCATAGGACAATTTATACTGACATATACTGTACATTAATAAACACTCCCTTACATACTGTTCAGGGTCAAATTTGACCCAATTTTACATTTGAGAACTGTAAAAACACCACACACATTTCTTTTAGTCAGACTTTTCCCTAAATGTGAATCACAGAACACAAAAATGGTAATGCAAATCACCATTAAAACATGTTGTTGTATTCTTCTATGAAATGTTCTCCTGGACCATAAAATAGTGACTGTGTCTTTTCCCCCATAATAAATAGAACCCACTCTGTTTTCTCTCTGCAGCTTCATTAAAGTATTAATCAAAATGTATTAATGACTGATGGGGAATTTATGAATGTGAATTGGTGCAGAAACTAATTATGAGTTAGAATATGAGCAGCATGTGAGGGTTAAATATGTCCTTATATCTGCTTATAATTACATTATAGGTTGTTACAAACCACTTATTAAAAATGCTAAACGCTTAAAGTGCTACAGGTGTAACACATCATTCAATTACTAGAGCTCCAGTATTAAATGAATTAATCCCCTAAAAACATGAGACACTAACTTTTCTAAGTGATGGCATTTTATTAGATTTTTTTTTGTTTATGTTAATAAATATTGGTGTAAATACACAGATGTTACAAAGTCACTCTAAAATACAATATAAGAATATAGTGAGACCATATGCAAAGCAATAATAAAAAGAGAATATTAATATCAGTTAAGAAAAACTCATAATGAACCTTGATTTCATAGAGAAATGGAGGGTTATATGGCTTATATATTTAAATGTGTGACTATTATTTAGTCTGTGAAGCACTTTTCATTTACTTAAAGGTTAATTGGTTACTTGATCTTTATTATAATACTGATACACAAGTATCAATATTATAGAGACTCGAGTGAAAGGAAAAACTTGCTTTTATAAAACATGACAAATAAGGAAACTGTTCTTTGGACTCCACTTGCTCATACATTCCCTTATTTACATACATAGTGCCAAATTTGCCTCTGAAATGTAGCAGAGTGGAACAATGAAAGCACTTGAGTCCCATATTTCATGATCTTAATATTGACAGTCAAAGACAAATCAAACATGTGCTGAGGAGACTGCACAACAAAGATACACACACACGCATTTAGAAATATATCAGTCTTTATTGGAACAGGAGGTTAACAACAGGTAAAAGTGCTCACACACTGTGGATAACTGTACATACACAGTGAGGTCCCTCATTTCTATAGACTTCCCAAACATCACAGCGTCACCTGGTGGACACAATGTGGAAGTATAGCTGTGAGCAACAGGTGGGATCCTTCATGAGTTCAATGGGTCTTTTAAGTGCACTCTTCTCTAGCTGCAACAGAAGCTGACAATCATTGAGACAGGCTGAAATCCTACATTTGACTAATATCATCACATCCAGACAGCCAAACTACTGCCATGCCACACTGTGTATTATTAAAGAGAAGTCTGGCCTGTTTTTCAGTAAACTTAAAGGGCCAGTTCACACACATGAAACTTCCTTATTGGTGTCTTATTTGTCCAGGTTTGAAGATATCTGACCCTGAGGTTTCTGCTGCTACCCGAGTACAACAGAGTAGTTTGTGATGCTCACATCAACGAAAAATGATATTTTGAAGACTCAGCTTGTCTTTCCAAAAACAATGTCCTGGTTATTCTGGATCAGGTCCATAAAGGGCCACGTGCCTTCAGGATTTAATCCCAACCAATCAAGAACACACCTGATTCGACCAGTCAACTGTCTGAAGACTGAGCTCAGTTGATTAGATGAGTGAAGCCTGGTGTGCTCCTGCTTGGTTGGAATGAAAACCTGCAGATACATGAACCCTTTATGGAATAGTTTGGACATTCCTGCCCTGGACAATCCACCAAATGGTCTTATAAGAACTACTTTCTGCAGAAGAAATAGTCCCTATGTTGCTATGTAGGTAGGTATCTGTGGATTGCCGAGTAATCAAGATTCTAGAAAGACAAGCAGCTCTTCAGTTTCACTGATTTGAGAAGCACAAACTAAACTCTACTCACACATACTGTATTGAAGTGGCAGCAGACGCTTCAGAAGCAGATATCTTCAAAACACTAGACGTAAAGGAGAAAACACACTTCACTTTCATTAGGTACACCTGTGCAATCTAATGTAACCCAATTTCAGTTTTAGCTGACATTGTCAGGAAGGTGGTAACTCTACTATATGTTTATTACTGAGGTCATAGTGATGGTGGTGGTGATGGGCTTTTTAAGATGATGCAATCCAGTACATCACCACCAGCATCCACTGCAACCTCAATAAGAAACATAAGGTAGATATCACCTTCTTGACAATGTCAACAAAAACTGAAAATGTATAAACTTAAATAAAAGTAGAATCTATAGCAGAGCTGTTGTATTGGATTGAATTAGACTGCACAGGTGAACCTAATAAAGTGGTTGGTGAGTGTTTATCTCTGACCCTTTATGATGGAAATTAGGATTATAAAAAAACTGCCATTCTCCCATTTCTAGTGATCTTCATCAGCAGATGCAGTTGTCGTTGAATTGTCAGTTTCATTTTATTCTGAAAACTTTAAGGACTTCCTCTGCCAATGAGGATCATGTGATATACTGTATGTCATTGTCAGTTCAGCATATACAGGTATAAGGCACTACAGTGTGACAGAGTAGGCTTGGTGGTGGATAGACTACTGGGATGTAATAACTGTATAACCTCAGAAATCGAATTAGGTCCAGACTCCACTCATGGCTGGCTCACATAACCAGTATGTCCCATTTCTATGAATACACAGCATCGGCTACATATAGTACGAAAAAAAAAAAAGCAATCAGTGCAATTAATATTGAACAGGTAGCAATATAATCCCTTAAAAACATCCTCCTAATTTCCCTTTGTGCTGATTAATAATGTAAATTGGTACCCTCCATAATTACAAGTAAAGTTGGTGATTGGACTGCTTTCCTCATCTTTACTGAAACAGTAAAAATAAAAAGTTGACAGAATGCACGAGATGATTTGATTCTTAAAAAAACAAAACAACAACATTGAAAACAACATGCTTTAACAATGAAGGAAAATTCAAATTAAATTCATGATGTATTTGTGGAAAAAAGCTGCATATAGTTTTAATAGAAAAGATAATAAAATCCAACTGCTGTTTATTTCACCTCAAGAGTTTAGTGAGGGTATTATGTAGGGTTAGACTGATTATACTAGAATATAAAATTACACATCTAATGCAGTACTGACCACTTACACTGGCTGTCTTTGGGGGAAGAATAATGCGACCTGATTCTAATGAGACATTTTGGTCAGTTTTTCTATAAGAATCTCATAACAATGTCAGTCTCTATGATGTGTCATTATTGGCATTTGGCATTTTTTCATGTGCAAATATAGAAATACTGTTTCAGAGGCTTGTCCACCTTGATAAGAATGACATTCAAGTGGGCACATGCCTGAAACTTTGAATACATGAAAATGGACATTTAAAGACTGTAAGTCAGCAAAAGCATCAATGGCTATTGGCATGATACGTTTCAAAAATGGTTTATATTGGCTTTTCAATGTGTTTCAATATGTATGGAGTCTAAAGTGTGCCACTGGAATGACAATAATACATCTATTACAAACTAACACTTGAGAGTAAAGACGAATACAATTACAAAATCTATTTCTTTAACCTGTCTTTAAACTCTGAATAAATAAAAGGTTGAAATACAAAACTTTTTTTTTTTTAAGTTTAACATTTTTACTTACTTTCTTATGTATCTAATATACTTCATCTCACAATTCATCATTCCAGTTTGTGTTACATTTTTTAAATTCATTTACTAATTTTGAGTTTTAATTTAAAGATGTAAGTCCAACCAATAGAGCAGCTGAGAGTGCTCTGATTGGCCAGATTCCACATAATAACACATAATAGCTGGGATTTAGGATTGAACTATTAGATGGATAACTGATTACTATCTTTGAATTACAGAGACACATAATTGTGAGATTGAATATGCAAGGTGCACTTACAAAATGAGATAAAAAGTAACAATAAAATGTTTGATCACCTTTTTCAAACTTACTTTTTGATTATAATAAAACATTGTAACATTGCAAGCCTATTCCAGTGGCATGCTGAAGCCTCCATACATAGGAATTTTTTAGTCAAAACACTGTCAATAAAGTAAAGTTGATAAACCAAGACATAACAGACGAGTTAGGCTTCAGTGGGAGTGCCCTATAGCCCCTGAGAAAGATCACAGCCTCACTGACATTGGTATATGATGGGAGTGATCTCTGGGTGACCTTACAGAGACTGGTAGCCATCAGCCCTCTTCTTGCGGCCCAACAGGTAGGCAATCACCACGATGACAATGAGCACCAGCAATGTCACACCCACCGCAATGGCAACGCGGTAATCTGGTTGGTCAGCAGGACAGGCGTCAGCTGGAAAACACATGATGCACACATGTTAGATTTACTTCTGACAACTGATCAAACCAGATGAATCACGGACCTCTACTCAGTACAAGCTATATAAATTCCCTGCATGTAATACACACAATAACACAAAAACAAAACAATATGACATTTGAAGGTATTCATATTTTCAGAAATTAATATAGCAATAATTCATAAGATGTTTACATTAAGAAGTGCAAATGTCAGTAAAATCAATGTAGTTATTACCCACTAGCTTCACTTGAAAACTAACATTTTGCTGAGTAAAGATTTATTTAGATTATTTATTATTTCAATACGGAAGTCTGAGGCTGCCAACATAAAAATGACATAATTTATTCAAATAGAATCTTAAAATTTCAATCTGTGCTTATATAAAAATGTTAAAAACTGTTCATGTTTGAAAATGAATAATTATTACTAAAATTAAATAAATTACATCTAAAAATATATTTGTTAAAAATGTCCTCAAATCAAATTAAATGCCAATATTGAATATCACATATGAGAATGAGAAGTCCAATGTCATTTTCATCATGGCATTACAATGAAAAAAAGGTTTCATTTTTTGCAGAAATTATTCATTTTCAAAAATACTAAAAATTAAAATTAAGTTGTTAATATTTTATTGGAAACATCTTATTTACTTAAATGATTTGATTTTACAAGTTGCAGACATAGACTTCCATAACTATAGTCTCTGTGTTATACTCATTTATTTTTATTCAGACCTGTAATCTGAAAAACTAAGATAATTCTCTTTTGTTTTCAATAGCAGAGCAGTGTGCATGCTGGGTACAAAGTTAAAAAAACATCTTACATTATTGACATTCGAAGAAAGAAATGCTGAAAACTGAAGTTGTCTAAAAGATTAAATTTGTGGCCTGCAGGTGGGTAATGCTCAATGCTACTGACTATATGCTACATAATAGTTCATACATGTCATTAAATACTGATTACTGACCTATACTGGTGTATGGTTTATTTTCTGTTTGGTGGTTTAATGTAAAACAATTCACTGTATTAATGATGTTAAAGTATGTCAAATATGAATCTGTATCTGCAGGTCATCCCCCCCCCCCCCCCCTCTCTCTCCCTACTTCCTGTCGGCATCTCTGCCAGTCATTGTGTAAATAAAGGCAAAAAGCCCAAAAATAAATCTTCAAAAAAACCCAAAGAAGACTAAAAACAGCTTTCTTCCAAGAACTAAAGTTTAGACTATCCTTGATGTAGTTTTGTCCACATAGCTAGAATTCATCACGTAGTTTGAAGAAACCATACATGACATGTTGTATTGTGGTATCAGTGAATCATGTCAAACCCACAGTGCTTTGCAGGGAGGTAAGTGTATGCTTCTCTGCATTGCACTCTTCTACTTTTCTGTTGTCTTTTATTTTTAGCATCTAGCTGTTTACTGGTATTTTCATTTTGTTGTTACTGTTGAACCTTTTGCAACTTATTATTATTATCATTATTATTATTATTGTTGTTGTTATTGACTGCTTTGGTGGTTTCACACTTATTAGGTATGGCATATAATATGACCAATGCTGAACATGATGCTGCTTTCTACTATTGCTACTTCAGCCAAAACCATCTGAAAATTGTTCATATCAAACAGTGGCCATTTACTGATGATATTCAGTGGTAGAGGTATCTTAGGGATTTAATGTAAATGATGTACATTTGTATGCACTTATATAGCAACCACTTACCTTGCTGCAAGAGGCCATTCTCCATAATAAGAACTTTACATATATTTTGCAGATTTGTCCTCTGCACTATTAAATATCATTTTGAACACAGCACTTATACTCTTAATGGAGCATGAGTACATTGTGCATTGTGTAAAGGATCTAAGTACTTTCTTACTTTAGAATGATATTAATGGATGTAACAAGGCATTTAATAGACAGCGTGTTCATGTTTTAATAGAGTCCTTCTGTGTAACGTAAAATATTTCTGTTCAAATCTTATGTTTCCATAGTTTCTCAGCCCTTATTATTTTATTTTGTAGCCTCAGTAATGCCTTTTTAGGGAGCCATGTTTGGGCGTTAATATCTTGACAAGTATTGTTCCTAGCCTCACTAAACTTTGTAGGATGGAAGACAATCATGTGTTCTGTAAACCAAAACCAAAGCCACATGTTTGTCTTTCATCCTACAAAGTTTGATGAGTATAAAATAACATTTTTCAACATGGCTTTTTTGAGGGTGTAAAAATCAAAAGGGCAAAACATATTCTACATGCCTTAGTTTTGAAATCCAATCATTATATAGACAACCTTTAACAAAAAGAGCCTGATACAATTTTGTTCAGAATAAAGAAAATTCCACTGGAGAACACTTACTTGCGCCAAACTCATTAGCAGTCACATTGAAGCCCTGCACCCTGTCTTTGGTGAAATCCAGGTGGAGTCCATCGCCCATGTAAAGGGATTCAGTTTTGCAGGAGTAGCTGCGTCCAATCTTTGCAGCAAAGAGATGCACTGACTTGTTTTGGGCACTGTAATCCGCACCTGAAAAGCAAAGCAAAAATCAAGTCTCCTTAGAACAACAAATACAATTTTAGATATGGCGGTAAACCTGTTAGACTGCATATTACTGAAAGTAGGTTGGATGTTACCAGCAAGACATGCTTAACAGTAATTACACAGATTATGTCTGTACGCACAAACAAGGAAGTTGACTTCTTGTATAAGTTAATATTTGCCAGTCTTGTGTAACAACCCCCTTGCAGCTATCAATGAACATGCAGTGACCCAATTAGAAGAGTCTAAAGTTTAGTAGTCAGTAACACTTTACTTTGAGTGACTATGTATATCCTGCTTATAAATGCTAAATAGGGGGAGTTAAAACTAAAGAGTTCTGTTGACAAGAATACAGTCTGAGTATTTTTTGACTTACGATCTTTGCTTAAGGGGTAGTCCAGTTTGAAAGACAAATCATCAATGTAGGCAGTATTTTCAGCAGTGCTCTGAGGAAAAAAAGTAAAATAGGACAGGTCAGCTAAAGGTGACACAGCATTTTACTGTGAGCTTTTGTTTTTAATTCTTTGTTGATGATGGGAAATTTACTGCAGTCCTTTTCATCACAAAGAAAGATTGTTTATGGTAACTGTTGTTTTAGCACGTACACAGCTATAAAAAGAAAAAACTTGTCTGCCTGGTTTGTGGTATTAACACTTTATCACTCACATCTTTTTCAGTAGTGTGCTGTCAAATTAAGAAAACAAATGCACTATTTAGGAGTTATTACACTGTTACATGTTCACATTCATCTAACTTCTTATATTACTAACATTCTTTGACAGTTCTACATAATGCTAGCCTTCCTCAGGCGGGAGAAGGGTTGGTAAAACTTAACTAGTTAGCTAGCATGATAGCTAGGTAGCAAATTAGCTAGTTGAGTAGCTAACAAAGCCAGGTTATCTACTGGTAGACTGTTTCTTTTTCAGCACACTAGGACTTCCATGCTATCAGACGTTTATCTGTTTTACATACATGTAAAGTATTATCTCCACTAATACAGTTCTCCTGTACTATACGTGTTGGTGGAGCTTTGACTTTCTGTTGTATCTCTTTTCTAAAAAGGTTCTCATAGTTTAACATTGTTTGTTCACGGCAGGGTTTCAATAACTGATTTCAATTTCATTTTGATTGTTAGTTAGCACTGCATTTATTAGTTCTTTAAATGTCAAATTTTGATTTTCACTTTCTAACTATTATTAGGTTATAATCTTGGAACAAAACCTTTATCACCAGTATGTTGAGCAGTTCAATCCACACATCTTTATAAATATGGTACATTTAAAAAAAAGTATAACTTATTTAACATGATTAACTGATTTTAAGGTCCTTTAACAAAAACAATTCCCCACAAGCTGAAGTCAAACCAACATTTATGACAAGCTATTATGTGAAGTGCAGCACTGGTAGGAAACTTGTAGGAAGGTAGTTTAAAAAAATTGTTGTGTTAAAATCCCATACTAACAGATACTCATTTGTTAGAAGATTGATAGAAAACCCCAGGACCACGTTTCACTTCTCATAAATTGAAACAGAAAAAGCCCTCTATTATATTGTATTGGTTCTACGGAAGCTAAAGGAAGTATAAACCCAGACTGGCATTACACATAAAATCTGAGGTTGCTTACCAGTAGAGACCCAAGTCTGTTTATCTAGAAAACTAATCCTAACTGTTTCCTTATTAAAACCTAGCTCACACACAGAGAATACAAGATACAGAACAGATACTGACTAGTAGTTTCATATTAGCATTTCCATGACTTGCTTTGCTGAATTATCTTGCTGGACAGGTATTTAGCTGACAAAGTCGAGAACCACGTGATTGGTCAACTGAGTTAATGGTTTTATGGATTGACACACAATGTATAGCAATCACTTTCAGGTATTGTGTTTTCTAAAATGGTTCTCAAATATTTTAACCAATGGTGGCCAGCCAATGGAGTTGAGCATGTGCAAGCTTATATTATTATATAAGCAGTTGATGTTTTTACTTTTGAGCTTTACATTACTTCAAGTGAAGTGATATAGTCTTATTTCTATTCAAGAAGTGTTTCTTGACTGGATCTCCATGACTACTGCTGATGTTGTGAGATTTGTGTTCCATTTGCTAAAATGCAGTGCTAGATAAAGCTATGTTGTTGTTAGTTAATTGTATTTGTAACTAGATGTTATAGTTGACAATGGTACATTGATGTTATGCCTCCTTGGTTTTCATTCTGTTCTGGAGTGTCCCTTAAGAGACTACATGATGAATCATACAACCATTGTGGCGTGAGGCAGCGTGACACAGATTTGTCCGTCACATGCTAAAAGAACAGGCTTGTCAACTTTACTTCCCCTTTTTTTTAACAGTTCTTTGTTGACTCCATTTGTTTTATGACATGACCAGTCAAACAATTGTTTCTTCGTCAAGAGACTGACTGGCACAGTTGTGTTAATGTCACAGGACTAAAAATGGTTGCTCAAGACTTGGAGCAAAATGCCAAATCAGTGTGAGCAGGTCACAGATAACATATTGCAAAAGCATGTCCTGTTCTTACTTTCTTTATCACCACAATCACTTGTCAATACAATGCCATAGTAGGACAAATCTAGAAAATCAAAAGTACCTTGTTGAACATGAAGGTGATATAACCTTCCTTGAACACAAGGGTAAGGTTGGCCCTGGTTGCGTGACAAAATCCCTCTGCTTTTGTGTCTTTTGGCTGAATGATGAAGGATCCATTGGCCTGAAAGATGAACAGAGAGAAAACAGACAATTAGATGGCCAACTTGTACCTGAATGTTCCAGCAGATACCATGTCTGCTACAGTGTTTCCTTACACCAACAGTACTACCTTGAATTACAGGATTAGCAATCGTCTCATGACACAAAGATGACACATATTTAACCTCCTGCAGTCATTAGATACATCACATTGAGGAAATAAGAACTTTTGTCTCATTTCCTGAAAACAGATTGCTGATGATTACAATTGCCAAAAGCTGAGATTGGACTTTGTGCTGAAAATTCCATACATGCTGACACAGTAGGTAATTCATAAGATAGATGAGAATGAAAACAGGCCAGAAAGATGATGGCCTATTCTTAAGACCAGAATCTGTGCAGAAAATTTGATCTGTCTTTGATCTATCAGCCTGTCCGCCCCTGGTTTAGACCTGCAGGGACTTTTATATGTCTGTAGTGTTTGATGAAGAGTACCTTAGGTGTTGCCAGCCGGATCTCCAATCCCATCTGAGCCAAAAGACAAACTTTGTTGTCTTGTGTCAGGTTGTAGGTACCCATAGTCACGTTGACAGCAGGAGTAGGTTGAGGTTTAGGGGGTGTAGTTGTAGGCTTGGGGGTGGGTTTAGTCGTAGGCTTGGGGACGGGTTTAGTCGTAGGCTTGGGGACGGGTTTTGTCGTAGGCTTGGGGACGGGTTTAGTCGTAGGCTTGGGGACGGGTTTAGTCGTAGGCTTGGGGACGGGTTTAGTCGTAGGCTTGGGGGCGGGTGTAGTCGTAGGCTTGGGGACGGGTTTAGTCGTAGGCTTGGGGACGGGTGTAGTCGTAGGCTTGGGGGGGGGTGTAGTCGTAGGCTTGGTGGGTTCAGTTGTAGACGTGGGGGTGGTTTTAGCTGTGGTCTTGGGGGGTACAGTTGTAGACTTGGGGGTGGTTTTAGCTGTGGTCTTGGGGGTTACAGTTGTAGACTTGGGAATGGGAGCTGGAGGTAAGGAGGTGGCCCCAAACTCACCCGCAGGGGACACGGTTGCAGAAGGTTTGCTCCTCTTTTCATTTTCAGCCAGTGATAACGCTTCAGATCAAAAGACGAGGGGGTGAAACTTATTCATTTGCATATTCACACATACATCATTTCTCAACTGAAGAATATTCTGTACAATGGCTTTATCAGATGTTTTTCACTAAAAACATCTGTCTGGTTCAGCATTGATAAGAACTGTAACCAAAACAATGAGCTAAAGGAAGCTAAAAAGCTGTGTGGAACTAAAGAGATCACATGACACATAGTCATGTGATCCATTGCTAATATAGAAAATACTGAATGCAGCTTTAGACCAGTAAAACAAACATTAAAACGATCTGTTACACTTTAATAGCCTGACCGCTTTTCATGTCAACTGATGACATAATATTTATTGAAGTACAGAGTCCACAGTGCATTTATCATGCTCGGTGGTCACTGATGTGTCCTAATTTAGACTTCAGATAGAAGAGATGATTGGGTTTTTATACACCATGGTTAACTTGAATAATGTTAGGTTATCACTTTCATATTACTGAATGTGATCAGTTTCAGCCTGACAGTGATTTTAAGCATTGATACAAGAGTGACCTCTACTTAGTGTTCAGCATTAAGTTAACATCATCCAGACAGAAAACACATTCATAATATATACTGTTAGAGATAATCTGATGATAAACTCGGGCGGGAAATGCAAGAAAACTCGCTTAAGTGGCATCTAAATGTCGGAAAATGTCGAATATCCGCTGCTGTTCTCAACACTGAACTTTGGGGTTAACACAAGTTGCAGATTCATCCTGTCCTCTACTAAAAAAACATCCCACCCCAGCAGACATGTGACTCACAAGTGCAACACTATCGAAAGACTGCGCAAATTTCTGTTCCCTAAACAATCCAGGAAGTCAAAGAGAGGTCGCATAAAACATCTGTCTCTGCTTCCATAAAGAAAACAAAGATTAGGTTCATAACGCGCGTAAAGCAGGAATGTTTTAATATTTAATATGAAGGCTGCATGGAATGAGATGTAACACTGTAGTTTTGACATAAGTGAAGCGACACAAGCGACAACACCGTGTTATGTTATAGAATGATTATAAACGTAGTGGAGCAAAGCGAAAGTTCCTTCACTAACATGCTGAAAACACCGTATTGTATGTTTGTGAATAGATAGAAGTGGTAGTTACCTGAGACAGCGCAGCAGGCGATAAAAATGAACACAACAGCTCTCTTCATGGTGACAGGTGGTGACTGACTGACGGTTACTGGCTACAGCTGCGTTCCTCCGGACAATGTGCTGTGAAAGCGCTGAATCTCTGCTATGTAATAAAAGTCACGTCAAGCTACTGAAGATATACTGAGCGCATGACCGGAAGTCATGGGTTCTCGTTGAAATAAAGGTAAGTGTCATTCATTTTCAGAAACATCATTCTAGAAAGTGTTGGTACATCAATATAACAAACAATAGTACTGATTCATTCCAAATATGCATGAGTCATTATGATCTAAGAGGAAAGTTAAAGGAGTTCAAAAATAAGATGATTAACAAATATAAAACTGAGGCATACTGTATATATTATTGTATATATGAACTTTAATGGATTATGTAGGCCCTAGTGTATATACACTCACTGACCTCTTCATTAGTAACACCTGTGCAATCTAATGCAATCTAATACAACAGCTCTGCTATAAATTCTACTGTTATGAAGCTTATACATGTTCAGTTTTGCTGACATTATCAGAAAGGTGATCATTCTACTTTATGTTTATTATTGAAGTCATAGTGTTCCTAATATTAACATACATGAGAGGGGCAAAATATTATTAGTCAATATAATGGACTTCAGTAAACCACCACCACTTAGAATGACCTCAGTAATAAACATAAAGTAGAATTATTAATATTGTGATAATGTCAGCAAAAACTGAACATGTATAAGCTTCATAACAGTAGAATTTATAGTAGAGCTGTTGTATTGGTTTGCATTAGATTGCACAGGTGTACCTAATGAAGTGGCTGATGACTGTATGTGTGTGTTTTCACTGTATTGTTATATGTGTATTATATATATAGGCAATTATTATAAATGTTTTGTGTTTGTTATGCACATCTATTGAATAACTAATGGAAGAAGGATAGATGCTATAAGCAAATGCTTCAGCCTACACCTTTTCAGTCAGAAACTGCTTTATTTTTATTTTTTTTTATTTTTTTTTCCCCATTTTGGCTTGTCACTATTTCTAATTAAGATGAAGGAGAAGGGACAAGGACATATTATTATTATTGAATGACTAAACTAAACGATAGAAAATGAGTCTATTAACGCTCCCTTGACTCATTTCCACTCTTATCCTTCCTGACACCCGACTCTAACACTTTGACTCTTTCTCATTACTGGTCATGATCTAAACATTTAATACTAAAGTATCAAATTTAATACTGCACATGATGATGTATGCAGTATGTGAACCTGCAGACTTTCATGAAGGTAAATAGTTACACAGATATGAAATACAAATGTGTCTTAAATGTACATTGCTGTTATGACTGGTTCTGATTGACCTGTCATGGTAAAAATGACAGATTTTCCAAAGAGAGATGCTAAAAACTGCTTCTGAAAGTCCCCAAATATGAACGGCTGTTATTAAAGGACATTTGACACATTTTTTCGATCAGGCTTCTTGACACTCAGTTCCGGACAGCTTTTGGTAGGTGTGGGAAGATGTTTGCATCGGTCCTGTGTGAGCCTCTGTCACTTGTGGTCACACATAACACCCTTCTGTTTTCGGGTTTGCATAGACATTTATCTGTGTCTCTGCAGGAGCATGATTACTCAAAAAGGCAGTGAGGCCAGTTGCATGTGTCAACACAGCAGGAACAACATGTAAGGTAAGCAAATTGTGCTCATCATGTGGAGCACGATTAAAAAACAGAGGGGACTGATAAACATGATGACCTCATATCTACAGTGAGTGTGAGTGTGAGTGGACTTGTCTTTAAAAAAATAACACAATGGATGTTATTTTTTTTAATCATAGCAAGATGATTAAGAAGCAATTCTGCTTTATTGGAAACTTATGTTGAGACTTAATGAAGTAGATGCAAAATACTATCATATTTGACTATGCAGCTCACGGATTAAGTGACTCTATTGTTAATATGACTCTACACTAGATGCCCCATCTACATAGAGTACAGATAGTAGAGTGTTGGCTCTTAATCCTTTAAGCAGCTTGATTTAATAAAACAATAAAACACAACACCAACTAGTTTGGCATAATCTTACATTATTACTGTTGCATATTAAATAAAGGTTAATGGAATACAATTGTTCCAAATATTAACTTTAATCTGGGGAATCATGTCACACATCAAATGTCTTGTAGTGTAACCACCGCTTAAGATGCCATTTTGTTAAAACTGTGAAGAAGACCACATAACAGGAAGTGGTTTTACAGAGAAGGACCCCTGATGATCACAACTGCTGCCTGACAGTTAGAGGCTCTCAACAGTTAGTCATAAATTGAAATTTTTTTGGAACTTGGTCAGGTTTGCTCAGTTTATATGTCCCATGGTGTAACCATAGCAAAACATTGTTCATTCATAAGAATTCATTAAAATGAATATTTACTTAATATTGAGACCAAATCCATGTGCTTACACAGTTGTCAACGTTGATTTTAAAATGAAATATCAAACTGCTTACATCATTTGAGTCCTATTAAAAGCCTTTCTGTTGGAGAATAGCAGTAGTTTATTATGCTAATGTTGCCTGATTTGCAGACATTTTTGACATTATTTTTCTAATGTAAAATTTGAACTTTCACTATCACATTTTTCTAATTCAAACTTGACTTTCAGATTTTATATGCATGTGGGAATTTTATGTTCTGAGCAGTGTCAGATGAGGCTCAGTAGAAGGTAACTGCTGTGGTGCATGAGAATAACTAAAGCATTAATATCAACTGGAATAAACAGTCATGTGAATCTAACAAGCGCAGCAGCGCGTTTCAAACGTTATTTTGAAAGCAGTTACCGGAAGTGCTAGTGCTGACAGTGCAAGTCATTCTTTCCACTTTACTAACTGATGTCAGTATACTGAGGAAACGAAACCAATGTGGAGCAAGTCGTTGCCTAAATCTAGAAGAAAGGTTGCAAGCTATTTTCCACTAATATGAAACGAAACCTGTGCCAAGCTGGATTCACTGTGGTTTAAATATGATTCTCTGTTATTTCGTACTAAGTGATGTTTAAACCTCAACCATCTAAACACACATTGTTACTCAAGCTCCTTCTACAAAGTGCAAGAAAGAAACCTGGCTCATTGGGACAGCAGTATTCTGTTTTAGTTAACTCACATCAGGCATTAGAATACTAATAGCAACAGTACTAATAGGCCTAGGCAGAGTGATGGTAGTAGTAACCTCATTGTAATGTTGATAGTAGTAATAGTACTAATGATAGCAGTAGTCCACAAATCATACTGAAGTACAGATGATGTTTTACTGAAGTTTATTTGAATGAAAAAATCAAAAAGGACTGACAAGCAGCTGTTCCACACACATATAAAACCCCTGATGTGATCCAACTGTGAGAATAAAGTGATGAAAGACGATGGTGATGGTGATGGTGATGATGATGATTGTGATGGTCAACACAGAGCTCTACTACTCCCCTTGTCCAAATCTCCTGCCGCCAGACAAAGGGAACAGGTAAAATAAGGGGAAACCATACCCATGTGTCAATCAATGCATGTGATGCAATACATGCAGCCCAAGCAAATATAAACATAAACAAAACATATTTTGGGTCCTACAGTAGTTATAGTATTTGTAGTAATAGTAGTTATAGTGATAGTTGCAGTAATAGTTGTAGTAGTGATAGCAGTAGTTGTACTACTTGATGTGGGACTAGTAGTAGTTGTAGCACTAGTGATAGCAGTAATTGTAACAGTATTAGAAATAGAAGTACTAATTGTCAGAGTAGTAGTAGTTATTGTAGTTATAGTAGTTGTAATAGTAGTATTAGTAGTTGTTGTAATAATAGTAATAGTGATAGTTGCAGTAATAGTACTAGCACTAGTGATAGCAGTAGTTGTTACAGCATTAGTAATAGTAATGCTAGTTGTTGCGAGAGTAGTAGTAGTTATAGTTGTAATAGTAGTAGTAGTAGTAGTAGTAGTTACAGTAGTATTAGTTGGAGCAGTACTAGTAGTAGTAGTAGTAGTAGTTACAGTAGTATTAGTTGGAGCAGTACTAGTAGTAGTAGTAGTAGTAGTTACAGTAGTATTAGTTGGAGCAGTACTAGTAGTAGTAGTAGTAGTAGTAGTTACAGTAGTATTAGTTGGAGCAGTACTACTAGTAGTAGTAGTAGTTGTTACAGTAGTATTAGTTGGAGCAGTACTAGTAATAATAGTAGTTACAGTTATAGTGATAGTTGCAGTAGTAGTACTAGTAGCAGCAATAGTCTACTAGTTACAGTCCTAGTTGTAATAGTACTACTACTAGTAGAAAGCTTAGTAGTAATAGTGCTATATGTTGCAGTAGTAGCACCAGTAGTAGTTACAGCATTAGTCAGAATTGTAGTGGTAATAATCTAACTGATAATAGTAGTGTTATATTAGTATTATAGTAGACACAGTAGTTGCATTAATAGTAGTAATGGGTGGATATGGATCACTCAATGGACAGAATACTGAGTAGATTTGCAGACCTCATAACTGTATGTGACTGTATGTGACTACTGTATATGTGACAGTATGTGACTACTGTATATGTGACAGTATGTGACTATATGTGACAGTATGTGACTGAAGGCCTAAGGAAGGAACTTGCATATTGAACAACCCTAACCCTATTGTCACCTCAACCTCATGACCAAGAGTACAGCTGCTGCTTTAGAAGCAATTTGACAGCAGTTGAGCATGTGACATGTTAATTTACTTCCTTTTTGCTATATTTTGTCTTGCTGCAGCATTTCATCGTCTACCCATTAAAGCTACATGTCAAATGTCACGATAGATATCCAAAACGTATACATATCTAAACATTCTGAGGACGAGTTGGAACACTGAAAACAAACATTTGATTTAATAGTAGAGTAAGTGACTAAATTCACCTCAGCAGCCACTTTAAAACCTGCATACTGTACATCTGATCTGATGCAAGCTTTAAAGGAGCACCCCGACAATTTTACATATCCATCGGGAAGTTCTTGTGAGGTCTGGGCCAACTCCTACAGCCTGAATACAGCTATTCAATAGGTCATCTTATCTGTGATGCTGTGTGCGCCTGAAACTGAAAGTATCAAACACATGTTAAAAATGATTTAACACCTGCTACTGAGACATGGATAGAAAGTGTGCTAAGATAACAGATTTATTTAAGCAGTCTGCAGGTGATGATGAGGACCGTGGCGAAGAAGCATGGACCATTAAAGAGGAGTGAGTGGGGAGCAGATGCTTTGCCGTGCTTACATGCTATGTGGAGGGAACTAGCTAAATGAACTGACATTTGACTATTTCAAGGTTTAATTACTCAAACTCAAAGATTTAGAGAGAAAACAAAGACATTACAAAGTTGCATTTTGGCATTAGGCTTCAATTTTCACTATATTTAAAAATCTAAATATAATCAATGATGGCAGCCAACACTTAAAAACAGAGGATTGAACAGTTATGTTTTGAGAGCTGATATGTACTTTCCTGTTTATTAAAGGCTTTTTGATTAATATCTTACACTGCACTGCACTTATATTCTCCTGTTTTATGTCTTATTCTATTTGAGCATATCTTTTATTTTTCACCATTGTTTATTGTATTTGTATTGTATTAATACTATTTATATTGCCTTGTTTCTTTTATGTTTTGTCTTAATGCCTTTTATGTTTTATATAAAGCACTTTGAATTGCTTTATTGTTTAAATATGCTGTACAAATAAACCTTGCCTTGCCTTACATTTATATTATATGAAAACAATGCTGTCAACAAGTCTGATTATGAAAGAGGAACATTTTTCATTTGATCATATCTTAAACTGATAGAGTGTGTGTATGTGAATAAACCTCCAGCTGATAAAAAGAAAACTTTTACTTATTTTATAAAGTTTTACTGATGGAATGCTCTAATATGAAATAAAAACGCAAGGTCAATTTTGGTCTCCGTCTATACTATGGCAGCACTGTGTTTTCAATTTCCCCATCCGTTTAATTTCCCGGGAAAATGTTATGTTAATGAGGTCACTCTCTGCCAATCCTGGTGTTGAAAAACTGGTTGGCCCCGCCCTCGATGACGACAAACGAGAGGAAACTGTGCAATACCAAAAAAGGAAAATACTCCCGCATGCGCAGTGGTTTGAGTTTTGTTTGAAGTGAACTGCCCTACAAGCTGCAAAGTCGCCAAGCAATTGATTTTAACAGTATATTTCTCTTATTTCCTCCGTGTTGTTTTAGTGCCTCTATGCATCGTAGAGACGATGTTAGGCCATCACTATCCAAATACCGACAAGTCGCAACAACTGGTCAACTATGTGGAGGATTATCTGGAATGTGTGGAGTCCCTGCCTTTGGACATACAAAGAAATGTTTCTTTGCTTCGGGAAATTGATGCAAAGTATCAAGGTATTGTGTTGACGTCTTTTTCATCTTTAATTTGGTGTGTGTGTTGTAATGTGGCAAACATTAGCGGTGTGTGAGAGGGCGTGCTGAAATGGTGGAGCAGTCGCCAGCCTTGTCTTCCCATTTTGCAAAAAAACCGAGCGACTCTTGCTCATATCTACTCCGATAAACAATAATGTGACTCTCTGAAATGTGGATAATTACACCGAGGAGACATGTGTTCAGTCAATAAGTCAGCCGTTCGTCAGTTAGCATAGCGCGGACACTCCGTCCTGTTTTGTGTGTGGCACCAAACTCAACTAGGAAATCGTGAAATTTGATATTTCTTCCTCTCGGCAAACGCACATACACCGAATAACTTTGTTGAAGATATGTTCTGAATGCGCTGTATCCAGTGGCAAATTCGGCGTCAATGTAATGCAAAAGCTATCGCTATGTAATGATAAAATCTTAACTTTTTCAATTGGTACACACTGCCGCCCACCGCGGTGTCTCAGCGGAGGCTTATCATGGGAAAAGCAGGAAAAACAATGAACAAACTGGGAAGTGTATACGAATTAAACGCCGCTTCTTGTATTGAATGAATGCCGAACGCAATAACGTAGCATAAAGGATTGTAAATATCATTAATGGTGTTCATTGAGGTGTGAGCCTTTGCCTGAACACCATGGTTACTACACAACGTCGGTTTTTAAAACGTAAGCTGGCGTTTCATTCTCCATGCGAAAGAATGCAGGTTTAACAGTTGATTTTCGCCGTGTTTGTGAAACATTGGTGTAATATTTAACCGATATCTTCATTATGAATGACAGTGGAGCATGTTGACGTTTGTTAACAAAAGCTCACAGTACAGGAAAACAATCCTCATTGTTGCTTTACGTTGACGCAGGGTAAGCAGCGGTTAAAGCAGCTTTCGTTACCAATACGTTCAACACTTTCACCTTCGACAGATAATAGCTTTGACACACGCCGACAGAGTTCACGACGCTTTCGCCTGAAATTAGCTTTTAAACGAGATAGCACAGCTGCTCCGCTACTGTGCTCCTCGAGTGTGAGCTGCAGAGCCGGAGAGCTCCTCTTCTTCTAGGCAACCCCCTTCAACACTACTGCCGTCATTTCCTGGAGGCAGGAACTCACTGCGGCTCAGCCCTCCTCCTCCAGGCGCTATCTGCTGCAAACAACATGTCCAACTTCAGTTTCACTTCAGCCCCAGTTTGCAATGTCTCCACTTTACTCGAGGCAAGATTTAAATGTAGTTTAATGTAGTTTTTAAATAAAAGTGTGAATCTGATCTTTGACCCTGTCAAAACGTCCTGCAAAAAATTCCATTCTTACTTAATCACAAAGGAATTGTTTTGGAAAAAGTTTTGGTTTTATGAGCCTTTTTATCCCCATTTAAAAAAATGTTCTTGTATGATTTTCTCAGTTCAATTGGAAATGGATATTATATATTTTTAACGCCTTACAAGACTTAATGTTTTACAAGAATTACCAATAATACTCTTATTTCAAATCTATCTTAAATCAGAACCACACTTGGTTTCAGTGATCAGAATTAAAGATACAAATGGAAGATAAGTGTCTTCTATATCTTTGATTGGATGCATGTGGAGGTTGTAAATACCTGTGAACCAAATTTAAGGTATTCTCCTATAGGCTTTCTATGCCTCTGAAATTTGGCAATATATTAATGCCTGTCACCATTATACCGTTTAGTTGAATGATTATTATATGTTAAGTAGTGTTCATATGAATAAACACATTTAAGGAGTAGTTTATCATTTTGAGAAATTAGCTTATTTTTTGTCTCTCAGAGAGTAAGAAAAGAGGATTGATACCACTTTACTGTCTGTATGATAAGAGTTTAACATGTCTACCAGTAACATTAAAGCTCACTTCATCATACAAAAGGTTGTTTTCTTTAGTTGTTCTATCGCATAAATTAAATGAAATGTAAAAAGGCCAATGGGTGATGTTGGGGTGGAATTATCAGTGTCAGTGTATCCATCCGCCCAGCACTTCTATGCAGCATCTTGTGGTGCTTGACAAAAAATATTTCTCATGCGTAAACTTCCTTAAACCAGACTGCCACTTTTACATCTCTGTTTGTGTAGGAATTAAATAAAAAAGGCACATTGTCTTAATTAATGAGCTTTAGAGGTGTTGGTATGTGTATTTTTTAACTTACAATTGAACAACTTTTTTGATCCAGTGGCGTCGCCCCGTGTTGGTCATTAGAAGAAATGCAGTGGCTTCACTTTTCAGACAGGGAGGTTCCCGTTGAGCTTTTTAAATTTTTTTAGAGACATTGAAGCTGTTGATACAACCAATAAACCATACACCCTCCATCTATTTGAATATGCTGTATACTGATAGCTTTTATTTGCCTACTGGCTATCTGTGACTCTGGTAAACTTGTGATATAAACTCATGATCAATGTACAAACCTTAAAGCTGGAGTGCGGGACTTTTACATATAAATGAACGTCTGTTACATTCAAGCCATTGCCAAATGGGTTCACACATTGCTTATTAAGCCTATCACCACCGGAGAAATCGTATTTCACAGAATACAAAATTTTAAAAAATGGTGTCTGTGGCGAGATTCCCACACTGGTGCACTGGTAGTGACGTGTTTACGTCAACCTGCAAGCTGAAGGGCACCCGTAGAGCATGAGCACCAGAGAACTCCATCGACTAACTTCCACTTTAGCCCTCCACTAACTTGACTCTTAAACTACTTACTTTCACTGCCAGAAGGTGGAAATAAAAGTTCCACACTGCAGGTTTAAGATAAATTGAAAAAAACAAATTCCCAACCTTTTATTAATTTGTGGAAACCTCTCTTTGTCTTTCTATCCTATTTGCAGAGGTGCTGAAGGAGGTGGATGAAGTGTTTGAGAAGTACAAAGGTGAGCAGGATGCAGCTCAGAGGAAGCGCCTGCAGATCCAGCTGCAGCGGGCGCTCATCATCAGCCAGGAACTGGGCGACGAGAAGATCCATGTGGTGACCCAGATGACGGAGCTGGTGGAGAACCGTTCCCGCCAAATGGACTCCCACTCCCTGTGCCTCCAGGAGCCAGGCGAGGCCGAGCGGGTCACTACAGAGCGGCGCTCCAGCGTCCAAGAGTCTCCAGCCCCCGAACGCACTTCAGCCCGACGCCCTCGGCGCCAACGCAACAGCGAGAGCCGTGATTCCAGTCACCCGTCGGCCAATGGCTCTCTAGTGGATGACCCTGTGGAGGAACTGTCCCTCCCTCCACCCCGAGAGAAGAAATCCAAATCTGCAAAGAAGAAGAAGCGCAAGGCCAAACAGGAACGAGACGCCTCACCGGTCGACTTTGCAATTGACCCCAATGAGCCCACCTACTGTCTCTGTGAGCAAGTGTCTTATGGTGAGATGATCGGCTGTGATAATGAGCAGTGCCCGATCGAGTGGTTCCACTTCTCCTGTGTGGGGCTGACCTACAAGCCCAAGGGCAAGTGGTACTGCCCCAAATGCAGAGGGGACAATGAAAAGACCATGGACAAAAGCCTAGACAAGAACAGAAAAGACCGCCGGTCCAGGTAGTGACCCGTCTTCAGTCGCCCCTTGCTCATCTGGAAGATGTCTTCATGCAGCCTGAGGGTTAAGACTATAAGATGTAGTTGATAACAGTACACGTGATGTTGTAAGAGCACAATCGAACATTAGTAGCAGCGCTTATTATTAATCAAGGACAAGTTGTGATTGAACTTGTGCTGTTACATCACTGATTGTTCCCACTGGCTATAATTGTACTGTAGTCTGTAGGGAGTCCAGCTGCTGCAAGAATCATCAGCTTGAAGCTGCCATCCTCATGAAGTAATTTGATTTTTGTGAGATTTTATTTTATTTTTTTAAAAACTTTTGACAACAAATAAAAGCATCTTTTGGTTTACTGTCACTTTTCATTCTGGACAAGAACCTAGTAAAAGAATACAGTAATCCTGATAATAGTCATTCTTTTCTCATGTTGACCAACAACCAATTTTTCCTTCATTTTATTTTCAACCCTCTGAATTGTTCTGAATGATTTGAAATCAGTGTCTGTCTCTATACAATAATGGCTTGTAGAGAATAACCTTTCATATGTACAATGTTTGTAAGAGATTGATATTTAATTGAGGAGATGATTGTTGATGGGGCACTGGACTTTGTGTTTGTGGACTTTTATGTTTTCACTGGTTCGCTATTGTGTATATTTCTTTTTTATATTCATTAAAACAAAATATAGTCACTCAGTTACAATTCAGTTTTTTTTCTTCTTCACTCCCAAAATCTGTAACTGTTGGTACAACTCAGTTTCTCTTCAAGTCTTCCATTAACCAAGATTTAGCCAACCAACCATAGAACTTTATTATCTCATTAGCTATTACAAAAGATTCTCTACCAACATTAGTGTTCAGGTTTTTTTAGCTATGCTTAAATGTTGGTCTAACACTTTCAGTCCACAGTGAAATATCACCATTTTGGTTTGATAGATGCCTGTGAAGGTGTCACAGATGTTCTCAGTCTGCATGCAAGAAAGTCTGTGATTTATACTTAACATAGATACTTGAGACACACTTTGAGGAGAATGCGAAGGTGTGTCTGAACTTCTGATTGGTATTGTATAATGCACAGAGGTGAAGGAGGTACCCAGTTACCATACTGAAGTAAAAGTAGCAATACCTCAAAATAAAAGTAGTCCAGAACAAGTAGAAGTACTGCATTTTAAAACCTTAAGAGGAAGTACATATGTTTTATCAGCTGGATTTAAAGTATTTAAAGTAAAAGTTCTGGTTTTGTAGAAAATCTGTAGTGATGTAGAAAGAACAATGTTTCCCTCTCCTATGGAGTGGAGTGGAAGTATAAAGTAGCAACAAATATAAATACTCAAGTAGAAGTATAATACCTCAAAACTGTACATAAGTACAGTACTTGAGTGAATGTTCTACATTACTCCACTGATAATTCACTTCAAAGGTTACAGTTGTCCATGACTCTGGTTTGACAGGACACTAATGACTGAATTCCTATCAGCTGTACATAATTAATTTTAACATGTGATGCTAACGTGATTTAAATAATAATATAGTAATATATTTACTGTTCTAACTCAAAATGACCATGATATGGTCAACACACAACGTTGAAATAACTGCTTCTGCAACCATAATTCCATAAGTCAGTGTGTTCTCTTTTGAAATTTCCATTCCGGTGTGGAACATCAGTTTTTGTTGATTCAGCTCATTGCCCATTCAACCTGATTGTGGTGCTGGCATGTCATTTTAACACATTACACATTATGCAACCACCACATAATGCGGTGCTAAGATGTCGTTGTCATTCCATGTATTACTGTGAGATCAGGTTGATGCCAACAGAGTTTTGGAACACCTTGCATATCTCAACTATAGGACATATCAATGCTATTAAAATGGTAGCGTTGTTTAGGGAATAGGTTGTTATACATTTTTCAGTCACTTCCATCAAGCATATCTCAATTTTACTTCAAGAAGCTAGACTTTTTTGTTTTGTCTTTCATTTGGTCAGGTAAAGTATGTAGAACCGTTTAAGTAAAGGTTGGAGTGAAGGTGGATTTAGTCTTCCCAAGTTTAAATTATCGATAACAATTTACTCTTCTTTTGGTGTGCTTGCCCTCCTGGCAGTAACCTGGAAGACCTGCATGGCTACAGATTGAGCACCTTTCTTGCAAGCATACATGTTTTCCAGCACTCTATTTTCAGTAACAGCAGACATCTCAGCTCCCAACTTCACATTTCTTCTGTTTTCTACAATTGCGACACTTTTTAAAAGGCCCATGTTCCACTGTACAAGCAGAAACCTCATTATTCTACCTTAGATAGTCACCTGACCATATACTAAAGGCTTTATTGCAACATTATACAAAATTCAAATAGTCCATTGTAAAATTCATTGAGCAAAGTCTGGCAGAAAGATTTGGGTACTGAAATTACTTACGGAGTGTAGAAAACCAGTATAGAAAATATTCATAGAAGTTCAATAAATACTAGTTGTGCACAGATTGGACTTCTCTTCCACTAGATTACAAAGAATCAATTCTTATAATGTCATAGGTAGCCACATTTTTGGGGTCATTTACTTGATTTTCCCGCCTGCCCCTTCAACTGTATTATTTGGGGTGGTTGAGGATTGGTATGAAGCTTGCACCATCTCTCGATCCACACTTCAAGAAGGAAAACTGCTGCTCCACTTATGGAAATCTGAGAAGTATGTCACCGTTTATTATGTTGCTGAAGGAATTCGGAAATGTATTACATTTAGAGAAAGTCAGATTCACTATGTCACACAGAGAAGGACTTGTTCAGAAGATCTAGCAACCTGTTGTTAGTCTGATTGAAAATTCAAAAGAAAGGTTAATGATCTAACAGGTTAACTGGGTCATATGTTATTACCTTGTCACCTGTATAATAATTAGGTGTAACTTCCTCTTTTGTGTTATTGCCAATGTTTTTTTTTCCTTTTTTTTTTTTTTCCCTGTGTATTTGCTGTTTGTGTGTTTGTCCTGTTGTATTTCTTTAAGCAAAAATAAGCAGATGTAAAAAAAAATAATTCATGTATATATATGTATGACTGGGTGAATGTTTAGGTTTGACTCTATGTTCTATCATGTAGCATACACCACATTCTCTGAATCAGCTGGTGCCTTCTGAGTCCTCCTCTTCTTCCTCACTGCTGCTGGACTCTCCAAACAGGTCTCCCTCTGTGGACACTGGAGTTGCCGTGGTGACAGTTTTGGATGTTGACCTGACAGTGATGAGGGCGTGGCTGTGGCTGAGGCCGAGCAGGACGGACACCTCGTATCGACGAAGCAGCCTCATGCAGCGGACGTGTGCATCAAGGGAAAGAACAGACAGGACGCTGCAAGCCTCAAGGTCCCAAAGGCTTAACTGTCCTGCATGATTATAGCAACATGAAATAATCATTGTTTCACATGGAGAGATACTGCTCTACAACACATTACAACAATGAAAATACACACTGTATGTTTCCGAAAGCAGTAACATACATAGTTTTGCACTGGATAGATGCACTTTATATTCATTTACTCGTAGACACATTTTCATGGTGGTTTGTCTTCAAGGGTTAGGTCTAGTCTTTATATACAATCATACATCGTCTTTAAGATCTCAGTCCAGGTTGATTTGGCAACAACTATAAATACAAAGAGTAACATATAAAGTTACATATAAAATGACAATTGCATTGACAGTGCAGGGCTGTCAGGTCATTTTTGTGCAGTGGTCACACACTGGCCCAAAAAGACAGGCGTTACAGACAATATGACAAAGTTTGAGTCATTAGGTCAAGTAAAATTTCAATAAAGGTTCTTTTTCCCACCAATTTGTTGATTTTGCAGTTTTAATGACATGTTGTCAGCAAATCTAATCTCCTGTAGATAACTGAGTTATTTTAATTATGAGTTTATGATATGTAAATAAATAAAATAAATAAGTCATAATTAAACACCTAAATAAACCTGTGTACCTCACATCAGCTATAGTCTGACATTGAATGTGATGAAAACCACATTTAATGGATAGAATGGTATACTTTGAATGTACAGTATTTTAATCCTCACATGACCAACTCAGCTGTCATACAACTCTATTAATGATGTGTACGCTCATAAGTCATTAATAGGGAATCTTTCCCATCGATCCCATGATGCATTAATAATTCTTTCAGCTTACATCTGTATTATTGATGTGTCGAAACACGAGACACACAGAACATAGATCCCAGAACATAAATGTGCTGGTGGAAGCTTCATTATAAATATCTGCTGGTATCAGCTTTTTTTAATCCTCAGACTGCAGTGAATGCATTTATTTGAAACACACTGTGATAAACCACCTGAATGTGAAAGAGCCACGCTGAAACACTTGGTTTTCAGCACCAGAGTGTGAAAGCAAACACTCACCTCAGTCATATGGTAGAGACCTTTCCATACCTTGTTAGGAGCTTTTAATAACTTCTAATCTGTTTCCTACCTGACAGCAGAATGGCTTTGGTTCCTCCCTCTGTCATGTGCAGCTTACTGGAGATGTCAATAGTCAGGTTCTCATAGCCACAGATGCTCTTATAGTTTCTCTTGAAGGGGTCCCACACTTTCACTCTGTCAGATCAAACATGGACAACACTAATCATTATAAATGTAAGATGCACATCAACATTCCAACATGAGGAATTATGCAATGAGGAATGATCAACAGACAGTTAAAGAGGCTAAAACATCATCGTCATTTTTTAATTTAAGTGAATCATTCTAATCTAGAGTTGTATGTAAGATAATAGACTCAACCTCTCCACTTGTCATTTTATCTATTTTTTAATTCAAATTAAGTCAATTATTATAATCCATCTTCAGAATCAGAATCAGAATCAGACATTTTAATATTCCATCTTATATTCCATGTTTTTATTCCTTTCCTCTTTCTTTTTGTTCTTTTCATCCTCGTTTTAAGTGAAGCACTTGGTATATTTCATTTTTGTTGTAAAGCACTTTGAGCTGCATTTATTGTATGAAAGGTGCTTTACAAATAAAGTTATTATAATTATTATCAACTCAAAAACTGAAGCATGTGATATGATACAGCAGATATTACAACAGACTCATTTTAAGTTGTTTTTTACCATTTCAGTACATATGAAAGTTTATTAGAGTTATTGCCACACAATGAGTCAAGGGTGTTAGGGGCCTCTAAGAGTCTGGGGTGCACTTTAACTGGTATTTTTTTTTCTTTTCAGCAAATATAGAAAAACATCTTACAGTTTGACAGAAAGAAGAAAATCTTGACTCAAGTACTTCTTTCTTCTTACTAGCTCTTTGTAGTGTTCAACTGCATCTTCTTCAGTGAATGAAGTTAGGTCAGTTGTCATGATAAGTAATGGAAGTGTCACCAGTCTAAATGTCCTTGATGCCACTACCTGAGTGGCTCTCTGCCCGTCTCTCCCCCTGTGTGATTGTCTGCAGGTCTTCCAGAGTCAGAGCAGAGCCACACCAGCTGCACCTCATCTCTATAATTAAGCCCTCTACAAATACTCAGCCCTGTCACTTCCACTCACCAGCTGTCAGTGTTATTACTCTTGGAGCAAACTTTGTCCCCAGTTTTGCTATTTAGCATTTAGTTTTTGTTGCCTGTTTTTCCAGTACTCATCCTGTTCTCTTGTTCCTTTTCTTCCCATCACCATGTTGGTCAACCTATTATTTTAAAGGCTTTAATACTGGTCAAAAACAAGGTGAAATAATTTACTTGTTGCTTCCTGTGACCCCAAAGACGACTCTGCTGGCGTTGTCTGTGATCGCTATGCAGCAAACCCCAGCTTCATTCCTCAGTCTCTTCTTCACCTGCAGGAATTTATATAACAGTTAGCTCAGTATTACATTGCACATCATCTCCAGATACATTGATTAAAAAACTGACAAATGCAGCGAATAATTTTTTTAAAGGACCAGTGTGTAGGATTATAGTGTCATGTAGTGGTGATGTTGCAGATTGAACTGAATCCCTCGTCCCTTCCAAGCTTGTAGGACAATGTCGGGTGGCAGCGAAACTTACAAAAAACGCAAAAGGCCTTCTCTAGAGTCAGTGTTTGTTCATTCTAGGCCACTGTAGAAACATAGCAATGCAACATAGCATGCTCTGTGAAAGAAGACCCACTCTCTATGTAGATATTAAGGGCTCATTTTAAAATCAAAAACACAAAACATACTTGTGAATATTATATTCAATTTCTGCCAGGTGAATTCTACTAGATACCACTAAATTCTACACACTGCACCTTTATAGAATCAAATAAACAAAATGAACAAACAGTTCAAGTTCATAAAAACTGGAAGGATTACTACCCACCATTCCTTTGTCCAGGTCCCACAGAGTGATGTAGGGGCTGCGCTGGTCTTGGTTGTAGCAGTCAAGTACCAGGTGACTGCCAGTGTGAGTAAGAGCTGCAGTGTGGAGGCTCAGCATTGACATGTTATCCTCAAGAGTATGAAGATGCTCCTGGGACACCATGCTAAACACATTGAGGTGGTGGGCAAAATAGGAGCAAACCACCACCTAAAAGACAAAGGTGTGGAAGATGGTGGAAAGTCAATATTTGAGCAGGATTTGTCCCATGTTCAGCCTAAAACATGCTAATTGTAGCTTTTTTGTTGTGTACCCGTTCATCTCCACTGAGTAGGTACTGGTCTATAGAGTTGTCTTTCTCTCTGTCCAGCCTCATCCTCTCCTCTGTCGCCCTTTGTGCCTCTCTCTCCAGCCTCCTCTTCTTTGCAGATTGGCTCTCTGTCCGAATATCCCAAGGCATCACTGTGGCAAGACAACTCCAAGTTACTGAGAACTACAGTGTGATAAAGTGTGGCCTTTCCAGACCTGTGCTATATAT
The DNA here is from genome assembly GCF_027409825.1 of Scomber japonicus. Classification (NCBI taxonomy): domain Eukaryota; kingdom Metazoa; phylum Chordata; class Actinopteri; order Scombriformes; family Scombridae; genus Scomber; species Scomber japonicus. The sequence goes on from NC_070599.1 coordinate 4,202,499, forward strand.
ATCTAGCCAGACATTTAACACTTTAAGTAGACTTTAAGTACACAATGAGAAGTCTATGTGTATATTATTTGAAAATGACCTATGTAGTATGAGGTAGGAAACAAGTAGCTGCATCACACTATGTTCTAATATTTCTTAGACTTTAGATAAATAGGTATCATGACATGAAGAGGTGCTTATACTCTACACCTAGACACATATTATTACACATGTCGGGGTTATTTAAACACTGATTCTGATATTTTCTACACTAAATATCTTAACCCTGTAATGCCAAGTGAATCATATTTGAGTTTTACAGACCTCTACATCATCAGTGTGATAATCTTTCCCTTAAAAACCTGATGTATACGATGAGGCATCCAAGATAGACATTGTCAATCAGTGAGCCACAATTTTGAGGCCCTGGATATTTTTTGCTAATTTTGAAAAAGTTAATTTGTTACTGATACTTCAATGGCAATAGTTTGCTGGATTGATGCAGTGTTGAATGGCTAAATATTTCATAGCTTACTTTATGGTAAATTCCTGTTAAATCTGCCAACTGTTATTTTATTGCATTTCATGTTGTGGCTCAAATATGATACAAAACTCATATTAAAAGTGTTATTTAATTCTTTAAAAAAATATTTGTCAGAAGGTCCAATAAACACTCCAGATTTAAAGAATTCAAAGTATCTGGCAATTATTTGATGGTTCAGACTTAACAGGGATAAAATGCTAAACAGTATTTAGGAAAGACACTAAAGAAATTTAAATGTGTAACTTTTATCAGTAAAAGTTTTATCAAGTTGTTTGGCTGTCACTACACACTTGCTTTCTCCTTTGACTTGACCCAGGAACAATGAGATAAATTGATAAATTGATGGAACCAACATAGACTGCACCCCGTGTTTCAGCTGGATTGCTTAATGTTTCTTTAAACAAAAACTTATGCAAAAACTTATAACATAATATTTAAAGGATAAGAAAGATAAGAAAACAAATCTACACAAAGTGGTTTTAAGGACAATAGACCAGAATATTATAATTGGTATGATGCAAGTGTTTAAATAGACTTTGAAGGTGGTGGTTGAAAATTAAGAGCAAAAATTAAACTTTATTTTTACTACAGTGAATCATGTAAATAAATCGGGGGGAAACCATCCAAAACGTCTCTGTCTCCTTTGGCTCAATCTTACATGATCACTAATGATAGGAATACTATCAAGATAGTTGTTACTTAGTATGAACGTGATCTAGTATGTTAATTCTAATATCTCACTCTGGTTTGGATAAGTGCTACAGCTAAACACCTAGATGTTGAACAATCTGACAGTGAATATAGAGAAGCATGATGACGACTAGATGCAGTCTGGATCAGGCAGCTCACATGTAGTCTCTCTGGTTGCTGTCACATGAGGCTGCCGAGGTTTGACAGCTCTGGTGCACAGCGACTCTCTGTGGGGCGGTTTGATCTGATGTTTGATGGAACCACAATCCAGACCCCACAGAATCAGATGATCTCTGCAACAAACACGCAATAGAGAGAAATCCAACCAGGGATCTGCTGAAATAGCTCTATGATGGTTGATATGATCAATGCATGGAGAGACACATTCATTTTTGATTAATTGGGTTTGTGTGAGCATGAATATGTGACTAACAATGCTTCTAATGGCAGTCCAACTCCAACAAGACATCTGTATAACATCTGTATAACATTCATCTGAACTACAGTTTTAGTCATAACAGCAGTGCACAACATGTGATCATAGTTAGATAACCTGAGTGTGGGGCCATACGTCCATACATTTTCTGTTCCTGTGAAGTGAAGTATCTATACAATTGCAGACTTCCTCTATTTCACACATTAGTTCTCACCTTGTCTCTGACAGGCCCAGCAGGGTCCGTCCATCCTCCAGAAGACGGTACTCATGCTGAGGACAGGAAATGACCTTGATCCCAGTTTGTCTCCTCACATAGCTTCGCTTAATCAAATCATACACCAGGAGAGTCTGTGAGGTAGGACACAAGAGTAATGACAGCGCAGTATGTTAAGTTCATGTGATTCACAACTTAGCTAGAGAATACTAGAACTTAAATCTGCTTTAATCAATTTTTGGTCACTTGATGACAGTGGAAGGAGCTTCACTTTCATTAGGAAATGTGAAGTCCAATATATTCTTTCCTAATTTTATTAAAGCTTTTTCACTGAAAACATTCTTTTTTTGTAAGAATGCCAAAAACAGGTCTTCATCCATAAGTCTGGCTGTGCATTTCATAATAAAGGTCTTAACACATCCTACCATTGTCATTTTTCTGTGGTACTACTGGGGATAACCATCTCAACCTCCAACAGAGAGATTCATTTACAGATATGAAACCACCCTTACAGGCAGCATTTACGGTAGTTCTTGAAAAACATCCCCCATGTGAAGCCTCAGCTTTGTGATCTTGAATGGTTCCTCAAATATTACACTTTCACGTGGACTCAGTCTAACGGTAGGGTATCATCAAGCGTGTTGTTATCTAGGAAAGTGTATTCTATCTGAATTTCCTTATCAACCATTATGGGGAACATGTTCTCTGTTTCGACGTGACTTCCTTCTTTTGAGGTTTCACTTCCACCAGCTGGGTGAGTAGCTTCAAGTAGAGAAGCTGATGCAGAGGGTGTTTCAGTGTCAGTACTTGTTTTACAAGATAGGTAGAGTTGCAACATTTTTACTTTTTGAATGTCATGAAATTGGCCCAGTGTCATCATAGGGTCAATCTTCTTTTCAGTGAAGTCCCAAACTGTGAAATCAAAGTCATTTAAATGACTGTGCTTACATTTTCATCCATTCATTCATCCATTCATTCATTCATTCATTCATTCATTCATTTTCGTTAAGAAAATGAATAGACTGAATTATTCCATTAAGGTTCATGTGGCTGCAGGTTTTCATTCCAACACTAATTTAACCGACTGATCTCAGTCTTCAGACAGTTGATTGGTCAAGTCATGTGAGCACTTGATCAGTTGGAACAAAAACCTGCAGGCACATGACCCTTTATGGAAGAGGTTTGGACATGCCTGCTCTAGTGGGCCACTTACATTTCCCATAGGAGGAAAGAATAAGTCCTTTCTGATTTCCAGCAACTCTGACACTGTGGTGGTCTTTGCTGCTTTGCTTGCTACAAGATTTACACTCTGAGTTTTTTCACTACCATATGACTCCAGGGTGGCGCCAACAAAAAACAGTTTTTTAACATTATATTAAATGACTGCAAACCAACTGACATGGAATGAACTGGGGGCTTTTGGAGGGCCTGGACTCCTGGCAGTCCTGGGGCCTCTTTGCTTCATGTGTAATCCAGCCTTGACCTCAAATTCCACATCACATCCAAAAATAAAGTAGGACTTTGTTTAGGATAATAAAGGTCACAGATGATCAGTTTTTACATTGATGTTTTAAAATGTAAAAAAGTATGTAAAAGAAAATTTAAACTGTACAAGGGGCTGCATGTAGAACATTTGGTGCACTGGTGTATTTTAAAGAGCCAGAAGGGGCTAATCTAACCTACATGTCACACAGTGCAACTTTGAGATGAAATACTGTTTTAGGCTTCCTTGGGGAGATTTTGGAAATTCTAAACTTAGGTCTTGTGACTGTAACTGATCTATTGTCATTATAAGTGAGATGTGATTGAAAGCTCCCTGGGCCTCCAGTTAAGAATTTTTCTTTTATGAAACTACTTTTCCAGGTATTTGTAAAGCTCTAATTCTGTATCATATATTAATATGTACACAAAGATAAGTGAAAAAAACACTGTGCTCATGTACACAACCTAACTGGATGAATATTAATAAAATCAATAGCTACTGTAGGAGTGTCTGACCTGAAACTTATATGCAGGGTCATCAGTGGAACTGGCCGAGCTTCTGTCTGTAAAGATATACAGTTTGAAGTCATGGGCGAGCACCACATCAGTGCTGCTGTAGAGACCGTGCTCCACTCGGACCGGTCGGACCGTGAAACGCCGTCTGACCAAGTTCCACACAGAGACAGTCCCAGCTCTGATGGAGCGGCACACAGCATACCTGCCAGTAGAGGGAGTCAGTCTCCATCAAAGGAGGACCATAGGTTATATATAGCAGCACAGGGTCCTCCTGAACAAATATTGAGATAATGTTACAATAATAACCTGTTGACTGATATATAAAGAAACTTAGAATTAGAAACGATGTGTTAATTTGTAAATCACTGACTATCATATTATTACTAACCTGTTATGTATGCTCAACTCTGTCACAGTTCAATTTAATTGTTTTTTTTCAATGATGTGTTGACTGTTTTGAGTACAGTCAGTCGGTATTGGACACATTTAATTTAGACCTGATGGAGGCACTAGATGTCAGGAGATTGAGTGTGTTTGCCAAATTTCATGGCAATCCATCCACCGCTTGTCTATAAATTTAAGTCTGGATTGAAACAACGGATCAACGGATCAACCGACCCTGACATATGCTAGCGATCCCTGGGTAGCATGACTAAAAATATTAATAATTATTTTTCCACTTCTAAACCCATTCCATCACTGTTTCTATTGACAGGTGAAGTTTTACTTGTGTATCTGTTGGAGATGTTTGGAAAGCATACTGAAACAGGAGACACGTTCCTAAAGTCAACAGGCACATAGGCTTCAACCCTGCTGAGATTTAATGGAGGGAATATCTTTTTACATTAGAAGTAATATCTGAAAAAGCATATAATAACAATCATCATCATCATGCATATAGGTCAGTGACGAATAAGGTTAGGTAAGAGAAATATCTTTAAAAAATAGTTTTAAAAGCAGCATCAGGTTTGTTTAAATGTACATTTAGTGTTTTTGTTGGTTTTAAGACATTTGAAATGACATTTGCACCATTTTTTACCAAAAGAAAGACTGAATGTTCCTAAATTAAAGTTATAATGTAAGATCATTTTATTGAGAATTTAGTGTTTTTAAGCAAGCTGAATTATTTGGTAAAAAGTTTTTATGGTTACACCACTTAGACATTTTTGCCATAATCCTCTAATATATTCTCTCAAAATGGATTAAAAGCAGAAATTTGATGCTGGGTCCACAAAAAGTTATTCATATGTTTATTTTCACATTTTAACCCCTTTAAATTTGACTAAACTAAATGGACACACAAAACATAATTGACCCATATGTGTGTAATGTCTAACCAAAGTTTATGAAATCAGTTCAGCTTATGGGCAAATTCTGTCTTTTAAAACACGGACTGATATCTGAAAAAGGCCAGAATATTATGTGTGATATATCAGTTTAAAGTAGGTAACATCAACATCCATCAACATGCAACATGATATTAATAGTGTTTTGAGATGAAAACACAAAGCCACTGTCAGAATCACCAGTCATTACCTACCGCAAGGTTTTCCCCATAGGGGTGACCTCCTGTGTGCCATCACTCCTGGGTTTGTGGATGTTATATGTTAGACTCTGGTCATTGATCCTGGAAGTCAGATCCCACAGGCGAAGGTATTTCTCTCCGCTGCAGATCCCCAGGCAATAATGCAGGTCAAAACACAGGCCTGAAGAAAGGAACATAACATCACTCAAAATTCTTCTTTTATTCTAGCAATGATTTTACAGTCTTGTTATTGCAAAAGACAAACCTTTGGTCAGTACTGCAGGGACGCGAGTGATGTGTTTGTGGTCCTCTGTCTCCAGGTTCCAGGTGACCAGCTCAGTGATGCCGGTACAAAGGGAAGGGCAAAAGGCCACAATGTGAGTCCCTGCCTGGTTGACGGTGACCTGAGAAATGCAGTCCTGTGTGCAACCAAGTATAGAGCGTAGGTACTGGAAGGAGACAGTGCTGAAGAGCTCGATGTGGATGATTTCACTACCACACTTGTATGGATATCTGGGATGGACAAAATACAAAGTAAATGGGTGGAAAGAGGCGAATGAATGCCAAACAGCTCTCAAAACCTGGGAAAATAAAACCACAACTATCTGCCTGACTAGATAATAAATCATTTTCCGTGAGATAACCCTTTTGTTTTCAGTTTGCAGACAAGAGCTAATCTTTATAGACTTATTTGTCCACAGCCATTCTACAGTACTTCTTCTGTGTCAGTGTACCTGCAGAAAAGCAGCAGGTAGTCTTCAGTCATCTCCACAGCTTGGATAGAGGCAGCAGCATGCTGAGCGGACAAAACAGACAGCACAGCGCCCCCTCTGGCACTGAATACTCCGGCCTCACTACCAGACCTCAAACACAAAGAGGAACATGGGACAATTAGCTGGAACAGGTGTTAGCTCAGCTTTAGCATTTAGCAGTCTTGTTAAATTTAATATATATGGATCTGGTTCAAAAGCTGTGTACCAATACCATTTTATATACTATAAAGCTGACACTATGTACAGATGTAGGGAGGTTGTTTAAAAGAAATATATACGTTTTCCCCTAACAGAAAATGATCCAACTTTAAACAATAAGACAACTTTCAAAATATTTGACAAATGTATTTAAGTAATAATAAATCAAAGGATTTATTATCATTTTTCATTAACTGTTAATTAACTGGAATCAGCTCTCCATCAAGTTGTATGTTGCATTGTAGGATAAAAGTGTTTTTATCCTAAAGATATCTGTTTTGTCTGTATATCTGTTTTACTCTGCAAAAGTCCACATATATATATATACAAATTTATATTATTTTTATATTTATATTTCTGAACATGATTGAAGAGTTTTAGTTACAGTTGAAAATAAAGCATTATGTGTTTCTTAAAAATAGGTCTGAATACTTTTTGATTAAAAAAAACTTTTAACAGCATCAGAAAACATGATAACTTGAACCCAACTGAATCAGTAATGTGACACATGAATATCTAATTTATAGTTTGCTATCATTAATTAATATTAGTCAAGTTATATAAAATTGTGAATTCATAGGTTCATTCATATGACATTCATAAAGTGTAATGTTTATTAATATACATTTATATAAGAGGAAAATTATGTTATTTATTCTTTAAAAAGTTAAAAGGTATAACGTGGCTTCAAAATAACTGTCACTTAGTTACTGGGTCTTAGCTGGCTCCAATACTGTGCTTCTGAATTTTAGTAGCTGGGTTGATCCATGTGTTTGGATCACAAATTGTCCTTTTTTAGTTATATTTCACTATGTTGTTTACAAGCACAAATGCAGCAGATTCTCAAAAAAGGCTTAGAATGAATCTACTTTATGCAACAAGGCAAGTAACCCTGCAGTTACCAACAAATGATATTACAGGATAATACTTCTCATGTAAACCAAACTGTGCTTCCTGATTCTTAACAATGGAGATGGTAGAGTTAACATGACCTTAATTATGACAACAAGGCAAGGTTGAAAAATGCTAGAACTGACCATTACAAGTTATGTGCTACAAAGCACTTCCTCTGCCTATAAGTTTAAAGATAAAGGCTTTATCACTATTATGAAGACTTCCATTTAACACTTCTACCTGAGCAAACTGTAAATTAGTTAATGCTCTTCAGACATACCATATTACCTGCTGTCTTGTATTACCAACAACCACCTGTGACCTAGTTTGTTGTTTATCTGATACCTCCACCTGTCAGGTGTGAAGGTATAGCTGTGCTAATTACGCTAAAAGCATCAGCATCACATTTTTTAGATGTGGTTTTAATTAGATGGTGACAGAATAAATAAAAAGCTTTTATCGTGTTGCTGATATCTCCGGAGCATCAGTCTCTGTATCTTGTATTATTTCATTATGTAACAGGAGGTAAGACAAGCAGGAATCAACTCTGTACACTGTTACACTGGTGAGGCACATGAGAAGTAGCCATGTGTCTTAATAATTCACAACTGTTCTCAAAGCCGGTGGTGAAATTTGTCTGGATAGCCTTTGTTAACAGGCCTGATTTTACAGCTTGTTAACAAAGGGATATGTGATATTATTTAAGAACAAGGTCACTGGCAATTACTCGTGCATTGTGAATGTGATGCTACTGAGATCGCCATCATTGGACATTGATAGTGACCTATTGAGATCTGAACCGGCCCGCTGTGTACTTTGTAGTAAAGTTCTTTACAATATAGAATGTAGTACGGTACAGCAAAATAACATACATCGTGCTTTGGATGCACAGACAATACTTGTAAGTAGGATGAGTTAATTGTTGGTTTGGCTCTGCATATAAACAAAGAAAAGTGCCAACTATATCCTTTAATAGCATGGATCTGGAGCCTGTTTAGAAAATGACACAAGTATATGGTGATTAGTCCACTGTTACTTTCCAATGGTGCCTGCTGTAACTGTCTTAGTGTTGACCATTTTCGAAAAAAAAAACTCTGTTGTGCTCTGTCACTTTATGTCAAAAGTTAGATAAAAAACACTATTGTTAAATGCATATGCAATCTATTAGTGATGAACAAAGAAATCAACCTGTAGGCGAAGAGGACATAGTCTCTGATGGAGTTTTTTGATAGGAGGATGGAGCGGTCTTTGTGGATCGCCTCACGCTTCAAGGAAATGCTAACACAGTGCAGTAGAGAGCAGGAAGCAGCCAGGTCAAAAACCTGAACACACAAGAGACACCTTTCAATAACTTTTATGAGCAACACAAGCTTCTTTGCTTATGTCACAAACACAAATAAATCATAGTCAAATTCATTCTGTTGACTCGATGTCCATATTGGTAGAAGAACTCTAAAAGAAGCTGAAAGACATACAACCTTGATACATTATCACCTTGTTGTCATTGTGACTGTGCTACAAACAGTTGCATATTTACACTTCCAGCACACTCAGAGCTACATTAGCAATCATTTGGTGTTATGTTTCGGTCCCCATCAATTCCTGAGATGTAGCTTTTAGTTAACTTAGTCTGCTGTGTGTACTTCTAGAAACAGAAATAACATTTAGTAGTGAGGCTTTAAAATGCTAATACTAGTACTTTTATTTAGAATGCATATAATTGGAATAAGCTAAAAGCTAAGCTAAACTCGTTCCAGCATTCATTCAGGACTGTGTTTCTGGTCACCTGATGAATCTACTACTAGTTCAATTCAACTGCTAGTTTTTAAGTTTGTCTGTCTGCTGTTTGGTGGTTTGCAGGTAGTTTACAGTAGATTTATCAAAGCTTTTTCAATTTAAAATCAGTTGCCTGGTGTTCGGAAAATGGTAGAGGAGAATAGAGTGGGGTGTAAAACCAAATACAAGCTGAAAGAGACTAAAAAGCGTCATAGAGCTGAAGGGAACTGCAGAATTGGTAGTAATTTCCTGCAAGGTCATAACTAAAAGGGACTCCTTTCACATTTCACATATTTTACCTTGACAAGATGAATTCCATCATAGAACACTACCAGCAGCTGTCCTTCACAAGTTGTGGTGACAATGGGAACATCAACTGAGTCACTTTCTGAATACACAACTCGGCCAGATTCTACCTCTCTCACCTGAAACACATATATATCATTACTATACAGAATGAGTGAATGGGTATTTCAGTGGTGTGAGACAGCTCTTGGCATTGTATTGTTGTAATGGACCTCTAGATATACAAATAACAGTTCCCAAAAACAAACTAATTTATATTCATCTCCCAGTGATATACTCTATAACTAAGTAATTGCGACTTTTACAGTTTTTACACAGTCTAGCTGTTAATCCTATAGCCGAGCTTCCAAGCTTCATTTAGATAAAGCAGAAAAATAATTTCTATTATTTCAAGTAAACCATGAATTAAAATAACATTTTGCTGAAGTCCAACCTGCAGATTTGGTCCCATGCAGACTATTATCATCCTATCATCCAGCCCGAGGGTGAGGGAATCTCCCACAACTCCCCCCACTCCATCCAGACTCCTGATGATACGCCTCTGCTCCAGGTCCCAAAACCTCAGGCTTCCATCTGATTCACTGGTAACACCCAAGGGCCCTCTCTGACCACCTCCCAGGGCAGTTACACTGGTCAGGTGACCTTGGTAAATACATTTTTCAATATATATATATTTTTTATTATACAGTCACATTTATGGAAACATACACATACTTATATGTGCTGTAGATGATTGATGGGTTACCTGCCAGCAAGGTGTGTTGGAGGCCTCCTGGGGGCAGCAGGCAGGTGGAGGAGGGCAGCAGCACAGGCAGTGAGGACTGAGCACACTGAGCCAGTAGAGTATGGAGGTAGCTAAACTTTAGTGGGTCACCTAGGTCAGACACAGCTTAAAGATTATAATGAGACAAATATTACTGAAACCTGATACAAAAACCTTAAGAAAAATGTTGCTGTATATCCATAAATTGATCATAGCAAATTTAAACCGCTGATCAAAGTTGGACTGTCAAAGTGTACCTTTGGCAACAGGACAGTCCTCAATAACCATTTGTCCCAGTCGACCCATGAGCTGGGAGGCCAGCTGACAGGGATCCTGATGTAGCACTGCCCGGGACATTTCCAGAGCACCCAGTAGCACCTCCACGTCCACCAGTGCCCTAGGGAGGAAAGTTTGATCTATTTTTATTTCATTTATTTGCAAAGATAGACTGGCTGAAGGTGAACAATACACAGTAGGTGAGACTGATGCAAAGAGTCTTGATCTTAAGGATAGGTCACAATGAGAAATAAAGCAGAGTAATTCTGCAGGTCTACTACCCTTTTAACATTAATGACATATTACTGTACTTAATGAGAATCAGTGAGAACCAGCAAGTCTTGCTGATTCTGAGAAGTTCCTACTTGTCTGGCAGCACAGCCTTTTTCAGGTCCTCCTCTATGTCCAGGACAGACAAACCCCAGGCCTTATGTAGCAGGAACTCATAGTTAAAGATGCACTCAGACAGGAAGGGCAGGATTTGGCCTGAGCGGACCAGATGGTAAGGTAACCCTTTGAGTTTCCTCAAATTGAATCTGTAACTTTTAGTCGTTTGTCCATTGTCCTCTTCATGGTCCAGTGTCCATGCCAGTGGTTGAAATATGTGTGCATATTGGGACTTGTCTTGGTAGTAGTCAGCATAGTCGGCGTGCACAGCCATGCAACAGTCACTTGTACTTAAGTAAAGATCTATGCACACACGGCTCAGCTCAGAATGGGTCCAGCGGTACACCCATGTCCCATCTGTCCTGATCTCAGTCAGATGATGGCCAAGGTCACGTTTCAGTCGAGCCCACAATACATAAGGCACCCTGGTGTGACTTGAGGAGGAGGAGGAAGGGCGAGCTGAAGTCACTTCCTGGAGCACCTTCTCATCTTTGGCCAATAGGTCCAGTAACTCCTGATGACCAAAATAAACATGGATTGAATAAGAGTATCAAAGTGGTCCTTTTCACATAGAAGTCTATGTTAGAAGTTACTAGTTTATATTGGTGTGACTGCCTTGGATAAAATGACTTCAACACTCCAATTGGTGTTTACGAGGCACAGGTCAGATCATGTATATAGTCTAAGTATTGTAATGTATACAATGTGTATCATGTATATAGATTGATGTCATCTACTCATGATGATGTCATAACTTCTTATTTTGTTTACTGTTAGTTCTTATCTGTTGCTGCAGCATGCAAATTACTCCTATGGGGATTAGTTTGATCTTATCTTAATCCCTCATTGCACAGGAAAAGTGTGCGCAATACTACCAGTAGTCTACAAACTGTGATGGATGACTATTTTAATTTTACCCTCATTTTCTACAGTTAAATGTAGTTTCCCTCACCTCTTCAGTGATACCCCAGCGTGAAATGGAGATCAGAGATGCAGCCCGTCTCACCAGTTGCCTCCCTAGGTTTCTCTCTAGACGATCCAGGAGGCTACGGTAGAGGTCCTTCAGGCTGGCTGGAAGGTTGAGGCTGACCTGAGGGGAGTAGGATGTCCAGAGCAGGCTCTCAGAGTAAGCTGCTTCCAGGTACAGAGGGCAGGGACAGGAGAGACAGGCCTGGACCAGCAGCTGCCACTGCTGCTCCTGCAGACGGCGATGGTGAGCCCACAGCTTGGCTTCTAATGCTGCCACAATATCATCATGACTGAGTGGAGGGAGGGACAGGATGGTGGTATGGGCTGACTGCTTGAGAGGGTGAGAGAAAAAAGTAGATCACACCTTGGCTAAGTCTCACTTCCCTCAATAACTTTCCTAGGTGCAGTGGCTCAGTTACCATTTGAAATTCATAATAATGTTTGTAACAATAGATTTGATTTCAGACAGAAGTAAACATAGTAGCCTCTCAGTTCTAGTCTCCAACTGTTGGTTTTGTTTGCTGAAATGACACCTATAACTAGCAGCTTTGATCAACTGCAGGTAGCTGGTGTTAGCTAATTACCTGTGGACACAAAAATCATGTAAACCCTCCTCTTAAATGTGTGTAATGCCTACATACATTACATAATACATGTACATGTATCCAGTAAAACGTGTTTTTATTGTTTTTATATTGCAGGTCCTACAACTATTCCTAGTATTAGAACAGTATTATAATTAAAAATGTAATTTAAAAATGCCATATACCTAAAGATAACCCTGTTTTGATGCCTACTATAGTAAAATATATTTAAACAAGCAACACATGCTTGAAAGAACTACCATACCTAGTTACAGGTGCTAAGCTATGATTGGACAATCATTCTTAAGCTTGAGGTTAATTGACTTCCTCTATTCAAAAGTATTACATTTATTTCTTTAACCATAAATATACACAAGTATAATGTAGATTTATACATATAAGTACGTGGATGCCTCTTCTAACTGGTGTGTTAAACTGCCATCTATTTTTAATAGCGTGTCAATGATCATCACCTGAGGCCATTTGGATGAGCTATAAGCAAGTTTGCCTTTAGGCCTTTTTCATAATAGTCTTTTCCTTTTTTTCCATAGTTAGAATTGTTAGCTCTGCACACGTGGCTGAAATGAATTCCAGTCATGAAGCTGTTAGTTGAACAGGGTGAATACTGTTCACTTCCTATTAATTACTTTACAATGTTTCTTTGCTGTATCCTCCTTTTTGCTGCCACAGTGGTAATTAAAATGTCATTAGCTCCACTGACCTGTAGAGTGTGAAAGCAGGGGGAGTCAGTAGTTGCAGAAAGGATGAAGTAGACGTGTGGAGGTAGAGGGGTTGAGATCCAGGAGAGGTCTGGACCATACTCCTCCGACAGCTCATCTAACCCATCCAGCAGGACCACCAGGGGTCTCTCTGCTCTCACGAGGCCCAACAAAGAGCGGAACTCGTTGATCAACAGAGGGACATCCTGAAAAATGAAATCAAAATGCAGTCTGGGTGATATGGTGGTACAGCACACGAATAAATGAAATTGACATATATTTCAACATTCACCATCTCTAAGGCATACATGTATAGTTTTGAGTCATGGGAAGATTCATTCGTTTAGCTTTTTACTTGGTAGTATAATACAGCATCACAGGCTTAAAACTAAGCTTGTGTAATGAGGGTAAATGGATGACAGCAACATTAACAAACAGCAGGACCTGTGGGACATGATTAAGCTGTGGATACTAGAGATGATCCAATACCTCTGACAGCTGCGTGTGAGGACAGTAGGCTTCAGCCAGCTGGACACAGAGACTCTGCAGGACAAGACGAATGTTCCTGCTCTCTCCGGTGAGGCCAATGAAATACACTAACACCTTCACAGCTCTGAACCAATGAGACATAAACCAGTTTTAACCAAGGTTGAAAGTATCTGAGTTTGTTAGCACTTCAGTGTATCTTATCTATATCTGTTGGACACCACAAACCAAAATCATATTATATTTATTCTGCCATCTAGTCCTTGCTACCAGCATCTCACCCAGGTAACCAGGAGGATGCTAGCTGTGCTACTGCAGCCATGGTGGTGCTCTTTCCCCATCCTGGTGGTCCCAGCAAGAGGATGGATCTGGTTGGTGATTGCGCCACTGCTCTCTTCACATCAGCTAGGAAAGACTGCCTCATAGTACAGTGCTTCCCCCTGAGGGATGGAGGGAAATCTCACTTAAATTTTGACAATTGAGAACTCATTTTGATAGGTGTAGTTTACTCTTTGTTAGTATGCTTTCCATACACAGCATAGTATGACCATCTAAGCTTGACTGACAGGACGCCAGCAAGTCAGGACAAAGAAAATACCTAAGGAGCCCCAGATCATATTTGGGGAAAGTCACCCTTATGTAATGAAACAGCTTTATAAACTGCTCCTTTTCAGTCATTCAGTTCATTAAAGGGATGACCTGAGCTTGTATTAAACATGCAATGAAGAAAGATCTTTGTCTTGTCTCTTCATTGGGTACTCCAGACTCAACACAGGAACAGGCACTCTTTAAGTGTAAAAGCCTGGGTACACCAGCATTAATACAGCAAACTTTCAAGTGAAATCAAGTCATTCTATCAAATGGATAAAGTAAATCAGTGCAAAGTTTTTTCATTGACTTCAAATGTGTACCATCCATTTTTATATATAGCCAAGAATAAACTGCTGCACCAAAGACACATTTTTTCTCATGACAATGACGAAGTCAGTGGTAGAAATACATAAATGTATCAACTTGCTACCAAGCTACTGAGTAGTTCAACAAGTATAAGCTTCTTACACCAAGTAATTCGCACATGAAATTTTGTTGTGCTACTTTACGCCAGGCTTTAATATTATTCTGTGAAAAGAGGTTCAGGAAATTTAATAGTTAGCAGTTAATTTCTGACTTTGGCATCCTCAGTTGTTAGCAACAAAAATGCTTCCCATCGTCATTTATACTTTACTTTATACTTTATGAACATGAACATCCTTTTAATTATGACTATTTTAAGTCATGACTTTTATTCAGGCCTACTCATTTTAGATTCCTCTTTACTAATTTCAATTTGTACTATTTGTTTTCTTGTCTTTATGAGGTAAATGTATGGAAGTGCATAATGATAATGACAATAAAGGTAATCTTGAATCTTATTAAGGCCAGGGCTGTCTCATTTCTCTACAACCAAAAATATCTGTTACATAACAATTCTACATATAGTGACTTTAAAAGAGCTTCAAGCGATACTAAGAAAGATTGTGATATAAGAAATACTGCATTCTTATGAACTTAAATGACAAAGTGTCTGTGACAGTAATACAAAATGAATGACTCACAGGCAAAGTCCATAGTTGATATGGCGCTGTATCTCCTCCTGTATCTGCACTGTGGCAGCTTCTTTCCTCACCATGTTGAAAGGGCCTGGGGCTTTGGTGCACTTTATGACTCTGGAATAGAGAAGGCATAAACAACATCTGTAGTCAACTCATACAGGACAGAGATGGTTAATCCTTTATGAAGTGTTTCTGTGTGTGTTGTACTTTTTGAGGGAGTTGATGACGGTCCGTTGAACGTGGGAGGAGATGCGCTCCATGTAGAACTGGTGCGACCGATTGTGTTTGGGGTTCAGACCTTTCTGTCCCCAGCCCACATTACGCTCATAGATGTTGGTGTGGCGCAGCTTGATGATGTATGACAGAAATGAATATCATGTATGTATCATCATCAGCTTGGAACTAAGACCTAAGAGGAGAAAATCTACAAAAGCACACCTGGTGTCCTGTTGGAATGCTTAACAAGCTGTCAAACAAGCATCCACCTAGAGTGCACAGCTATCATGAGTTTGCAGGCTAGAGACCTAATTAGCTTGTCTGTTGTAGCACATTTCTGCAACTGTCACTACCAGTTAACTTAGATGCTTTTAATTGAAGTGGTCCCTTTTTTGTAATTTAACACAACTGCTCGCAAATGTACGCTTGATCGTGTGCTGACTCAGCCATCAACCAAACCATAAACTGCATACATCCTGAGAGACTTGGTGGTAGGAGCATTTCTGGCAAGTCTCCAAAGATACATTAGACAAGATCCTTCCTTCCTTCCTTTTAATGATACAGAAATATTTAAAAATCACTTTGACATGATCCATGACCACAAAAAGGTTAAAGTAACTGTGATTACATTATGGCTTAAAAGAACACACATTAAATATTAGCTCTTTAGTTGTATCATAGTTAATACAGATTGATGCCTTCTCACAGTAATATTCCATTAAAGTTGCATATCTTTGAATGGCTAATAAACAGTTTCAGCAAAAGGCCTATATTCATCCAGTCCAAATAAGTGTTAACTGTAGTTGAAAGTGGAATAAAGAGAACCCTTTGTTGAATGTCTCAATGACCATACTCTATAGTATTGTGTTTTCTTTCTTTCCAATAAAATCTCTAATACTCAGCATGTGCACAAATATTAGTATTTTCTTGTGTTTGCCCTGTTAAAACTGAATACATCCAGAGTTCCATATTAATGAGGATGTTTTGGTTTTCCTTGCACTGAATATACCTTTTCATGGAGTCGGTCCATGAAAGACTGGTGAGCTGTGCTGAGTACTGGATCAATCTGAGCTCTTCCCTTAAGGAGGTCGGCGTAAAGAGCGGCATGCTGGTTCTTCAGATTGTATTGAAGATCTGGGATGACTCTCCTATAGCAGTGGCAATGTTCCTCTGGTGGAGCCTCATTTACACACTGAAGAGCTGTTTCTACCTCCCAGTCAAGAACTAAGAAAAAAAAGATAATACTGGTAGGTATTGTTTTGGATAAGCCACTTTGTATGAAGTATACTGAGACCTTTAACTGTTGAGTCTTGGTGCAGATCTTCCCAAACAAAAAGGTACCAGGACAATAACCAACCCATTCAAACAAACTAAACAATGCAGCTTTGGGCAAAGCCAATTAGATCAGGTAATATTCTAGTGATCCATGGATAAAACCAACCCGCCAACATTATAAAACCATGGACAATACTTTAAAAACAGTGTGTTTCCCATCTCTACCTGTTCTGAGTAAAAGTGAGCCCTCTTCTTGTCCTAGTGCCTTGACAGCATTGCGTTGTAGAACTCCCCATAGTCTGTGGCAGGTAGTGCTCCAGTCCTTTATGGCTTGCTTCCTGCGTTGCCGATCCATGCTCAACACATCAGGATGGTGAGTGCTGTAAAAGCCATCAAAGATAATGAATGGGGCTGTTAAACACACTTTCCAGAGGTTGAACCCTACTGTTGTGCCCCCTTGAACTCTGTTCATGCATTCTTTCATTCAACACACTAATTTAGTTTTCCTCTAGCACCATCTGTATGAACCTTTGTACAGTATATAATAAATCTTATGGCTGGATGGATTTGCTCTAATGATTCATGATCTCCAGAGAATTAACTTTTTTCTGATATTGGTGATCCTATGGCCCTTCCTCTGTCCTAGCACCAATTTTCCCTAACATATAGGATATTACATGATGTAATACGCTGTTATAAAACACATTGATTATGGCTGGTTGCTCTATTAGTTGGTGGACCACTTAGATCTGTATCATAGTTGTAACAACTTTGGTGATCCTGTGGCTTTTCATCTAGGATAATTATCAGATCAAAATTTCAATTTGTCCAATACTTTTATTTTATTCCCACAATTGTAATTGCTCAATTTATCTCATGTAACAATTTCAAGTGTGACCAGAGAGTTTGAGTTTGTTTACCTGATGGGAAGTAAGTGGTAGACTTGAGGAAGACAATTCTCATCAAGCTTATACCACATTTTGAGTAATGTTAGATCTTCTTCCAAATCCTCCAGGCTCCTTGCAGCAACAGGGCTGAGTCTGGCCTCCTCTATGTCTGAAAATGAGTTGTTGGAGCTCTGGCTCAGCAGTCCTGAATTTGTTGACTGTTCTCCAAAATTCAGATAATTCCCATCAATGGATTCCTGGACAAAACTAGCAGTACTGCTGTCTGTAGTGATGCTGGATTGGGAGTCTGAGGCAGAAAAGTCCTCCACTGGTTTGTTCTTGGACATCCGCTGTCTTTCTCTTTCCACCACTAATTCTGCCAATAACGCCTCAAAGGCCTCCCTGGTGATGGTAGTGGGAAGGCTTTGGACCTCATATTTCTGTCCTACAAACAACTGACCAACAGATCAACAAATCGCACATGAATTCATCATCTGACATATAGTAATCGTAATTGTTGCAATTCTGCACAAGTGTTCTGTTAAATAATACAAGTTCATGATATCTTACGATAAAGTTTGGACCCTGGGTTTCCTGACATTGCTGCAGATTCTCCACATGCAGCTGTACAGTGTCATGGTGTTCAGCGATAGGGTTTCCAACTCCCCTACGGAGGTCAACCATCCTAAAGTCGTAGCCTCTCTGCTTACAGTACAGATACAGTCTGGGATACACATTCTCCATGAGTGCAGTTCTCTCCGTAACTGTGTCTGAATCACACACATACAAAAATATTAGAGTTGCCTTTTATATCAAGGAGGCGTCATTTTGCTCTGTAAAACACTGATAGACTAACTCAAGAATCAACAGCCGCGCTAGAAGCTCTATGAGGCTGTATGTAGACACACTAACATCTGTACCAAATTTCATGGCAATCCATCAAATGGTTATTGAGGTATTTACTGTGATCCAAAAAAATCAACCTGGAAGGTGCTATATGAAAAAGGCATGAAGAAGCATTTTACATGGACTAAACATGAGTGACTGTAAGATTTCTTAATTCTTACCTTTATATCCACCACATATGTAGACCATGAATCTCTTCTCACTGACAGGAAATGGAGGCTTCTTCTTTCTTGGAAGCTCATTGGTCATTGGACTACACAAGTATTTCATTGATGGTTTGTTGTACTCACTTGTTTTGTCTACATTATCCTTGTCTGAGTTAACTAACCCACTGTCTGTCTCTCTGTCCTCTTTGATACAATCTTTGTTTTTTCCCTCACATTCTTCTTCGTCTTCTCCCACAAGTGCCTCCATGCTCCTCAGTAACTTTCGTGATACCTCAGTTTTTCTCCCATATTCATGTAGATCTAGTAAGGCCTTGACAGTTTTGACCTGTTAATAAAACGATGAATATTTGGCAGGTAATTTCAGTCGGGCATTTAAATTGCACATATATATATCTTTCTACTTCATTCAGAAGAAGGAGCACTTACATTCACTATGATGTGGAACTTTATTCACATAGCATACCTTGAAACAATGGTCATGGTGCAGTATTTTGGTTGCTCTGTCTTCTAAGAAATGGTCATCTAGGGGTTTTCCTGTTTGAGGCAGCTGTACCATAAAATGAAAGACACATGGGATAATCCAGTGGTAAAAATCTACTTTGAGATTGTCTCAGTAATGAATGAATAGTAAACATTTGACACTACAGTAGCACTTACTCTGAGGGGATTTGTAATATTGGATTCCTTCTCATTTGCTTTGCTTTCATAATCCTTTTTGTCTGTCCTCTATAGAATAAGACCATTAAGACAAAATATATTAATGTATTTCAGGTACTAATTTATACTTAAAGTACTGTGTGTGAATGGTCAGAAAAGACTTGTTTGACCATGATTTCTACACAGTAGTGAGTATTATTCAGGTAATCTAGGATATGATGCAATAAATTCTTGATTTTACTGTTTTTAGGCAGAAATAGGAAGATTAAGGTAGAAGTGGTACAGTGTTTAAAAATGGTTGTGATTGAGTCATTCTGCTCTTTTACTCAAGAATTCTTTGTTTCCTGCCCCATTTAATTTTGTGGACATCCTATCACATAGATCAAGGACTGATGGGGATAACTGTTCCTCTAACCCAGTACTGGCTCACTCCCAAACGGTCTGGAGAGAAGTACACAGGATATGTAAAGTATCACACTTCAGACAATCCTATGCCTCCCCATGGCACAACCCAGAGATACGGATCGGAAGAAAGACTATTTACTGGGATCAATGGCTGAAAAAGGGGATTCATAAAATAAGTGACTTGTACTTACATGGACATTTTATGCCTTTCTCAGACCTTTTGCAAAAATTTGATTTGGAACATAAGGGAATTTTTTGGAAATATTTACAAATTAGAGACTGTATTACTAAAGGTAAATTCAATCAGGGGAAAAACCCAATCATGGAGTTTCTAGACTTGCCAAGCATAACACACAGGGCATCAGGATTCTACAAATTCTTTATTGGTCAAACGAGAGATCTATGTAATAACTTAAAACTAGTATGGGAAAAAGACTTGCAATGTAAATTTAGTGAGGAGGAATGGTCAAAAATTTTGTCAAATACAGGTAAGGGCATACGGGAGGCCAGGGGAAAGTTTATTCAATATAAATTAATACACAGATTTTATTTCACACCCTCTAAACTACACATAATGGGCATATTGGCCAATAATTTATGTTGGAAATGTCAAACAGAATCAGGAACATTGGTACATGCACTTTGGGAATGTAACCTAATAAAACCATTTTGGGAAAGAATCCTAGAACATATGGAGAAGGGGATGAATATGACGATACCAAAATCTCCTAGGCTATGCCTTTTAGGGGACCACTCAGAGCTACCACAAGCATCAAAGTATGTCCTCACTGTGATAAAGGTGGGGGCTGTAACAGCTACTAGATTGATTTTGAGGCTGTGGAAGAGTACCCCCCCCCCAGAATTTAGACAATGGTTGCAGCTTATGGCAGAGATAGTATCCTATGAAGACATGCTGGCAAGAGTTAATAATGAAAATGAGAACCTTAGGGAGTCATGGGGCTACTTCTTTGCCTATGGTATTTTGGGGATGTTGTGAGGAATAGAAAGGTTACTATGGTGGCTAGGTCTATTTATCGTTTATGTATGTGCGCATTTATATATGATGTATGTATATTCTTTTTTCTGGCTTCTTGGATTGATACTTGAGTTAAAAAGGGACATATCACTGTACACTACCATGCTGTCTGTTATATGCTGTTGTTTGTTATTATATGTTTTTCTATAAATGAAAATCAAATAAAGAGTTGAATTATATAAAAAAAAAAAAAAAAAGAATTCTTTGTTTCCTATAATAAAAGTCTAAAGTCAAATAATGTTTGTACATAGATTACCTGACATAGTGACATTGGCCCATTACTTAAAGCTGGAAGTGTTACAACCTCCTTGTCCTCCTGCAAGACATGAAATATAAAACATATTATACAATATCTAATGAGTAAATCAATACAAACTGGACTGGAATCACACTGCTATTGACTGGGTGATCATAAGGAATGTGGAATGACACTTGATTACAAATATAAAGCACAAATATTCATATGAGGATTGACGCAAAGCTACAACAGACCATATCAGTGTATTATGGTGACTTTTTTTCCCCAATAGCACACTGACTGAGATCACTGGAATTATTATTCATATTTATTCTAAAATAATCTGTATAATAATAGATTGAGTCATGATAAAACATTAAGTTATTAAACAAACAAAATGCCAGTAAACTATACATTATGTCTTTTGTACTTACTTTCTTCTTCTTTTGGGGGAAAAGCCCATTCCTGTAGTAGGTCCACATTCTGTCACCTCCGACTGATGAGAGACATCCATCTGTCAAGCTCAAAGGGGTGACATATCCTATTTCCAGTTGTGCCTTTCAAAATAAACCCATTGCAGGATGAAAATTTTCAATAACAAAAAAGGAATAATTAAAATAGAACTGTATTCCTCATTAATACACCAATCTTACAACAAAGCAGTATAGCAGTAAGAGTCTTACCCGCTCATGCCAAATGAAGTATAGGTTCTCAGTACGTACAGTAGGTAGCTTATTCCAGGAATATGCTCTCTCATCAGGTATTATTTTTCTCATTCTGTATTTAGCTTGTCCAGTCTGAAATGTGGCTAAATTTAAGGGGCACTCCAGAATTTCACACATCAGTCAGTTTACATTTTGTAGTTAGTACAACTCTGCCTATGAAAGACATTCTGTGGTTCTGTAGGAGCTTCAAGTCTGACAAAATTACCTTAATGATGTCATCAAGGATGTCTCATTTATGGCTTAAAAGACAGAAATCTCAGAATCTGTTCATTCACTTTTGATCACTGTTTACTTACTCCATCAGATTAATGGAAGTGCAATACGACAGTATGGAAATACCTGTTAATTTATGTAGACACGGTCAACGCAGATACAGTAAATCCTTTACATTTGAGTTGTAGGCAACAACTGTGTGTTTCCCCCAATAATTCATATATTTAGCAACCTGGTAATTCTGACTGACTTCATGTGAGATTAACATCACATATCCTAACATTTGCAAACTCAAAGTATCAAGTGTTTGAGTTTTATTTTTTAAGGCAGTAAGTATCCTGTCTTCCTCTCTGACTCAGGTACATTCTATTGACTTGACAGCTTGAGCAAAACCAGCAGGTTGAATCTTAATGTGGCCTGAAAACACTATTACTGTATATAGAAATACAGGAACTGGTTACACACTTCAATGCTGGAGCATGAAAGAGTCAGGTGACATAAAATATCATCTACTGGCTTCAATCAAATCTTATTGTCTTCCTCAGTGAATGCAGTTTGTTCTGTTGCCATTAAGTAAGAGGATATTGAGCCATTAAGTTTTGGTCAAGTCAAGTTATATTCACACAGTAAATTCCCATCAAGCACTCCGTTAGACAGAACTCACACAGCTGATCAAATGCATGATAAATCACATTCTTAGACAAGTAGTAGACCAAATATGGTTTTATTTATATATAAAATGTTTCTGTGTCTCAGTTCATTGGGAAGAAAAAACTAAGAAAGTGGTGAATGGAGTAACATTTTGTTATTAAAATTTCTCTATGTTGAAAAAAGTCACATGATACCTCAGAGTAACAGCAGGATGCTTATTTGAAACATCCGTTTATAACCGCAATCCAACATTTATGTCTCCAGTGCCTGGCAGCTGGGCCTAATCTCAGAGACTGAAAACTGTGGCAGTGACAGCAGGTACGTCCTCCATGGTGGAGGATGGAGCAAAATATCTGAGTGCTGACTCGCTGCTTTCCACAAACACCACAAATAACATACAGAGAAAAAAAACCACTTAATTCTTGAGGATTTCCCAGCTCAAACAAACACAGTTTCAGCTGGAAGCGTGTGTCTTGAAACTCCACTGTTACCCAGCAGCTTCCTTTGTTATGTTGTCTGGGTGGAAGCAGCCATTATTGGGTGTGACATGTTGGTGAGGTCAGAAGTGAAGGCATCAGGACAGGAGCAGCAGCATCAACAGGCTGCAGCAAGCTCACACCTCACTACATGTTCTTGTAGAAAGCAGCATGAGATTGCTGCCCTCAGGCCTAGTCGTCATCTTTTCCTCCTGTTCTACTCAACTGCAAAAACAAAAAACCCCAGCAGGAAACAATTACTTACAGTTTTATGTTAAAGATTCCCATAAAGTTTGATGCAGGTGGTTTTCACTTACATGCTAGATGGTTTTCAAGAAGCAATGAGGAGGGAGAAAAAAGAGAGGTATATGAAAAGGTTAATGATGAACATCTTTAGCTTGTGTTTAAAAGCTGATAAAGTGCACCATCTAGTGGAGGAAAAGTAAAATGCACCTACTTTGATAACGTCAACCCAGTTCCAACCTCTTGGCAGTTCCCCTTTGTGATCTGCAAGCAGAAATCATTCTGTCATTTGCTTATGACACCACCATAGTAGGACTGATAACTAACAATGAGACAGCGCACAGGGAGGAGGTAGAGAGAGTGGAGGTAGAGAGGGAGAAGGTAGAGTCTCAGTATCTATCTATCTATCGACTAAGACACACAAGTGATGTTAAAATCTAAGATGTGATCATGTTGAGACTTCATGGTAAATTTGAATGTAACATGCTATTTAAAGTTAGCTTTAACTTAACAATGATAATATTTGGTTTAAATGGATTTCTACCAGTGACAAGCTAATGTACAGACTAATGTTGAAACAGTATTATTATTGATGAATCTGTATTTATTTTACATTAATTCCTACATTAATCATTTATTCGATGAATTGTCAGAAAATAATGAAAACTGTTCATTAAAATTTCCCACAGTTTAATGAGATGTATTCAAACACATCCAGTTTGCTGTCATCTTTTTCAAAGTAAAGCAGCCAATCTTCACATTTAAAAAACAGGAATTGATGATTTTCTGGCATTTTGCTTGAAAATTTTCCTGTCGATTGATTAAAAGTCTGCACGCTGCAGCTCCCAATGCAGGTATAATTTAATAAGACCTTTCTGCTGTTACAGATTTTATTATTTGGTCCAGCACCTACTGTCAACTGATTAGTTAACAACAACTGCAACTATCATAGAGCTTTAATAAAAAAATGCTCATTTTTTTATGATCATACTGACAGAAATAGTGGAGTTTAAAGATTTAAAGTAGTTCCTGTTGAGTTTAATGACTCCACACAGCTCTTTCACCACAATAAACTGATACCTGTTCTGTTGATGATCCTTCTCTTCTGAGCTTTAGTCAGCTGCTCCTTCCTCTCCTTCTTCTTGGCTGTTGAGGCGGTGGTTGTCGTCTCACTGTTGGATGTCAAAGTCTGCGACAGCAAGACCAGGACAATGTTTAGATTTTAAGTTTTTGCACAGCTTTTGGTTGGATCATTATAAGATTATAAAGAATTCAGTCAGAGTGGTGACATGGTGGTACTGACCACAGCTGTCACAACAGGCCTGTGGTTCTCCATCAGGGTCTCCTGGTTCTCTTTGGCCCACTCAAACAGGGTGTACATCATGGCCTCGCCCAGGTTAGCCTCCACCTGCTCCTCCACCTTAGACAGGATCAGCTGCTTGGTCTCTGGAGAGCTGCCATCAAATGAACATGACAAATTTTGCATTGGGGTGTCAATAGTGTTTCCAGTTTGTGCAGTCATCTTCTAATCTGCCATCAGTGCTTCAAATGTAAATTAAGGAAAGAAGGTTATGAATTGACAGGACACTGTGCTCGCAACTTACATCCTGTTGTTAAAAAAGGCATCAAGGGAGAGTTGTGGGGCCGTCTCAGGATAAGTCTCTGGCCACGTCACGTCCAGGATGAAGGCTTTGGTATCGTCCAGGTCTCCTATCTGTTGTTTAAATTCAAGAGGACGTTAAAATAAGTTACCTGCACAGAACAGCATCTCCCTTTCCTGTTCAAACGATGGAAGGTTGAGAGTGTATCACATAAGGACAGTACTCACCCGAAACTGGAACGAAACTTGACTGAGTTCCTTGAAACACTCATCACCCTCGTAGATGGAACGGAGAGCCTCCAGCTCCATCTGATAAACAGAGTGACAGTGACAGGAGGTTAGTGAGAAAACAAACAGGACACCTTCCTCTCGCCAAAGATCATTCACAAATAGGGCACATTGAACTTGATCAGGTTAAGTAATTGAGAGACGTGAATGAGTTCCATTTCTTGAACATAAGGACTTTTTCTTGAGGTGTTCTTAAATTCGGCATATATATAATCCACCGGGCAGTCTTGACCTCCACTGAATTTAACTCTCAACTTCCTTGTGCCACCTGCAACGGCTAGCTAACGTAAGTATAATCCTAGACTAGAGTATGAATCGGGGGGGAAAACGATATTTATCGACTGAATCGTTTCCAATAGATGTGGACTTATACGCCGAATTAATAAATAGACGTCGTGTATTCCGATAATTAATTGAGTTACGCTTTATGCGGCTCCCTATCGTCCATATGAGGAAAAACACATTCATTTAGCTAACTTGAATCGAGTTTGGCGTGACGTTTCCTCAGTAATGAACAACACGGTTTAGGTTTAACAGCAGCTAGAAATACATTTGACTGTGCTCTGAGCGCTGTATCAACTACACAGATCTCTTACATAGTGACTAAAAGCTGACATGTTGTTTTGCTGTCTAACAGACTAGCTGTCAGCTGAGCTCAGCACACAATCACGCTAGTTAGCCGCTAACAGCAGCTAGCCTCATAGTTCATCATCATCATCCATTCATACCTCTTGATCCTCGTTAGCTGTCATCGTGTCTCTCCTGTTTCTCTGTGGAGAGTTTAGCACCTATAAACTTCTGAGAGTTAACAACCCATTTCTATCATTAAAACGTTACTATGTTCAATTTCGCTACTTTACAATCCCAGCTGCCTCAGCCAGTGCCACCATGATAATATACGCATGCGCAGTTTGGCATTGGTTGTGAACTTTGAACCACGTCATTAGTGGATGAAATTGAATGGTGATAATACATCATGCTGATAACTTATAATAATATTAATAATTCAATTATTAAAGTTTGATGTAATTAAAAAAGCTAAATAAAAACAAAACCAAAACTTGAAATGGTGACAAAAAGGTTTTAATTATCTTAAACTAAAGACAGGACCAGATAACAGACAGACAGAAGAAAGCCAGATATGCTTTTAAAAGGCATCCTTTCATAGAGAACTGAACTGACATGAGATACAATAATAAATAATACCACTTGGAAATAAAGTAAGTAATAAGACATGTAAAGGAATTTTGAACTGAATGCTGTTTATCCAGAGAAAAGTGTGTGATTTTGACTGGATATTGAATATCTTTGATGTTTCTGTGATTTGTGATTGATTTTATTAATTGAGAAATTCACCACATGGAAAAAAGGGACTTGTGCAAAGTAGCTTTCGAATAGCACCTCAACATATTACTTTATTTTATTGTATTTAAACCTATGGACTTATAGCATACAGCAAGCAGAATTTGAAATGGTAAATAGACTGTATAGAGCTTTTCTAGTCGTTATGACCACTCAAAGCACTTTTACACTACATGTCATTCACCCATTCACTCACATTCATACACTGATGAAAGGAGCTACCATACAGGATGCCAACCTGCTCATCAAATGGAAACAAACCATTCATACACAGTTGACACAGCAACAGGAGCATTTTGGGGTCAAGTATCTTACCCAATGACACATCAACATGTGGACGGGAGGAGCAGGGAATCAAAATGCCAATCTTCCAATTGGTGGACAAATGCTCTACCTCCTGAACCACAGCCGCCAATAATCTTTTTCTTTTTTTAACTAATTGCTATGTCACAAGATGTATAAAATGAAACAATGACAATAAATTAAGTATAAAAAAGGTAAGCAAGAAGGTATATTGTTTTTGTTAAATATAGTATATATACATTAAATCGTATTTAACTTTAATTGAGCTTGAGCTTTATTTTCATTTATTTTTGGTGCTGGTCACATCACATGGTCTGACTCACTACAGACTGTTTGCTTGGTAAAACCAGTAACAGCTACACTGCTACATTCATTTAGTGATGAACATTACATGAATTATTGGGATTTATAACTGCCACATGCTTGTAGAGACAGTGCTGCTGGCTGCTCACTTAGCCATTATAATATAGAATCTCTGTGTATCCATTTACAATATAAATAACAAAATTCAGATCAGAAGTTCATGTAGCAGTTCAATTTATTTCATATGGTGTTATTTGGCCTTGCTGACAAATGATCCTCTGAATCCTCTATATTGAGTTCAGGCTTATTGTCCCCTGGTGGTTTAATGTTGTTTCAGGTTTGTCTATTAGCTCATGTGTGCTGAGCTGATCACTACAAATATTTAACCTGGTTTATAGTTGCTCATATCATAATGGAATCTATTGCTGAAGTCACTGCTAATTTGGGTCACATTGAGAAGGCTTTTCTTGCATTAAAAAACATGTGTTTATCTAC
Source organism: Scomber japonicus (assembly GCF_027409825.1). NCBI lineage: Eukaryota > Metazoa > Chordata > Actinopteri > Scombriformes > Scombridae > Scomber > Scomber japonicus. The sequence continues at coordinate 4,230,054 of NC_070599.1, forward strand.
ATAGTCTATTCAGCTGCTTTGCTGGTATTCAGGGTAAATGACATTATGTTGTTACATAGATTCAGGAAGATGAATCACTGTTGTTTCAGCATATAAAGCAGTGAGCAAACGTCATTTTTGGGGGGATTAGCTCTCAGCAGAATCATCGTCAGTGCTCAGATTCTTTGAGAGCTCCCTCAAACAGCAGAGCCTTTTCTGACAAATATAACTGTATAACCATTCACTAGAAACGCTCCAGTTCCTCATGTGCCTCTGGCCAAACTACACATTTACAAGCAAATCTCAGCAGTCTAATATTATACATTTTATTTCAATTGTTATCATCCAATCCTTTTTTCTTTACTTCCCTATAGTTGCTATGGCGGCCAATTTGTTATGTTCTTTAATAAATTGTAATTTCATTTAGATTTGTGAGCTGTATTGTAAATCACATATGCACATACACTTCTGTTAGTACACTTCTGTTAGTACACGGTGTATACTGTTAAGATTGTAGTCATAATTTGTTCTTTAATTTGTCATCAAATATGCCAATGAGTGCGTGCCAGAGCCGGAGGGCAATTGGACATACCTACATACTTTTTAATGTAAATAAATTCACCTCATTTGCACTAACCCTGATTTGTGTTGTTGGCTGCTTGAGACTTGGGGAAGATGGAGCTCTGGTTTCATGTTGTGTTTCAAACACTCCTAGCTGAGGCATAACAGTACACTATCTACTTACTTGTGTAGTGAGCAAAACTCAACAGTTTAGTGTTGTCTGAAATCAAACATGGCTGTTGCACGAGATGAGATTTTACCTGGAATTCCCCATCTGGGAATTATTTCTCTGATTAGAGCCTTGGCTACTGCTGCTGAGTCCTGCTTAGAAGTGGGAAAAACTTCTACCCATTTGGAAAACATGTCAACAAAAACCAAACAGTATTTCTTTCCCTCACTTTTTTCAACAGGCAAATGTACCAAATCCACACACAATTCTTTCTCAAGTTCCATCTGACAGTAAATGGTTCTCTGTTGTTGATCTTGCAAATGCATTTTTCAGTATCCCAGTGGAAAAAGATAGCCAATTTTGGTTTGCTTTTCAATTTGAGTCAAAAATGTACACTTTTTCTAGGCTCTGTCAAGGCTACACCGAGTCTCCAACCATTTTTAATGCAGCATTAAAAGACAATCTAGATTCACTTAATTTGCCAGCTGGAAGTGCACTTTTGCAATATGTGGATGATTTAATGATTTGCTCTCCCACACAGGAAGCCTGTGTCCAAGACACACTTGCTCTCCTGAACCATCTGGCTGATAACGGTCACAAGGCCAGCTTGTCAAAACTTCAGTTTGTTTCAAAACAAGTCACTTTCCTGGGTCATGTGATCACAGCAGAGGGCAAAACCCTCTCACCCAAACGAATTGAAGCAATCCAAAACATTCCACAGCCTGAAACAAAGAAACAGGTAATGAGTTTTTTAGGAATGACGTCATATTGCAGACAGTGGATCCCAAATTATGCAGAAATTGAAGCACCATTAAGTGCTCTCGCCCATGGGAAAGGCCTTACAGCAAAAGATAAGGTCATTTGGACACCTGAGGCTGTAAAAGCCTTTGTTGATTTGAAATTGGCATTACAATCCCCACCAACATTGGGCCTTCCGGATTGCACCAAACCATTCACACAGACTGTGGGCGAACGGGGTGGGTACATGACTTCAATATTGACACAAGACCATGGGGGACGACAGAGACCGGTAGCCTATTTCTCATCAAGACTTGACTCGGTTGCTACAGGACTTCCTACATGTCTAAGAGCTGTGGCAGCTGCAGAAAAAGCTGTGATAGCTTCACGTGACATTGTAGGCTATGCTGATCTCAACCTGTTGGTACCACATGCTGTTTCAATGATTTTGCTTGAACAGAAAACTTCCCACCTGTCAACAGCAAGGTGGCTCAGATATAACACAATTCTGCTTGATATGCCTAACATAACTGTTAAGAGATGCAATGTTCTTAACCCTGCAACTCTTCTCCCTACACCAGACGATGGACAACCACATGACTGTGTGGCAGTAATAACTGAAACCTGTTCCCCCAGACCTGATCTGCAGGACACACCTCTGCAGAACGCTGACCTGGAACTGTTTGTGGATGGCTCAGCCTCGAGAAACTCAACAACCGGTAAAAACCAAGCGGGCTTTGCTATTACAACATTACATGACACAATTGTTGCACAGCCACTTCCCTCAAATTATTCTGCACAAGCAGCAGAATTAGTAGCGTTGACAGAGGCTTGCAAGATTGCAGCTGACAAAACAGCCAACATATATACTGACAGTAGATATGCATGGGGAGTGGTACATGATTTTGGCCGTCTTTGGGCCAATAGAGATTTTTTAACATCAACAGGCAAACCTATAGCCCATCATGCCCTGGTTGCTGCACTTCTCGATGCTGTCCTCCTTCCAAAACAGGTTGCTATCTGCAAATGCCAAGCACACACAAATAATGATGATTTTGTTTCACAGGGGAATGCCAGAGCTGACGCTGCAGCCAAAACAGCGGCACAGCTAGATAACGCTAACAATAACATTCAATGTCTTGCTATTGTTAACTCACCACTGACATCCACAGTTGATTTGTTTGACCTACAGGCCAGAGCCAGCCCTGAAGAGAGGCTGGCTTGGAAGAAAGCAGGTTGCTCTTTTTCTGACAAAGTGTGGTACGGGCCTAATGGTAGACCTTGTCTACCCAAATACTTATTTCCTCATTATGCTAAGTTGACACATGGGAGAGATCATGTGTCCAAGGGGGGAATGATGAGTGAAATACAGAGGTATTGGTTCACAAAGGGTTTCTCTAACTTTTCCCAAAAATTTTGTCAAAGTTGTGTGATTTGTGCTACTAACAATGCAGGCAGAGGCATCCAGATGCAACAGAGTGCGCATCCACCACCACAAAAACCTTTTGATCACTTACAAATGGATTTCATTGAGCTAACGCCTAGTGAGGGAAAGAAATACTGTTTGGTTTTTGTACATTTGGTGCACGTGCGTGGACTGCTGCATTTACTGCTTGCAGATCCTGTACAAATCTCCACTCATCAGGTTGTCCAATATCTCTGATTTTCTTTACAGGAAAGATTGGTGTTCGCACAGGAGAGTTTTCACATGGAACTATTACTCCTGCTTTAAGGAGGGATTCAAACACTGGTTTAATGCCCTCCACTGCATCTTTTTTCAAAGGATATTGATTTTTGCATGGTCTGTATGAGGATTTTGGTGTGATCACAACTGGTTCGGCACCTTTAATCAGTCCTACATCATATTTGTGCTGTGCCCACAAACATGATGGTACCTGACTTAGCTCAGGAATTTCAGAGACGTCTTCTATGAAAATGTGATTGCCGAAAAATGAATCAAAGAAATCTTTTACCTCTGTGGTTGTTTGGAAATGTGTGTCTGGAATGAGCTCAACAGTCTTTTCCGCAGTCACTACAGCAGAAAACCTTTTTCGGTGCACCTTTAGAAGCGGATGGAAATCAACATCAGGATCTGATGTTTTTCCCCACCCGGAGGCCTCATTACACATTTTTATCCAAGATCCCAAGTCCTCCCACCCTGCTGTTTTGGGTTTGACCAGTGAAACATGGGGGTCAGAGTGTGGTATCCTGAACAGAGTTTGAGAAGATGGATTAGACAGAGTTACTGACACAGCACATTGATTATGAGTCCAATATAACCAGTTTAGTTTGAGTGTGTGTCTGCCCTGATCTGTCCTATACCATATTTCCTCAAACTCACTGTCTGCTCCCTGTGAGATGTGAGAAGTGCAGTGGAGGCCCTGTGGCGTCATGACGTCAGTGTGTATGTCTGTAGTGAGTGTCTTAGCTTCCTGTATCAGTGTGTTGTTTACAGAGTTGAGTGCAGTGTCTGGAATCCTCCACTGATAAGCATAAATTAGGTCTTCCCTACCATATTTGACAAAGGAATGTGTTTGGGGAATCCTAGTCACAACAATACCTTGGGGAGTGGAAACCAAAACAATGCCTAGCCGACACATCAAATCTCTCCCTAGCAAATTTACCGGACAGCGTTTCGACAGCAAAAATGAATGTTTGAGCTTTCCCTCAACGTTATCTTGGCATGAGAGTGGGGTCGTGTAATTCTCTATCAAGTGAGAGCCTGATGCGCCCACTGTCTTTGCATATCTGCCGCTTAGCTTTGGGATTGGGCTGATATCTTTCTGCATGATAACTGATTCTGTGGCACCAGAGTCTATCAAAAAAGTTATGTCTTGCCCTTCAACTGTGAGTGTGTGTTGTGGCATTTTCTTGTATGCTTCGTGTGTGAATTTTATGTAAATTTCAGCTTCATCAGTTTCTTGTGTAGACTCTAGGTGTTGAATGGCTTGTAAGATAAGTTGTTGTTTGCTGTGTGTGTCAGTGAATGCATTTATACTTATCGGCTGTGTAGAGTGGTCTGCCGTCTCAGCCCTTGCGCCATAACCAGATGTGTCCGTCACTGTCCTCTGCTCCACCCCCAGTCAATCTGCCTCGGTCCCTTGTGGTGTCCCGTTCTCATTTTCGGTGTTTCTCGGACAGTCTTTAGCCCAATGATCCATCATTCCACATATGTAACAAGAGCCAGGTGGCCCTCGGTTTGCACGCTCTCTTCTGTTGTTTTGTCCTCGGCCGCGGCCACGTCCGCGCCCACGTCCGCGGCCCCTTCTTCCAGCTTGTTGTTCATACACTGCGAGCTGTGCCATCTGCAATCTGTCTGTCAGCTGTGTACTTTTCTGTGTTTTTCTTTCTTTCAGGAATTTCTCTGCATGTACGGCATGTCTTTCAACCGTCTCCAGGTTGCCATAGTCCCATGTCAGACAGTTACGTTTAACCATCGCACTGATCTCTGGGCGAATGCCATTGATGAAGCGGTCTCGCAGGTGGGCTTCCCATGGGGTGATTGGGTTAGCCCCCCCTATGTCAGCTGGTCTTTGGAGGCCACTGTGTGTGTTGTGGACCTCTGTGAGTCGAGTGAGATAATCAGACACAGTCTCATTATCCCCCTGCCTGCAAGCTGATATCTTTCCCATATCCAGTCTTAGCGGGAAAGCTGCTTTGATTCTGTCACAAAGCTCAGTCACTGTTTGTCTATATTGAATGTTGGCTTCATCTGCCCATGTTGGATTAGTCAATCTTTGTTCTTCTTCCGGGAAATTCCCAGCTACTTTTGTCCATTTGTTTCCCATTTGGATCATGAGAAGTCGTTTCAGTTCATTGGTAGATGGTCTGAATTGTTGACAGAAAATGACCAATTGTGTTGCAAAGTCATCTCCCCCATTTTGGACTAGGGGAAGGTGAGTGGCAGCTTCTTTCATGTCGCTGTATGTCCACGGTCTAAAGATTAGCTGAGAGGTTCCGTCTCCCCCAGCTACTTCAACCATTGGTGCAATTAGCATAGAGTCTGACAACAAGGGGCTTTCTGTTGACTTGAAAGCGGTGCCTTGTCTTGTTCTGCTTTCGTCTCGTGGAAGAGGGGTGTGCGGCGCACAATATTTTGTGGCGTATGGTGGGGGTAGAAATCTCTGTCCCACCTTCGGGTCTGGATCTGTCTGTGGTGATGTTATGTCTTCGGCTCCAGCTGCCATCGCCTCCGGAGAGCTGGCTGCTCCTCCTTGGTCCATAGCTGGTGCTGGCTGTCTTCTGGGTGGAGCAGAGTCCAGATCGGGATCTAGTTTGAGGCACTGAGATGCAGATGTTAGTGTACCTTTCCCTGCCTTTTTCTGCTGTTTTCTGTCCCTGAGGTTGGCTTCATTAAGCCAACAAGTATAAGCTCCCCAATTAGCTTTAAACTCTTTCCCCTTTTTTTTCTTTTGATTTGACTGACTGATTTCTTCTTTTACTTTTAGTTGGATTTTTAATTCTTCTAATTGTGTTAGGCTAAAACTGCCCGTAACTGGAAACCCACACTCTTGAACCCAGATTCCAAGTTGGTCAGTACTTTGTTCCCCATATTTTGTGATCATAAACTTAATATTGGGAGAAGACATTACAGGTGGATCCTCAGGTGTTTCATCCTTGGTACTATTACAGCCCATTGTGGCAAAAAAATAAAATTTGTTTTAGATTTTTAGTTGCTTCTTCTCTTTAGGTGGACTTGTAAGGACCTTGGATTCTTTATTTATTTATTACTACTTCAGTTAATTTAGTGTAGATATTTTACTCTTAGTTTTCTCTAAAGTTTTCTCTTTTAATCCAATTTGGGTTATCTTTACTAAACTCCTCACTTTTTTTTTTTTTTTTTTTTTTTTACAAGTAGAGTGAAAAATGAAACTCTTTTATACCCCTATGTTCTTAGAACTTTAAACCTTAAAACTTAATGATCATTGATGGTAACATTCAAAGCTTTTTAATGTGCACACGGACTGTCTGCTACAGTCTCTAAGGTCCCAGACCCCTGAAGCTTCAGCGATCCTACAGCGGTAAGCACCTGCCCTGTTAATACGTCTATTACACCCACCCTCGGTGGCGAGGATCTATTATTACTGATTGTACTCACCAGAAAGACAAGGTTGTGTGCCAGAAAAAAGTTCCTCGATCACGCCAGTGAGTGAGCGTCGGTTCTCACGTGTCAGGTCCCCCACTTCTCTACCCTCTTTGACAGGGAGGTTTGGGGCGTTTTGGAGTCCCAGACTCCAGCTGTACAGACTTAACCTGCAGCGCTGAGTTCCGAACGCCGGCTCACGGGTGATCCTGCCGACAACGCCAAATGTTCTGGCAATATTTATCTATCAATAAGCACAAAGCCGGTAACGTTGTCTTTCTCTAGTTTATTCAGTCGTCTGCAGACGGACTCCTTCTGTCTCAGGCGTGAGATGAAAAAGCGAGCCCGGAGCAGAGAAAACAGTCAGATTATATACAATACATTATCATAGAAAGGGAGACATTGTTCTATCAACAGACCAATGTCATCACAATAGGCACGTCATCACGTGTATACAATCAGGACAATAGTTAATCAGTAGACTATAACATACATGATGTTCTAATTCAAAGTTCAATGATATTCATTAAATCAACATTTCATGGCATGGTCAACAGATTATGACACACACACATACATCTAATCAAATAACATAACTACTCATTTGCTCAGACAAGATGAATAATAAGAATTTCCATTACACTTACCAGAAATGACCATAGACATAATTATGTCTATGGAAATGACGATTAGCTAGTTAGTAAGCTAGTGTTAGTAAGCTAATGTTAGCAAGCTAGCGTTAGTAAACTAGTGTTGGTAACTAGTGTTAACAAGCTAGTATTAGTATTCATGTTATGGTTTGCGGTACCAAATCTTTACAGACTGTTTATTTAACAACATTACAGTGGTGCTTAGTGTAAAAACACACATTTTATAATTTACATTTGTGTAATGTGGCAAAGTTCACTGTAGTTACAATGTCCCTCCCTTTCTGCTAAGTAGGGTTGAGGGTGAGAAGTGTACATACTAGTTCCACACTCAACTTTTTAACTGTTCTGAGTGCACATTTTTCCATACTTTGTAGTGTGAACACACTTCTGCACTCAATATATTAAGTCAGAGAAGAAAGCACAATAAAACCTTATGAAATGTAGTGTTACAATATTCTATACCATCACACATATACTAACGTATATGTTAACAGCATCTAAAGCAGTCCAACATAGAAGGCTGATGCAATATTCGTGTGAAGTTCCATTAACTCTTCCCACTGTGTAAAAGTGAATTAGCTTTGATGTGTTAACCAATAGTGCATGGACTGATGTGAGTGTAATGTTAAATGCCAGCAGTAGTGTTCAGTGTGGGGGAAGCAGAGAGGATTTCCACTGTGCAGCAGAGAGTGACACACAGTGTTTGAGGTGTGATTATGTTGATACCAGTCTCACTTAGTTATTCGCCTCAGGTGAAGAAGGCAGCCAGTGATGGAGGAGGAGGAGGAGGAGGAGGATCAAGAGACATGGAGAGGAGGAGGTCGCTCAGAGAGATCCGGATTTTAGCGTGATGTGAATGTATTTATTGCACTCTGCTGATAAGAAGGAAGATTGTATTTGAACAAATGAGCCTGAAGTGCAAATGAGAGATTGAAGTGAATTTCCATCCTGGTTCCTTCATTTGAAAACAGCATTTTACTTCCAGTAAATTCAATATTACCTGACTTAACCTTCTACCAGAACACCAACTTACTGTAATGAGTGTTGTGTTAGTCAGTCACTTCATAACACACCAGACATTATCTATAAAAATGAATGAGTGGTCCTGTAAGTACTGACGTTGCATTCAGGGTTATGCAAAAAAGCAGACGTGTATAACCATTAGCAAGAAAAACATGGATAAAATTTCAACAATACAGAGAAACTTACAAGTCATTATGAAGAATTAATGCATTCCTGTACATCACCTGTACAAAGACCATATGTTCTTATCATTCAGTACATTAAAAGACAATGCTGAAAATGTATCATTTTCATTTTTTGTTGACATGGTCAGAAAGGTGATAATGATAATTCTACTTGTTTATTATTTGAGGTTATAGTGGGTGGTGATGTGCTGGAGTGCATTATATTGAAGAGTTATATATATAATATTTTACTGTCCTTGAGTGGGTTGGAGAAAATATTTTATAAGTAGAATTACAGCATTTATAACACAGCTGTTCACTGTGATAGGCAGTATAGGATGTGTTTTTAGGGAGTCACAAAGCACAAATGTGAAACCCAGCAAAACCATTTGAGGTGAGCAACACTCCATCCACAGCTGTCTCACCTCTGGTCCTCTGGAAAGTGTATTTAATAAAAAGAAAAGAAGACAATCTTTTAAGTTTTATAAAAAACTGCTTAAAGAAAATGAATGAGGTTAATGTTTCCTCTTTACCTTGATGGTGTGTACATTCACAGATGAACAATGTAGGAATTGTAGCTTTAATAGTACTACTACTACTTCTACTACTACTAATAATAACAGTAATATTACAACTTTTAAAATGTATAGAGCACCTATTCTGTTTTATACAAGGGATGTAACCTAGCTGAAAGTATTTTACAGTAATAAAACAGCAAATAAACACATTTTAAAAATAAAATAAAATTAAGCTATTTGTAAAATGAGACATTTAATAAAAATAAATTAAAATGACACAAATTAAAAGTTAGCTATCATTAGCCCACATCGCTTATAGCTGTAGGTAGAGTATTCCTCATTCATTTTGGAGGATAATTAGAGAAAGCTGTGCTTCCTGTTTATTGTGTGAACAAATGTGTGTATTTAAAAACCCAGCAGTAGATGATCTGAGAGCTCATGGAAGATTGTAAAACAACAGAGTCTGGGCTTTAGTTTTTACTTACTGAAGTTCTCTTACTTTGAACAATTGAGAAAAACTTTCAAACCTTGACATATAATATTTGGCGTCATTGACTGTCTCAAGTGTGTGATCCCAGAGGACACTTATATCTCCCTTAGTGATTTTATGCCAGACCTGAGCTGCAAACTGGACCTCTGCCTTCAGTCTGGTGTCTCACAGTGACACACTTGATCTGTTGGACTGAGGTCAGGTGAATGACAATGCCAGTTGAGAATGTCTCACTGCTGGGTCATAAAATCAAGTCCTGTATATTTAGGATTATCTTCCACTTGCATGGCACAGACAATAAAACTACTTCAAACTAAGTCTGCACTTTGGTTTCATTGTTTTTTATTATATGTGAACAAATGCAGACGACTTATACTTCATGAACTGGCTGCACAGATTGCATAGATGTAACGCTATGTGAACACATTAAAAATCATACCCATGAATATATGTTTGTGTAAAAAAGAAGGAGACATCTGATTGGTTACTGCTGCGCCTTATTTTTTATATGTGGATTTATTTATTTTTTTTACAGTCACACTGACAAATGGTTTTGGAAAATATTTTTGTAGAAAGAGTCACTTATATAGAAATTCCTGAAATACATGAGTGAATCCATCTGTGTGCATATTGAGACTGATCTGACTCCATACACAGCCAGTGATTTCTGGCTAAGGAGAAAAACATTTACCAGAACTAAAAAGGCAGCTTTTTCCCACCAGCTGCAAAATGGGTTTTGTCTTCTTCCAGATACGGGCAGACTGCACCAAACCTACTCACTCACATTATTTCCAGGGTCATCAATTTATAGACAAGAAGCCCATATTCCTTACTAAGTGCCTCTCTCTTTCTCTTGTTCTCCTTTTTATTCACGATTAATAGCCAGAAATGCCTACAAGTGTAAATATATATATCTTGACTTGTCTTACCACTGTTAAACTTCATCATGTTTCAAACTTGCTTAGGTAACAACTTTCTAAGACAAGAATATAAGTGACATACTACTATTGCATTGATTTATTTGATATTGACCACAAAGTGTGTTATTTAGCTATGGTTTGATTGTTAACACTGATGACAGAAATGAGAGAAATCCAATTGCAGGCATGGCCTTCAAATATTCTCCCTTGACAGGATATGAATTGAACAATCACCCTTTTATTTAAAGGCCCTTTTTTGTCTTCACACAAAGAAATTCAATTAGTAATGGAGGCCTCTTGCCTCCAAAAGAGTTCCAAGGATCCTCTTTCTTCCAAAACATGCCTGCTAGATAATAAAAAGTTTCACAGTGGTCGTCCTTTGCAGCCAGAGAACAGCCCTGGAAGGAGACAGTGGGGATGCAGCAGTGGTGTTAAAGAAAGTGGAGAAAAGGAGATTTAAATGTTGCATCCCTGCAGTCACTATGGTTAATGTGAGGTCCCTGACAAATAAGATGGATTTAATGGAAGCTAGAAGAAGAAGTCGTTTGGATATTTGGATCCCACAAAAAACATCAACTAACACACTGCCTTCTCAGCTGTTTAGTCATTTTCATCAAGGTATCATCATGTGAGACATTCTGTGGACTGTATATCCAGACTGTAGGAGTGAATGGACACCATGCTCCGGCTTAATAGAAAATTACCTTTTAGTGACACAAGAGGGCGCCTAGTGCCTAATTTTCAAAGGGTGTACACCAGTGGTCACCAACCCTGCTCCTGGGGAGTTACTGTCCTGCATGTTTTAGGTATGGCCACCAGTTTAACACACCTGATTCTAATAATGAACTTATTATCAAGCCTTTCACAAGCTTCAATCAGGTATGTTAGAGTGGAGAGATACCTAAAATATGCAGGACAGTAGCTCTGCAGGAGCAGGGTTGGACATCACTGGTGTACACAGTCTGGAGGACTGGCTGCCTAATGTTGCAGTTTTCTGTCTCAGACTAACAATATCATCATCTACAGTCCATTTGTCAGTCCAGCATTAGAAACTGATGTGGACAAGTAGCTCTCAAATCCACAAAACTGAATTTTGAATGTGAACCCATTTCCTACATTTTCCAAAGATTTTCCCTGATATGATTGAATTTTGGGGGAAACGTATAAACTAAAGCACAAAACATTGTGAATAATATAGAATATGTACTGCTTCTCTCAGTGTGATCTCTGTGAAGAGCAGTCAGTCACTGAGCATCAGGGATGGAGACAAATGAAAACAAAGATGCAGACATTTGAATAGTTTTACATCCAGCATGCAACAAGTTGACTTTCAGTGTGTTTTAGCACATTTCTAACTGCATACATTAAATGGCAGTGACTGGTTTATTAACCCAAATCTACATGGAGGACTCCAGGGGTTCAGAAGACAAAAACCTTTTTAAAGATCATGTAGACACACTCACTGTCTTCCCTCTCCTAGTGTATTTAGTGTTTGTCCTCCCCTCCTTCTGTGCCACATCTTCTTTGTGTGAGAGTTTCAGTGTTTTTGCCTGCTGATTTGGACCCGTTTACCTGTTGGACTGATTACCTGTGTACCAATCTGATTAAACCATTGAGCTATCATTTTCCAGACGTGGGTCCTTCACCTGATACTTAATATGTTTATTCCGCTACATTTCTGCATTAAACATCTTTTAGTCCACCACATTCAATTGATACCTCTACTTTAAACATTAAAGAAACATTTCAAAGTCTATTAAGAATATTTATATTCTGGGGCTCTACTGGAAGATCTGTGCAGGATTTACAGTTCTTATTTACCTTGTACTAAGTCTTTACAGAGCCCCTCAGTTCAGCCTCTGTCTGAAACAGGCTGTTTAACTCCTGTCTCTTTAAGGCTCCCCTCCTAAGGAGCCCACTCTTTTCTGATTGGCCCGCTGTCAGAAGGTGTGCCTCGGCAGACTTCCGCCAGCTACATTGACAAACCATGAAATAAACTGTAGTAGTAGGATTTTGGTACTTTATCTTGTTCTTTTGTCAAATGTCAACTCTTCCTCCCTAGGCCTCTGGCTCAGGGTCCTGCTCGAAAATGACATACCCAACATGAATATAGTATATCTCTGTAACTACAAGGTCTATATGAATAATATAGGTATCATAATAAAGGTAACACTTGTGAGATACATGTAGAGGTGAAAGCATCAGCATATATGTTACTGGGTCAGGCTAAATGAAGATTGAACACAGCAGAAATGAAATATTTAATTTTCGCCTGACAGAAATTTACATTTTCATAGTGAATAACACCTTCTGAATTATGCTGCTGTAACCAAACACCTCTTGAAACTGTAGCACAACATCTGAACATTATCTGTGCCAAGTTTCATGCTAATAAAGGAAAGCACTGCAAAGTTAGAGAGATTTTAGTAGAGATATGTTTAGGCGCTCAACTCTGCAATGCGCACCTCTGCGCATGCGTTGCGTGTTGATATCAGCTAATCCAAGCAGTACAGTAGTTGGAGTTACACTGCTGGAATCAGTGAAATCTCAGTTTTTATTTGATGTGTAGTTTGTTGTGCTGGCTCAATAGCTGAGCTTCTTCTGAACAAAACGGTGTGTCATATGCAATGTTGGTAATAACAGCGTTAGAGTATAACGGCGTTACTAACGGCGTTACTTTTTCAGTAACGAGTAATCTAATTAATTACTATTTCCCCCGTTACAACGCCGTTACCGTTACTGGCAAAAAATGCGCCGTTACTTCTTCAGACCTCACCGAACAGGCGCTTTTCTCTCTGTCTCTCTGCCAAAGAGTGGCTGCATTTAGAGACATAACCAAAGACAGAGTAGGACGCAAATGAGACACAATCTCCCGGAATCTGGAGCGAGAGAGCAAAACTGCGCTGTAGAGAGTGACTGCACGCGCGCGCGTGTGTGTGTCTGTGTGTGTTTATGTGACTATCAATGCAGCACGTGCGTGTGTGTGTGTGTTTATGTGACTATCAATGCAGCACGTGTGTGTGTGTGTGTGTGTGTGTTTATGTGACTATCAATGCAGCGCGTGTGTGAGCACAGCGTCCTGATAGCTCTGTGTTGCTGCTTATTAGACCAATCACACTCCTCCCTTCACCGGACCTTTTTATTCATTTATTCATTTCCATTTTTCATTGTTATATTAGGAGAAGTTTATATTGTTTTTGCTTTTTGAGGAATACAGTTCAATTGCTGCACATCTGCTACATGTACAATTATATTATAGAGTTCTTTTTAGTACATTTCTTAAGCATAATTTAATTTTGAACGTGTTTTGGGCCAGTTGTTGTTGTTGGGGCAGCCAAGTAATTTGACATATTTGAACAATTTTTTAAAAAGTAACGTAACAGTTCACCACCATATTACAATTTAGTCTGTGTGTCATAGTCTATATAAACATTTATCAGAAATCCCATTATCATTATATATTGACTTTATTAACCAGTGATGTGTCATCATGCATTATCTCATTTAAAACAACTGGTGATGGAGCCGCCTGAGTCTACAGGTACTCATACCTTCTGATTAACCCTTTCATGCCTATATATGCATATATTTAAATTAATGTACAAATAAACATGTCATTGCTGTTTCACTTTCTTACCTACCTGCTAGCATTACCATGCTAATAAAATACCTAGCTAACTATTTCATCACACAGCAACAACATTAATTCTCATTTACATACACCATCTCATTCACACATGGCCTAACATAGCCTTGGTTATGTGGAGACACCTGCAGCTACAGGTACTCATACTTTCCAATTAACCCTTTAAGACATTTGCCCGTAACCAACATGTTGCCCCTGGTTATGTGTATATATATATGTTGCCAGGGCACAAGTGTGTTTGGGACACATACTTACTGTGACCTTCATATACAAATATACATTCTTCTCACTGCTTTATTCTATGAGCGTGTGTCGTTTGGCAAGTAAACATGCTGCTTGTGTTATGGGTTTACGCGTCATCATTCATTTGTCAAGTTCAAATTGATTCAATTTAATTTGATTTATATAGCACAACACCACAACAGAAGTAATCTCGGGGGATTGTACACCTAGAGCAGGTCTAGACCGTACAGAGACCCAACATTTCCCCTTAAACAGGAAGAAACCTCAAGTAGAACTGAGCTCTAGGTGGGCGACCATCTGCCTTGACCGGCTGGGTTGAGAGAGAAAGAGAGAAGGGGGGGGGGGGGAGCCAAGAGAGAAGACACAGAGAGGTCAATGTATTTAAAGAGCACATTTAAAAAGAAGAAAAAGTTGACCAAAGTGCTTTACAGAGCATGAGAAATACAATCAAATTAAAACACAGATATAATCATGGTGACAAAGAGGGAAATTAATAAGTGTAAAGTAATTTTTTATCAAAAGGGATTTAAGTCCTAAAAACACAACATTGCACAGATAATAACTATCTATATAAAAAACCCTGAGTGTTACCATTTATGCGTTGATGATGACCTTTCTTTTCAATGGCTGAAGAGAAGACATGGGTCTTCAGAATGATGACTGAATTTGAAGTGGGAACGCTGAATGATGAGCAGTGATGTGAGAGGGATCTGGTGGTAGAATAGAGGAGCTCTTAAAACATTCATTCTTAAAATCAGTTCTGCAGGCCAGTACAGGAGTGATGGAGTGATACCAGTAAGGAGTCTCACTGCAGCATTTCCCAGCCAGCATGTCCATGTGGTAAGGGTTAAATTTGGCCTGTAATATGGGTCCCATACAGTTCCCATGGTGGCCTCACCTGTGTTTGCCCATATGGGCTTCAAGTTGGTTCTGACTAGGTTTCAGGTGAGGCCCAACACAGTTACATATGTGGGGCCCATGTTTCTGAAGCAATGTGGGGCCCATACAATTTGCCCCGTTTATGCCCATGCCCATTTAGCCCACTTATATCTCTTATGGGACTCATACAGTCAGCCCATGTGGGCTTCACATGTGGGGCCCATGTTACTAAAACTATGTGGGACCCACAAAATTTGCCCACTTAAAGCATGCCCACTCATTACCCACGTAGCCCACATTTAACCCATGTGGGGCCCACATGGACATGCTGGCTGGGTTTGAACCAGTTGCAGGTAAGATACAGCTGACTGATTAATTTCTATATACAGAGATTACAGTAGTCTGTATGGGAGAAGAAAAAAGCACCTTCAACCTTAACAGACAGAAATGATTTCAATATATTAAGTGATCTAAGATTGAAGAAGAATGGTGCTAACAATGGAGTTGATTTGTTAACAAAATATTAAACCACAATCAAAGATAATGCTGAGACAGTAAGAGATATTATATTTTCTTAAAATAGACCCCAGATGAAGCATGTAAATTGAAAATAAAATAGAGCCTTGTAGTACTCCACAGGACAGCAGCAGTCATTTGTCACCCTCGGAGTAGACAATGATGCTGTCTAAAACCTCACTGTCATTTGTCCAGAATGCTGGAATTGTACAAAAAGGATGTGTTTAGTTAGAATGCCTTCTTCAAGAAACTGAATTAGTTGATAATTTAACTGCATGTTTAAAGTAAGAGGGCACATGACCATTGATCAGAGAGGTGTTTGGCCTAATAATTTACTTTATACTAGGCCCAGAAATGTCCAGCACTGAAAACCAAAGTGAGGGAATACTATTTAATGGATAAGTACGAGGTTTCATATTTGAGATAATACGTGCCACATTTGGAGTTGTGTGTCTGTCCAATAGATAAATGCATGTCCGATATCTACTCTCCTTTTAGCTCTGGTTTGGTCTGCACCGGCTCCTTTTAGCTGCTAAATGCTCCACTTTTATTCACTGGCTAATTGCTAACTTTATTTATATCCTAGTACTGAGCAGGTAGTGTACAGTTTATTTATATCTGAGCTTTCTGTTGCTGGAAATTAGGTGGATAAGAACTGTGAGAGGTAGGTCAGGAATAGGTCGTAAAATGAAAACAATGAACTGGAACAGTCATGAAAAAAAGCTCTGTAGAGCTGAGGGGAATTGCAGATTTGGTGATATTTATTTTAGGTCAATCACCATAACCGATCCTTTCACTTGCAGTCAGTGTTGCTTCTTTTATGAAACAGATTGTGTCCTCATCCTCTCCATACTAATGTGTTTGTACTGTCAATTGTAATAAGTAATCAATGTGTTGATTTCCATAATAAGATTTGTAATCTAGGTAGATTTGTATATACTGTGCATACACATACAAACACATCAATATTATTTTTTACTGTATCAGCTGTTAAACTATATTTTGTACTATGCATCTTTGCATTTAATGCCATGGCTAAATCAATAAATCAGTAAATGCTATTCAGTGTTTCTCTATGAAGTGTATTCCTGTTAGTGTATAGAAACATGTGAATACTGATAGTGTCACAGCTAGCTGGTTAAAGTGACCAATCCTTTGTTTTGTTTTTTTAACTGAAAAAACAGATATTACTCAGATACTTTGATTTCAAATTCATAATACCTCTAAAACGTTAAAAAATGTGCAAAAAAAGAGAATGATTCCTTTTTCTTTTTCTTTTTTTCTCATTTAAAGAAATTCATCATTGATCAATAATGTTTTATGTAACTTTATCTTGAATATGGTGGTTAAGATAAGATACAGTATGGTACAATACGATACGATAAAATATGATAAGATACAGTACGATACGATACGATACGATACGATACGATATGATACGATATGATACGATATGATATGATAAGATACAGCACTATACGATAAGATAAGACATGGTACAATATGGTATGATATGATACAGTATGATAGGGTATCATATTATACGATAAGATACAATACGATACGATACAATACGATAAGATACAATACGATAAGATACAATACAATACGATACAATACGATAAGATACAATACGATAAGATACAATACGATACGATACGATACGATACAATACGATAAGATACAATACGATACGATACAATACGATAAGATACAATACGATACGATACAATACGATAAGATACAATACGATACGATACAATACGATACGATACAATACGATACGATAAGATACAATACGATACAATACGATACGATACAATACGATAAGATACAATATGATACGATACAATACGATACAATACGATACAATACGATACAATACAATACGATAAGATACAATACGATAAGATACAATACGATAAGATACAATACGATACGATACCATACGATAAGATACAATACGATAAGATACAATACGATACGATACAATACGATACGATACAATACGATAAGATACAATACGATACGATACAATACGATAAGATACAATACGATACGATACAATACGATAAGATACAATACGATACGATACCATACGATAAGATACAATACGATAAGATACAATACGATACGATACAATACGATACGATACAATACGATAAGATACAATACGATACGATACAATACGATACGATACAATACGATAAGATACAATACGATACGATACAATACGATACGATACAATATGATACGATACAATACGATACGATGCGATACAATACGATACAATACGATAAGATACAATACGATACAATACAATACGATAAGATACAATACGATAAGATACAATACGATACGATACAATACGATACGATACAATACGATAAGATACAATACGATAAGATACAATACGATAAGATACAGTATGATTATTGCAGCAGCAAGTGGATAGCAAAAATAAAAAGAGCATCAAAAAAAAGAATGACGACCAATAAATAATAATAAACAAGCAATAAAACTATAGTAGAAACTGTTTAAATACAGTTTTAAAGCATTCATTTCACTGGAGCAACACTAAATACATTTCTTTTTGTTTTAATGTTTATTTTGCCTTAAGATAGTCCAACATCAGTAAAAGATGATCAAACCTACAAAAAATGTTTTGTGTAATTATATAATAGAAAGGCCTCAGTGCTTGTGAAACCTTAAAGTTAAAGTGAAATTAAACAGCATTTTTTTGGGTCTACTCCAGCATACATATCTGATCTGAATCACAAAGGAATGTGTCCAATTGTCACTTCAGTCTGGTTGGATGCTGGTGTGGTTCTTACTCTTCAGTACTAGTGCTATCAACACCCGGTCTGCCAATGACTTGTACATACAGCACATGTTTGATTGCTTTATCTCTTTTTTTCTGTACAGCCTTTCACATGCTGTCAATCAAACACAGACACCTGCTAACCACTGTAGCCCACTGAGACAAAGAGAGCTTGTGATATTTCTCCAAAGACCCTTACATATTACATCTGTCAATACTAAATCCCTGGATAACCCCTTTACAAGCATATGTAAACAGGAAGCAAACAAATAAATAAGTAAGAAATGAATGTTTGCCAAAAACAAAAAGCTAAATTAATGTCAAGACCTGCAATGTGAATGCAACATAAACATATCTGGGTATTATGTGTAGACTCTAGGATACATTAGACATTTAAATAAAGCATTAACCAACAAAAACACAACTGAAACACATTAGCCAACAATTACTAATTCCATACATCATATTCTGGCTTTTTAATCTATCCACCAGTGTGAAGTAGCTATACAGTACTTGTCAGCCAATTTAAGCCTCTCTCTGTTATGATTTTATACTGACAGGGTTGATTGTCTATTAGCTTTTCTTATACTATTTCCTTCATAGCAAATCATAGTCAGAATTAATAAATTCATTGTGCCCATTGGCTTCAGAGACAGAGGCATTTCAGAGATTTGTCAGTCAATTGGCTCTGTTCCACTCTGGTCTTTAACAATAATGAGGTGTTTTTATCTTCTCGGAGCTCGGTCCTCCGATACACAATGACCCCCTGCCACAAATACTGAGTATGAAATGCAATTATCGTACAGCAGGAGCAGAATACAAGGCTGTTATCATCCCTTCACTGTTCTTAATTAACTTATCCACTCTGAAAAAGATTTCTGGCCTATAGGGCAAATTCTAAATTGGCTAAGGGAGGCATGCTTCCTCTTGAGATACGATAATCCAAATAAACATCACTCTCACCAGGATACCTTAGAATAACTCTACATTTTTGTGCTCTGCAGCGCAAAAAAGGAGCGAGTACGAAGTCTTTGTTCTTGTGTTTTAGAAGAGGAGGGGTAAACTTTAGGCAGACTTTCTGTCATTTGGGGATCCAACTAAGCCCTGATTGATAAAACTGGGCCTGTGTTGTGAGAAGTGTGTCACGCTCCCCAGACGGGTCTGCTAATAACATTAGCAGAGAGGAAGGAAACGTTTGACTCTATCTTTCACACACAGGATGTCACTTGTACATTTCAGTCCCCTTCAGAGGCAACAAAGCAAATACACAGAACACTGTGAAACCATATGGCATGTATAAATAAGTCATTTGGTGGAGAGAGAGTATTTTCTCCAGGCTATGTTCAGCTAACAGCTTTGTGTTAGTAGATTTGAACTGGAAACCTTATGATGAGATGGTGCCTAAAGCTTCTATCCAGTGTTAGGATGTTTTCTATGCTTGTAAACAAGTGTTGTCCTAAACATCAGGGATCACTGATACCTATATAAGATATAAGTGTGCCGACATATTGGTCCTGTTGTTAGTACAGAGCTGGGGGTCACCTACCAAATCCTCTAAAGCTCAATCATTATCATGCTGTATCTAATTTGTTTAAGCTGTACATAAATAGAAGTGTGAAAATGAGAAGCTATGGTTTCAGGGGCTGTTGCATGCTGGAACTATTTCTTGGCAAACAGCTGTTTAAAGGTTTGGTATAATTGTGCCTGTAAGCAGTCTACAGATCATAATGTGCATCGAATTGTGGTGTTCACCTATCATATTTGGCAACCCTCATGTTTGTTCCCTAAAGAAATAATCAGCCCATACCTCCTTTACATTTCTGTTATGTACAGATTAAACAAAAGATCTTCAATGTGTTTATTTCAGTAGTGAGCTTTAGACATGTTAGTTGTTTGGTTTTTCTTTATTTGGCAAAGAGCCAGGCCAGCTGTTTTTGGTCTTTATGCTGAGCTAGGCTAACCTCTTCCTCTGTACTTACTGCAGAAACATGAGATTAATAGTGCTCTTTCCATTTCACTCTCCAAAAGAAGATGTTATATTGCCCTTTTAAAACTCAGATCAATATGGTTTTTCCACAAAAAAAGTCCCACAAAAATTGCCTTGTTAAAATCCTTAATATGAAATGTACTTCTTCTCCCTCTTTTGAAAAATCCAGTCTATGAATAAGTAATGATATCTCCTATTGTCTGGGCACACTTACGTAAGTTGGATACTGGACCATGAACTACAAACTAGTTGTGATGTCACAAGTTATAGATACGTGTCTTTAACTTGGGTTTAAGGTGAGCACAGAGGAAAATTCCACATACATCATTCTGCATAGTGGAGCTAAAACATGTGATGTGAAGGAACAAGAAGCAAAACACATTTTTGAGTGGAGGGCTTTAACAGATGTGTACCAGAGCAACATGTCTTACTTTTTACATAAGACATTTATTAGAATGAAAAACCATTAAAGTGTATTATAGGATGATTTTACAAATTACTATGTTAAACTCAAGGCGATAGCTTTGTGGAAACAATTTTAGTAGCAGCAGTGTGTACTTGACACCTTAGACTGGGTTCACAATTTTCCAAATGATTGAGGTTTTTCTTGCTGTAATCATTCCTCCTGTTCATACTGACCATTAGAAGATCTCTTCATAATGTACTTACAATGGAAGTGATGGAGGACTAAATCCACAGTCCTCCTTCTGTGGAAACATGGATTTAAAAGTAGATCTGAAGTTAATATGAAGCTTCAGCGTCCAAATGAGTCAAATCTTCATCTTCTATGTTTCAACATTTCAGTGTTTTTAGTAGCAAAGTCTTTGTTACTATACTTCCACCACAGCTCAACAGGAAACACTAAGAGGGAATTTGATGGTAAAAAGAGTGTATATGTGTTAGATATCACTTGATATGACTAACTCACACTGATGAAGCTCAATAGAAGATGATCATCTACTTTTAAATGAGTGTGTGGACACACTGTGGATTTAGTCCTCCATCACTTCCATTGAAAGCACATATAAAGAAGATCTTTTAATAGTCGGTATGAACAGGAGGAATGATTACAGTGACTAAAAACCTCTTTCACTGTTCTTATGGACACCTGACTGATTGAAAAATTGTGAACCTATCCTTTAAGTCAAAAATGAGGACTTAGGACTTGTATATAACTTGGACTTCACCGCTGTTAGCCCTCACTTTGTTGAGACTTGAAAGCAAAAAAATACATCTCACATGGTAAACGTTCCAAAAAATGTGAATGTTAAAAAGACTCATAATAATACAGTGTGGATACTCTCACCTTGCTTATGGAGTCTTGTTGCTTGACTAAGACTTGTCTCGACTGACTCAACTTGACTTAAAAACAGCAACAGCTCAGATATGGACCAGTTAAACTAGTGGCCCCATCTGGTGATTTTGTCATCCATTCGCAATTCCAAACTTCTTCTGGCTCAGTGTTGAGAGTGTTGCAGGAAATGTGTGGATTTGTGGGTACTATTGGGTGCAACAACAAAAAAAATCCCAAAGTGCATCATTAAACGGCCTTTAGCTAGCTTGTGCTTGAGTTCCTTTGATAATAACTGCAAGGCACCAGTAGCTCCAGCTGAATTCTAATTAAACCTTCACAAAATGCTTGATTTTGGTTGGCTGTTTTATGTTATGAACAAAACAGTTGGGTTTGTCGTTTTGTCCTTTGGGGACTGGACACAATAGCCTAGTATGTAAAATCAGCACCCCTATTTCCTGTTTTACCCCCAGCTAGCAACTAACTGAGCATGAATGGAGTTCAGTAGAGCTCTCTGGTAAACAGCATGAGAATTCCCAGTAAAGCAGATGCTGCTTATCTCATGTCAAACAAACCAGCTCAGAGCAGTGTTGTCTGTAATGACAGCGGTTCTATTTACTGGACAAGCCTCCTGACAGATTCATCCTCATCCCCATGTTCCCCACTGAATGAAACTGGTTGTATTCCATCCACATCACTGCCTTTTGGCTTTTTAAAATATATGCATATTTGTCTCATAAGCAAATAAACAACATGCCCCCATTTTTCTTGGAGTGCTTTTGTCTTATGTTGTTGTGGTTGTTTCTTTCTGTTTCTGAGGACTACTTGTGTTATATTCTGTTTGATGAAGAGCTTCAGGCTTTCCTTTTGCAGTTTGTTCTTTTCAAGAGTAAAGAATTCAACAAAATGGACCTCAGCTTTAAAGTTGTGAAACTATATGGTAGAAGCATATGGGAACATTATTCTAAAAACTTAAGTGGCAGTTTCCTTTGACGATAGTAATTTTACTAATTGTTTATGATTTAAAAGCTCAATGTGTCAAGCCATAGAAACACACCCTGAGAATAAAACTAATATCAAGCATAAAGCTCTCTCACTATTTACTAAAAAAACAGAAGTTGAAAGCCTACTGCTCTTCTGGCAGCCTCCAAAGCTACAATAATCATTACACCCCTTAATGAGAAAATGTTGACTACAATACAGTGTTGCTATCATTAAACTTGAGGAAAAGTTTATCCCAAGGGGAAAGGCCATCAGGTCATTAAAGGGGTATTCCATTGATTTGGTGTTATACATTATCCCACTGTATTTATACCACTGAGAGCAGGAACTCTGGACATTTTACAAGAATCTGTCATTTTGATTATGTGCTATGGAGATTGTGTGGTATGCTGTTGTGGAAACACAGCTTCTCCTTATGTTGGCACCAGAAAACTCATCCTCCTCCAATTTTCAGAGCCTGTCATCTTGCCTGTTAGAATGAATGAGAGCTAACATGTAAATTGTTCGAATTAATTTGAATGCAGCACACATAGCCCAATCCTATGATGAGCTAACATTACTGTAAGGCAAGTCTATTAAGTCAGCAAACAGCCTCACCTTTACTCACAATTCTTCCATCTGTGGTGTCAAATCCAAAATACTTTCTTACATGAATTCTCTGATGGTTTGGTGTTTAGCATGGCTTGTTAGCTTCCTTGATATGGTGTTAACAAAATGAGTAATCACCTCATTTACAGATACGACAACAGAGTATGCAATATACCAAAATGCATTTTAAAAACATCCCTGCTGGAGTACATAGCATGGCCTGTCGCATTTGTACACTTTGAATGTTGATAGTACACTGGATGATGACAGTCTTAGGTAGATAAAGGACTAGATGAGCATAAATTACCTCCAGTTCAACAACAGCAAACTGAAGCACTCCTTGGTGGCACTCCACTTGCTCCTTGTGTCTTCCCAACCAATCCGTCCCAGCCTACACTTGTGCCTGTTCTCCATTCCCTCATTGGTTCTGTTAGAATTTAAGTCTTGGTTTTCTGTTTGATGGTTGTGGGATCCTTTGTCCTGATGTGCCTAGTTTTGTCCCCAGTGCTTGTTCAGTTTTGTCTAGATTTGCTTGGAAATAAAGACCGTAATAAGCATAGCTTGGACATTGCTGCTAGGGAGAGGAGTGGAACATCTTAAGTGCAGTGACAATACGGTCTTCCTCCATGTCACACAATTAGCAAACATCTTTGAAAGATTGGATGGATCTGTCATTCATTGCCTTTCCAGTTCCTTCCTCGTCTCTGTTTGTCTGTTAGAAGGATTACTCAGCAGATTCCCTTCCAGATTTAATGAAAGGATACATTTAAAAAAAAGAAAACTTTGTAACTTGCCTAGGCAGAGGGTTACGTTCTAATGGACATCCCTCTAATTGCTAATGGCTGATGCAAATGTACCTTTATCTGTCTCATCTCCTCCCTTGTTGCCTCTAGCTGCATTTTGCAGATCCCTTTGTATTTTCAATTTTCTGTCTCTTCTTGACATTCTGTACTCATAGTGACCCAGTGCTAGTCTCTGTCTCTACAAATGCAAGTTAATCCAAGCTAAAGGGTTGCAAATGCATTTTTAATAAGGAGTACTCTAATGATTACCTTTTTAATGTTTTACCACAGCACAAGGTTTATTTCCAGTTTGCACCAAATATTTAGATGAGTAACAATAGATACATATAGTATGTATCTATTGTTAATCATCTTTAATAAAAATCTTTAATAAAATGCAATCCATACACTTGTTTAAACTGTAAAAAAAACCTTGCTATGTGACCTACACCTCACAATTGCCATAGTATTAAGGTTACAGATCAGACTGTACTGACCCACAGAAACAATTACTTTTTTACCAAAATGGCTCAATTACACCATCTTAAGGGCATCATAGGGCATAGGAAGGGGACTTCACCATGTTTTCCTACCATAGTGCACCTAATAGGGCACCTTTTTCCATTGAAAAGGCACCTTATTCTGCACTTGTTAGACTTTAGTATGTTAGACCTAGGGGAACCCTTTAACTTTCACTGAAAGGGCATCCATACAGAACCTCCAGCTCATCCCATTACAACAGCATCATAAGGCAAAGCATTATATCCTCTTTATCTAAAGGGCACATCATGTTTTCTTATTTTGGTGGGTTCTTTACAGGACAATATCACATTTTCTTCTACTGAAAGGGAACCGATGAGTGCACTTTCCAGACCGTCACATATATAGAGGCCCTCTGTAGGGCATTTACTCATAACTACATAGTCATTACAGAACTTTGGTATGTTTTCTCCTTTTGCGTGGGCAGCTTAGAAGGCACTTTATCATACTTAAGGGGCACCTTAGAGAGCACTTTCACTGCATTTTTTTGTCCTCAGAGGCGCCACAGGAGTGATTGCCCCCAGAGTTGTGATTTAGAAGTAAACCTTCAATTCTCCAATTATTTTTGTAAAAATATTCATTTAATTATGCTCATTGGCCTCATTAACAAACTTCACCAACTATGCAGAAGAATAAATGAAAAGGAAACTGTGATATGAATTCATCAGGGTTACAGTGCACTGTATGCTTTGAATCCAGCTTACTGCATCCAGCCTTTGTTACACATTTTCTGTCTCACCTCAGCATCTGTTAACCATAGAAACACAAACTTATGAAGCTTTTGGTTACTTTCTTCTGTCTACAGATAACATACTCAGTATTGTTTGTTTAAAAAAAGACACAATGGGAATAACTGACATTTTGACAAACATTAATTGAAGATATATGGTTCAGATATGACAGTAGCTGTTTAAAAAGAAGTCGTGGGCGCCATGTGTTTGATTTGTGTTAAATGTAATGTTCCTCCCAAAGACTAGGGGGTACATGGTCAAGGCCTGGCTGGGCACAGGTTATTTAAGTTCATACCATTTATCACAGCTGTTGTTGATGAAAGGAGGCAAACAGTTTTTGTCTGTGCTCATTATATTTGTTGTTTTTTTGTTTTTGTTTAGTTTTATGTGAAAAGCTTAATGAAAAGTATGGGCAATATGTAACATGGACATTTGGTAAGAAATTAAACACATAATCTACTGGAAAAGACTGATAGCCTGTCAATTTTGTTTACTACACATTTAAAGAATTAATGCCATTAGCAGCTAGTTACAGCTAAAGTGTAGGGCTTCATCAATACAGAAGTACATACCTTTTTATTATTTCCAAGAGCAACTGAAAAATGGATTTCAGTTTCAGACTTTTAGAGCATAAAGTGGTAGAACATATCCGACAGTCATATAAATATCAATGCAGTGCAATTTAGTCATAAAAGCACAGTGTGATCTCTCAAGCACCAGAATATGCTTCAGTAAATGCAAAACTGCAGGAGCAGAGGTTATTTTTAATCCTCTGACTCTCCCCTAGTATATGCAGCTGAAAAGCCAGGTGGAACAGGTATGACATGAAGAGGACTGCCTCCCTCGGTACGTCCTTGATATTAACATTTGGAAAGCGGTAGAAGGAAACTTCTTGTACACCACCAATCCCCCTGTGAGCAATCAATTAAATGAGCTTTATACTATTACAGGGATAATTATCAGCAGAGTGCAGCCAGCCACTAAGAACCATCGAGAATGTACAGAAAAGCACCTGAAGAGAGCTGGGGTAATTAAAAGCCCACAGTACTTGGAACAAATGAGGACCTCGTGGCCTGTAAAATAAAGAGGTGACTGGTTAACTAAGTGATTAGAGCATCTGCTCTGCTCAAGTGTACTTCAGCAAAACTCTGTGATCTACATGCAGCCTGTAACGGTAGCCTTACGAATTTTCTGTGCTTCATTAAGTCATGTTCCAATTTATGCTAATCAAATTGTGGCCCAAACAAGCCCATCTAAAGAGCACTGTACAAGCTAAATAGCTGCTTTATTGCTAAATGCAGATTACATCAGATGGAAACCTCACAATTTACATCCAATAAGACATTCATTGCTGATGCAGGAAGAAGAGTGCACATTATGTATCCAGGTGGAATGGGACGGTCAAGGTGGTGGATGGATCTGTCCTGAGATCTGCTGTCATGCATTGGTTTGGTCTTCCTAACATGATCACAAAAATGCAACACTGCACCCACTACTGATTTACACACTGTAGATTCATTCATTATGTTGCTTTTACCTTAGTTAGAAATATACATAACTTTTTATTTTTACTCTTTTAATTATTTTTATTCTAATTTTAGTTTTTAAATTGAGCTCTTACTATTCCTTTATTGTTTTTATTTGTTTATTTGTGTGTGATTATATTGTATTTTAATAACTGTGCAGCACTTTGGTTCAGCTGAGGTTGTTTTTAAATGTGCTTTATAAATAAAGCTTGACTTGACTTAGCTTGATAACTACAATTTATCCCTAATCTGTTTCTCCTATACCTAATCACCTAATCTTAATCATACCATAGTTACCAGTAGATAACTATGGTATTCGACCAATCAACTGTCTGAAGACTGAGATCAGGTGTTTAAATGAGTCAAACCTGGTGTGCTCCTGCTTGGTTGGAACAAAAACCTGTAGCCACTGAACACATTACCATGGGCAGTGAGAGAGAGCAGAGGTGTTTGGGTTAACCACAGGTAGACAGATGAAGGTGTTCAATGTGAATGTAGAAGATCTTCAGTCTTTAAACAGTGGTGTGAAATTGGTTGTGATGCAGGCTTTATGAAGATCTTCTTTCTGCCCTCCACAGTATGCATGTCTGGATGTGAAAATGCTGTGTGGACTAGTTCATTAAATCAAGCATGATTTACATGTTAGCTCATGTTTTAAGTTATTAAATGCCATGATTTCTGTGATTGCAATCAGAATAACACAATTATGTCAAAGTGGAACTTTGGCCAGTAGACAGCTCACCTGGGATGGCAGCTCACCATGTGGGCAGTGGTCGCTCTTTTGTTGGCAAGTCAATGATATTGAAACAATGTAAAATATCTATTGTGATTTGTGATAATAATTTTAGTAATTTATATTTCATGAGGCTGAGGCTTGTGGCTTGTACTTTCTAATTTTTCACAAAGTCTCTGTTGCTGTTGGAGCAGTAAATCTAGTTTTGTAGATTCTAAGCTTTATTGTAGCAGTACTGTATGTGATGCCTATATTTTCAAATTTGAACTGGTTCTCCTAGATCTTGGAAAAAGTGAATAGAAATTGAAATCCTTCTCATACATCACAGTGTATAGTTTTTAAGTTACATGTCACTGCAGTAATGGAAACTTGTTTACTTCTGCATGTACAACCCAGATGTATCTCTAAGAGGGTTGCCATCCTGAAGCTCTTTTATATTTTTAGTGTATTCTGATCTGATTTGCATTATAGGATGAATGCCAATCTCTCTCTATCAGCTGGTAGTGTTCCAATCTAGCCTTAAACAATCATTCAAAAAAACACTAAAGTTTATCACAACTTGGGGTCTTTTTTGTAATTTAGGTCATTGGTCCTATCATTAATAACAATATAAGTTAATTACTGGTATTCGGGAACACAGCTACTATGTTAAAGAGAAGTCAGGTGGGGCAAGAAACACCAGCAGTCAGATGATTAGACTGGATGGGAAGTTGTTGTAGTGGAAGTGGGGCATACAGTGCAGTGCAGTGTAGGACTTAGACACTAGAAACCAGGGTTTGTGTCCTGGATCCAATGTCTGGTTAGGTCTAGGCTACTAAAACACCTTGGTCAAGGTTAGAGAAAGACTTTCAGGTGCTGTCACCTTCAGCCTTGC
Source organism: Scomber japonicus (assembly GCF_027409825.1). NCBI lineage: Eukaryota > Metazoa > Chordata > Actinopteri > Scombriformes > Scombridae > Scomber > Scomber japonicus. The sequence continues at coordinate 4,258,508 of NC_070599.1, forward strand.
CTTCAAATAAAGATACAGACTTTACATTAGAACATATCTGACAGCCTTCCCAAATTTCAGCAATTTCTTTAGTTATCTAATAATGTCTGATAGAAATAATGGTCAAAGCTATGAAAATAACTGAATGATCCTTCATGGTTTTTGTAATCATCCCCTGCTGAAGAAGGCCAGTCTGGACCTTAAGGCTCCAGCCACTGATAGTACTATCTCTGACCTCCTTTTTCATGCCCTGGTATTAAAGACTGTAATCGTTTTGTGGCTTCAGGAGCAATTCAGACACATATCTGAGAACCCTTAAGAAAGATGGATAACAAATGCTGTGTAGACTCTGCCGATTTTTCTTGACTTAAGTGTATTTCACACAAAAGGGCTGACAATTTTTCTTAAGAAACTGTAAAAGTGGGAACTTTGAAAATTGTTGGGTCTGGGATGGAAGAGAAGGCCAGTATTGGGTAAGACATTTTATTCTTGTGTCACCTTCCACCTATAGACTACATTCTCCTAAAGTGTCTACACATATTCCTTCTCTGACTTTATAATAAGTGGATGCAGTCCTACTTTTGTGGTAGGACAGAAATACCCTTTTATTGAAGAAACATTGGCAGGTTAGGAATGACCCCTTTTTAATGTCCCACAAGGCTTGGTTCTTGGACTGATACTGTTTGTGTCAGGAGGGGGGTTGGATGCATTTCCTTGGTTTGCTGATGCCACCTATGTGTTGATGAAAACACTTAAAGAAGAAAATGGCCTGAATGAAGCAAAATAAACTGAATTGATCCAACATGACAAAAAGTTACAGGTTACAGGAGCTATAACCTTGAATATGGCATACTTTTGGGCTCTTCAAAAGCATATAGAGAGCTACGAATAGATTAAATAGTGAGGTGATGCATGTTTATTTCACTAAATACATATACATTACCAAATAACATATGTCTTCATATTAATGGAATATTGTCCAGAACTCAATCTGCATATTAAACAGCAGTAACCAAGGCCAAGAAGCTCAAGGCTTTCTTTGGCATTTATTAATTCAGTACATTATCTTAGCTGTGTTAGTGTAAATAAGCATTATGTGGGCAGGATTTTTAATTAAGATTTATTTATATTTATATTCATATATATATGAAACCTTGAAGGCTTAATTTAATGACCAGCCGTGTTTAACACATTTCATCTCATTGTGTACAGATAATGAATAGCTTTTTTCAAGGGGGTATTTTTTATGCCTGTATTATAGGGTGAGTGGAGAGATGACAGGAATTGAAAGGAGAGAGTGATGGAGAATCACAAACAACAAAGGTCCGCAGCCAGATCTGAACCACCTGGCATTGCACTTATATGAAGTGTAATGAGACTTCAGTCAGGAAGGCCATCTTTTCACATGCTCAGGTAGTTTTATTTCTAATAACCTCGGCCATTCTGATCCCTCTCACAGCTCACTCATAATTTCCATGCTGTCATTCCTCTCATCAATTAAGAAGTCAGCTGTTCACATCACCCGGTCATATCTAACCAATAGCACGGCGATACCCCTTCATTGTGAGCCTAACATATTGTAGCTGTATTTTTGAATGGTTTCCTCTCAGCTCTAGTGCTTCCTTGTTGCTTGTTTTGCGCGACCCGCCACCTCCCCATCACCACCCAGTCTTTGCAGATTCATCAGTGTATCACTGCATCAATCTCATCAGCCTTATCAGTCTCAGCAAAAGGTCATCAGCCACCACCACCAGTGTCTGGACTTCATGAGGAGATCTATCTTTCTGCAGTTCAGGACTGAAGTCCCTTTATTCAAAGTCACCTTGTAGAGTGTAAGCACCAACAGACTTTTGATAATCTATATAATAAACAATTATTTTTCTTTCTTCTTTCACTTGTCTCTCCTGATTGAAATGTCTAAACCAATATCTTACTGGGATGTGCCAATAGCATGTCTGTCTGATTTGTTATTATAGTCACCTGATGTTACAACCCAGCTCGTTGAAGGAAAGTAACATAAAAACCAGATGTTAAAGGTTTAAACAAAATGATTTATTAACCAAGGATTTACAAGAATAAACAAAAGCCGGGTGATGCTGCTCAAATAAACAAAGAAATAGAACCAAAAGAGGACTCCAAAAACAGAGCTAACAACAAAACAGAAAGGACACCTACCAAACCTCTATTAACAGTCTCTATAAAAATACAAAAGGTGAGCAGCACCCCTACTCCTAGTGAGCTAATACAAAATAAAGAGCTAATGATGGTGTGTGTCAGTAAAAACTAAGCTTGGCCAACAGGTAACAATTCGTGGTATCAAAACCTAGCAAAATGCAGCAGCAAAGCGAGGCGGACTGGCCACAATGATCCAGCCGCCCCGAGTGTCGGGCTGCAGAGCATTTAAAAGCTCATGGTCTAATTGGAGCTCGGGATTGGAGCAGTACCACCGACGCCGCACCAATCAGGAACCCGAGTTGGAGCCGGAGGAATGGGAGGAGCCAGGACCGTAGATTGGCTAGGCTGAAGCGGAGGGAACCAAACAAAAAGAGAGAACACACAGAGAACCCACACATACACACCATACACACTTCTAGAGGGCCGTAACACCTGACTTTGTCCCTCTCCATGATGTTCTGTGGTTGACCCCTAACCTCTACCATCTTCTTTGGGAAAACTATGTTGCTGCCTCCAACATACTCTCTCTATATATATACTGCCCAATTGGTCATTTCTGTTGGATTTATGCAGATAACTCCACCCTGAAGCCATAATTATGTCATATTAACTGAGTCATTATGGTCTAATGGTCTGTTATCACAGTTGGGGACCTTTGATGCACGTCCTCCCCTTCACTTTCTTACCATGTCGTCTGTCTTTCTCTACTGACAACTGTTCAATAAAGACAAAATAACAAAAGGAAAAATTGACGTGTAGAAACTGCATAAGTAGTAAATGCCTGGGATTAGCCACTGCATTCTTTCCACTAATGCCTACAGCCAGCAATTGTCAGGAAATAATAAATGTGAATATGTCTGAAGTCAATAGCACCTCTGTAGAGCATGCAATTAAAAAAAAGTTTGGTGGCATACTTCTGTTTATGTCAGGAGAGGGTATGGATGTTTTCCCCAAATCCCTGAGGCCACAAAACCACTGCTTTCTATTTCCAAATGTTAAATCCAGTTATGAAACAGTCTATGCAAACTGAAAATGAGACAACTCAACTGCAGACTGGGGTTATGGATTATAAATTTACTGCAGGAGAGTGGCGTGCACAGACTTTTTGGAGGGCAGGGGCGAAAAGGAAAAAGAAGGGCACATACAGCGTGTCCTTGCCTGTGAAGAGGGCACTTTAGGGGGCGTTTTTGCCAGTCAAGAGGGCGACCGCCTTGTGCACACCACTGCTGCAGGATAAGGCATGACATGTAATGGTTAAAGATTACCTCTATACATTTTTTGAGACAAATACTCTACTAAAGATACTAAACTGGTTAAAATCCTTAAACTGGCATCTACTCCTTTTGAACTATTTTAAAAGTTACAAGGACACACTCCTACTTCACTGTCAATTCCATTCTCACCTGATTGGCTCCAAACTAGTTGTGATGTCACAAATCATACTTGTACATACTTATAAGTACATGTGTTACCTACTACACAGACTCTGGGGCACCAATGACTCAGGAGGTAGAGCGGGTGGTCCACTGATCAGTGGTTCCATTCCTGGCTCCTCTAGTCTACATGTTGATGTGTCCTTGGGCAAGATACTTAACCCCAAATTGCTCCCGATGGCTGCACCAATGGTAAATGAAAGTGTATGAATGGTAGTTTCCTCTTGATGGTCATAAAGACTTAAAAAGCGCTATATAAGTATAGTCCATTTACTCTGAGTTTTGTCAAGTGATAATGCCGTTTGTTATGCAGGGTTTGGAAGTGTAGGCTATATAAACTGGAACTAAATTAATTAACTAGATCATTTTAACTTGATTTCTGTGATTTTTTTAAATGTGCAATGTAAAAAAATACAGATAAGCCATGTGTTGCCTGTATTAGGCACACTTTGCTGCATTCATGCTGCTGGTGTATTCTGGCCATAAGATTTAGTGTGAGTTCAGAGAGACTTTCCCTCTTCAGCAGATGAATGTGAAAACAAACTGCACATACATCATGCTGCTAAGAGAGAGAACAACTTCCAACTGAAGGAAAAAGAAGCAAAACATTTATCAGTGGGAGGGGAATTTAAAGGTTCTAAATCTAACAAGATTGTTTCAAAGTGAGGGGTCCCTCAGGGCTGTTTTCTCCCCGGCATTTTTGGAAAGACATTTTAACAGCTGTTTACAAATGACTCATTGAGTTAGTCCTTGGTAAATAAAAGCATTGCCTCGCTGCTTGGTCCCTAACACATCATTCCTCATATATCTGACAGCTGTGGCTCTCTACCTATACTGTTAGAATATTGCTTCCAGTTTGTGCGTTTTGTTGTTCTTATAGTTTTAGACTACTGCTTGCATTCTTCTGTTTCTAATGAATGATGTTCCTTTGTGTAAATGCTTTATTTCTGCTTTTCACACTTTCCAAAAGTTTCATTCCCCAATAGTGCACTCGTTTTACTTTTGCCCTCTGTAGCCTTTAGTATTGTTTTGTGTGCTGTCTGTATGATAGCTGTGACCAACTTTTTGTCGAGTTCATCCACATCTGTCACATCCTCCCAAGAGGTTCTTCACATCTGACCTTGCTTAACGCTTGAAATGCTTTCCAATTGTCTTCCTCAAGTTTCCATCTCTGTATCCTCAGCCCCCCATCTTGATCTACTTCTGTTCCTATCCTTAATGCATTTAGAATAGAGATCACTGCCAATTGAGGATTTGTTAAACAACTCCCATGTCATATCTGCAATTTCATATGATATCAGTGTCAGATCAATCACACTCTGTATTTTGTGTACTGTTATATCATCATTAATACATCCCACACAGTCCCCACACCAAACCAATTTTATCTTTTAGTTGAGCCACCAACAGTATTCAGTGTATCAAGATTAAGTATATTACATGGGTTATAATCCTTCATTATTGTAAACTAGTTGTCTGATGATATGATACACAACGATACAATATGACATGATATGATACGATATGTAACAATACGATATGATACGATATGATATGACACGATACGATATGATACGATACAATATGACACTATACAATATGACACAATATGATACGATATGTTACAATACGATACGATATGACACGGTACAATATGACATGATATGATACGATATGTAACAATACGATATGATATGATATGACACGATACGATACAACATGACACGATACGATACAATATGACACAATACAATATGACACGATACAATAAAATATGACACGATGCGATATGATATGACACGATACGATACAATATGACACGATACGATACAACATGACACGATACGATACAATATGACACGATACGATATGACATGATACGATATGACACGATACGATACAATATGACACGATACGATACAACATGACACGATACGATATGACACGATACGATATGACACGATACGATACAATATGACACGATACGATACAATATGACACGATACGATACAACATGACACGATACAATATGACACGATACGATACAACATGACACGATACGATATGACACGATACGATACAATATGACACGATACGATACAACATGACACGATACGATATGACACGATACGATACAATATGACACGATACGATATGACACAATACGATACAATATGACACGATACGATACAAATGACACGATATGATACAATATGACACGATACGATATGACACGATACGATACGATATGACACAATACGATACAATATGACACAATACGATATGACACGAAACGATACAACATGACACGATACAATACAATATGACACGATACGATACAACATGACACGATACGATACAATATGACACAATACGATATGACACGATACGATACAACATGACACGATACGATACAATATGGCACGATACGATACAATATGGCACGATACGATACAATATGAGATGATACGATACAATATGACACGATACGATATGACACGATACGATACAACATGACACGATAGGATATGACACGATACGATATGACACGATACGATATGACACGATACGATACAACATGACACGATACGATACAACATGACACGATACGATACAATACGATATATACAATATGATACGGAGTACTTTATTAATCCATGGGAGAGAAACTGAGTGCCACCATATAGATGGGACAAACATCAAATAGGACAGTAAACAACAGGTAATAACATAAATAACAACAAACAACATTTAATTGATCATTGTTCTTTCCCTGTATTTACTAAACTATACCTCATCCCATTCTGCCCAAATGTTGACACTATCTTTCCAATCATTCCTAACTACACTATAGGCATGCATATTATAATCCCACTGCAGTTTCAATCATGTTTCTTGTACACATATTTTATTAGGCATATTTTGTAAATTTGACACAAATTGTTTGAATTCCTGGCCACTGGGGATGAGACTTACTGCATTCCACTGCAAAATAATTAATAATACAATGAACCAACAGCCCATGATTGTGAACTAGAAGTTCTACCACATAGCATTTCCTCAACTGCTTCTTAACACAGACTCAACTATATTTCTCTGCTGACTTTCCTATTATCTTCATCATTTTCTTTTCTGTCTGTGTAGAGCTGTTTACTTTGTCTTTACGTCGCTACATCCCTCACATGGTCTCTCCATATTAATTTGCTTAGACTTCTCTGGCTGTGCAGATCCTCTCTTTGCTGCTTCGGCAAATGGAATCCCTTGAGAAATTTTCCCTTTTTTGCACTTCTGCTGTTCTCTTGCTGACCTCGCATCCATGATAGGCAGAGCTATGCTTTCCTCCACAGTTACAACACTTTAACTTAGCACCCCTTTCACACTTTCCACAGTCATGTTCACTGGCACATCTTCCACACCTTTGTTTGCCTTTGTATATAGCCTATATATATATGCATACTGTTCATATTCTGGCATTTCACAATATCTGGTTATAATTAGTCTCAATTAGGGATGGGCATTTGAATACATTTTCTTGATTGATCATCGGGAAAATTAACAATCAATTATCGATTAAGCATTATTTTTTATCTTAAAAATGCCATGATGAATTGAGCCTCTTTTAGAAACACTTTCAAAAAAACAATCAAATGTAATAACAACTTAATCAAAAAACAGAATGTTACTCCGGACTGACAGTTTTTGCCAAAATATAATGTTAAAGGACTCCAAAATGCACCCAGCCGAGCCGAGAGAGAAAGAGGGAGAGTGAGTGACAGAGATGGTGTTACTTTACAATTCTGCTTATTTAACTAGAGCCTCATAAAACAACCAGAGTGACTCACCTAAAGGCTACAGTGGTGACTGTCCACTGCCAACAAAGTAAAGTAACTCCAGCCTACTGATTCTTGTTGATTAGCATGTTAACATGTTAGCATGATCAGTGAGTGCAGCCTGGTGACAGTCAGTCGAGCAGCTGACCGAAGTAGCAGAGTATGGGGAGGCATTGTGGTGCTATCCTGGGCTATGATCCTGGGTAGCCTGGCCAAGGTGTAGGTTTACAAAGAACTCTTTTTAGTTTGAAAAGGTCCCACGCCAAACTTAGCCTTGACTTCTTGTTTACGTTTGATATCTACGGCAGCTGGTAGGTAGCTGAGCCGTTTTCTGTCAAATATCGCCCCCCGTTGGTAAGATGTCTCATTGCTGTCACATAGTGAAATTCATTGCATTGCTTCAAGACTCACACTACGCAACACAACTTCAATTTGAAACCAGTGTTTGATCAATAAAAATTTCATGTGACAACATTTTTAACGATCAATTGTCGATCATCGATTAATCATGGACATCCCTTGTCTCAATACATCATTTCTAACCCACAAATCATTCATGAATTGACCTTCTTATTTGATATATTTGACCAGTTAATTGCAAGGCAGAAACAGCCCAGTGACTTTGGTTTAAGACAAAATGGAACACTTCAAGAAAAAAAAGATTCTTTGGAATGGAAGAGTCACGTATCAGAGAAAATCTGACATGTTTAAGTGAAACTTTGGGAGCCTTTTATCATTAGACTCTACTTCCCAGAGGATAAACAATATGGAAACCTTTTTGACCCTTTCTCTGTGGATCCTGCTTCAGAAGTCAAAGCTCTGTCCACTGTGTTGGAAAATGAACTGATAGAACTATCAGCAGATGGCAGCCTGACACTTCAGCTTATACAAGTTGACCTTACTTCATTCTGGATGCCTGCTGCCAGTCAATAGCCCTCTCAGTCAAAACAGGCAATCATATTTCTGTTACCTTTCACCACCACCTATTTCTGTGAGTCAGGATTTTCCATTGTGACTGTCACAAAATCAAAGTCAAGGAAGAAACTGAAAGCAACATTGAATGCTACTCTTCATGTCAGCCTCTTACCCATCCCAACATGACTTGAATTTATTATTTCCCAGAAGCAAGCCCAAGTGTCTCACTGAGACCAGTTTATTTTTCTCCTTGTTTTTGTCATTTTATTTATTTTTTCTCATTTATTTCGTAGGATGGTCCATGGGAATTTTTGAAGAATTGGGTCATAAGTTACAAAATGTTGAGAACACCTGAATTTGATCTTCAGATACAACTGTGGGTATTCTCAAAACAACTCCTCACACTATCTTTTCATTGTCAGTCACAGAACCTTGCATTCTCTTACCTCTCTGGTCTTATTCATCTGATAGCTTTGCCTTGGTGTGCACTATGCAGGCAAGCAATTTACAGTGATCGATATTGCAGAATTCCACTCACCAAGTTTTGCGCGTACTTGAGTCAATTGAATTATCAGATTGTACTCTTTGTGCTGTCCTCCTGTTGCTGCTACACATTTTGCTGTTACTCTTTTCACCAAATATTACTTGTCTGGACTGTATATCAACCTTCATCCTTCCCACCACCTACTTCCAATCCTCCAACCTCACTTCCATTTCCTGTCCATATGGAAAACCTTAAGTCATGATTTGACAATGAGAAAGCCCCTCTTTGTTCTGAATAACAATTTAACTTCTGATACTTTCAATTTCTGATGCCATGTTTCCTAATATCACAATGTTACTTAGTCAGCAGTGACCTGCTGGACTGCACGCTTCAATGGAGGGGATACAATTCAAGGAAATCTGATATTTTTCACAAAGGACTTAAGTCGATCAATACCACAAATTTGATCGCTGACCGGACTTCCTTTGGGATGGTGGAGCAGCATGCACATTACACCAACACAATAAACTCTGACTAAGCTCAAGAATTAAATGCAGGAGGACCCAGGGTTTTAAATAATGAGTTAGGAGGTTAAATGAAAACAAAGGAAGACTGCCAGCCACCTGAAGAACACCTGAAGCAACAATACCATAGCTTCATTTCAAACCAGTTTGGGTGGCATTAGCAAACAAATTCATGCCCTGCAGAATGGACTTAAAAAACTCAAGGAAGACATTGACTAGAGAGTTGTTAAAAATAACCACAGAGACAGGAAAGGAAGATAATAAGATGGACGCCACTTTGACATGCATCGAAGAAGTCAAGACATGGAACTCCACAGTAAATTGTGTGAAATAATGAACGAGCAGAAAATTATGATGGGCAAACTAGGAATTGAGGTCCAGACGAAATAATAGATAAGTATATGACAAAGGTGTCCAAACAATTCCATAAAGGTTCATGTGGCTGCAGGTTTTCATTCCAACCAAGCAGGAGAACATCAGACTTGACTCATTTCATCAACTGATCTCAGTCTGCAGACAGTTGATTGGTTGAATTGTGTGCTCTTGATTGGTTGGAAGAAAAACCTGCAGGCACATGACCCTTTATGGAATAGTTTGGATATACCTGGTGTTTGGCATACAGAAGGATAAAGGGGTGAAAGAGTGACTCAGTTGCACTGTTCCTGGAGAAAATGGCTCTGAGATGAGTCTTCAAAAGACCCAGACCCCCAGATTCAACATACCCAACGAGCTTTGGCACTGAAGCCTGTGACGTCCCTCTCTCCCTTTTTCCTTGGGTTTTCTTGGCTCAGGAGCCAGTGGGTGGGACTAGAGGACGTCAGGGAAACTACCTACACCTGTGTAGCTTAGGCCTCAGCCTATTTAGCTGGCTGCTTTGTAATTACTTGTTCTCTTCTCTTCCTTCCAGGCCTCCACCAACCAGATGGGTTAGACTTTTGGGTTTTGGTTGTGTTGGCACATATCGCACCACACATTTCACTCATCCACACACTGCATTCATGACTGATATAACTGATTAACATTGCTATTTAACTTGTGTTTGTAATAAATATTATTTTAGATACATGTTGTCATGTGTGATTCCCATTTTTGTTATGGACTTTGAGCCGGTTCGTAACAAGCCCAAAGCAGGACAACCACCTTGGTTAATCGTCCTCAGCTTTAAGCAGTTTAATGTGATGGAGATGGTATTGAAAAAATTATGGGAGAAGAAAACAGACAAACTTGCTGGAATTTGGATCTATTCTGGCCATGACTACTCTGTGAGAATCCTGTAACAATATAAAGCATATGCTAACATCGAGAACACAAAATGGGAAGGCATTCATTTCCAGACACTGGGATAGTGTAGTGGTAAATGGTAAATGGACTGCATTTACATAGCACCTTTCTAGCGTTGCAACCACTCAAAGCACTTTACAATACATATCAACATTCACTCATTCATACACATTTATCCTTGAAAGGCTCCAGTCAACTGAGAATCTGACTAGGCATCAGAAGTGACTGAACCTTGTTGGCAGGCAGATGTGCAAGAGGATGGCTGCAATTACATGTGCAGCAGGACATGTGTTGACTTCACCCTGAGTTTGAAGGTAAAGCATAAAAAGACATCTTTAAAACATAACTTCAGTTAAGAATTTGCTTTGCTTTGGAAGGTTACATATATCTGGACTGTTGGCTCAAGAAGGATTGAAACACAGCTGCCTATGGTATAACTCTAGTATGGGTAGATTTCTTCTCATTACTACCTGGGGTCCTTTATTTAGCGAAGCCTTTCCCCTTAAAAAAAAAATATATGTATAAATATAAAGGTATATAATTGGGTGTTCTTGCTTGTTGTTAATCGCTCATGAATATTTTAATGCTAGCCTGTGGGGGAATTACCACTATGTTAATAGACCTAAAATGGCCAAACAGGAAGAGATCAAGCTTATGTCTTTAAATGTTAATAGTTTAGGAAACCCAGTCAAAGGAGCAAAAATTATGACCAACATTTTTTTAAGGGAAAAGATGCAAATTAACTCATAAATAGAACACAAGAAATTGATTTGAATTCAAAAATATTCTTATTCTCTACTATATACTTTACACTTTAATACCTGCAAAATAGTAGCAATTCTAATATCTAATGTAATCAAATTTGAGTGCCAAATAGAAATAAAAGATAGGATGATATATTCTTGTAAAATGGACAATTCACCAATCAATGATTTCATTGGTGAACATATATGCGCCACCCAAGAGTGATAAGCAGATAAGTGTTTTTGGATCCTTATTTTTTATTATTTTATTTACTTCAATGTGATAATGGAGTACAACATGGGCACAACCAGTTTTAAAGGACCAGTGTATAGGATTTAGTGGCATCTAGTGGCGAGGTTGTAGATTGCAACCAACTTAATAACCCCCCTCCCAAGCATGTAGAAGAACCCACGACGGTCACAAAACTCTTGAAAAACACAAAATGTTTAGATTGTCGGTTCTGGGCTACTGTAGAAACATGATGGTATCGGGGAGGTTCGGGAGGTTTAGAATAGCCGGGCTGTTCCAGGCCGGTGGTCAGAACATTTTTTGTTTTATTTTTACCCCAAAAGCCGCAGATAACAAGTACAGACTGGGTCAATGATCTATTTGCATATTAAGGAGTTGGGAGGGGGGCGGCCACTTCCAATTTGAGCAGATCCTTTTCCTGTTAAAAAAAGGAAAGAGGAGCGAAGCGGATTAGCAAACATGCCCAAAAGAAAGAAGACAGAAAAGGAGATGGGTGGAGCAGAATAACAAAGAAAAAAACCTTAGTGCAGGATGCAGCCAAATGTCAGACCTTTTCCGTGGCGGAGGGGCTGAGGTCAGCGTGGCCACAGTCAGTGATGACACGGGACGAGCAGCAGCAGCATGGCAGGTAACAAGCACGGTCTATGGCCCTGTCATCCCAGACTTATACTGTGTTTGTGTTTTTGGATGTGTTCAAGGCACACAGAACATTAGAGGTAGCCTATCAGCAATGTTACACCATACATGCATAAATCACTGCTTTATCAATTCAAAATAAAATTGACGCTGGCTGACCAGAAAAGCACACACATTTCTTTATTGCAAAAGAAAACATATTTCAGGAGAGAGCGCGTGTTTAAAGTTAAAAACGATACTATTTGAATATATAGGCTCATCATCCTGTTCTCCTGTTCTGTCTCTACAGTAATAAATAGCCATTTTTACCAGCTCAAGAAACATACATTAAAGTAATTAATTAATTTGCAGTGTGTGTGTGTGTGTGCATGTGTGTGTGTGGTGCTTTTCTTATGTTGATTTTTATATTGTATTTGTGTGCTAAGACTCTTTTCACAAGTGCTATAACGTTATCACTGTTGCTGTTATTATTATTATTAGCTGACAAGGCCAGTGTCAGTTATAGGAGTGAGGAGGAGGAAGAGACAGATGAGGAGGGGCAGGAGAAGGATATAGAAGAGGATGAGAAGAAGGAGGAGGAGATGGAGGAAAGTGGAGCAGGAACCACAAGAAAAACAGTACCAGGTACAGGGGCAGGACAGTGTACAGGACTGGGTTGGTAATAGGTTTCTGCATAGGATTACTTTAAGATGTCATGTTGATGCTCCAACTCCAGTCAGAAACAGTAAGCCTATCCACTCCTGCAGTTGTCAGTGGCTTTCTGAATTAGATATCTGTTTTCTTTAGCAATTTGCCAATCTTCGTTATTACTGATGTCAGTACAAGTCAGTTGAAGTCAGTACAGGTCAGTAGAGTCAGTACAGGTCAGTAGAGTCAGTTGAAATCAATAGTCAGTAGAAGTCAGTTGAAATCAATAGTCAGTTGAAGTCAGTAGAGTCACACTCACACACTCACACACACACATGTTTTTATACTGCCAATAAAAGTATTTGTGTAAAAATTACAGCTCCACTTGCGTCCTTCATGCGATCAGACTCTCCAAGCCAAGCTCCCAGGCTGAATTTCAACCCCAGCCATGGTAGGCTCTGTGGAAGAGGACCCACTATCTATGTAGATAAAAAGGGCTCATTCTAAGGTAATAAAAACACAATAATTCTTATTTTCAGGTGATTTTACACTAATTAAAACATACTTAAGAATATTATATTCCAATTGTTGCCAAGTCTATCCCTTGAAATTCTACACACCTTTCAGAATAACAAGAAACCCATCACAAAATTGGTGAAAAATACATGGGAGGGACTCGGCCTTTTCAATGTGTGGAGGGACTTCCATCCTCTGCAGGGAGACTTCTGTCATAAAACAGCAACACACTCTGTTTACTCCAGAACTGATTATTTTTTCATGCAGAAAGAGAACAGAAATAGAATACAAGGATGTCATATTGGAGTTGCTGATGTGTCCGATTGTAGCACTGTTTACCCGAAAATGTATTAGAGCTGCAGACAGAAAGACACACTATATAAATTGAATGTGGGACTATTAAACAATAAGTAGATAGCTGAGTGAATCGAAACCGACATTTAGTTATCTGAAGAAAAATGATAATTAGGAGTACGACCCTGTGGTATGCATTAAAGGTGCAGTGTGTAGAATGTAGTGGTATCTAGTGGAATGGATTTAGCAGAAATTGAATAAAATATACACGAGTTTATGTTAATTAGTGTACAATCAGCTGAAAGTAAGTAATGTTGTGGGGGGGTTTTACCTTAGAATGAGACCTTTTTATCTATATAGGGAGCAGGTAATCTACAATCTTCTTTCTATACTAGAACAGAATGGACAAAACAAACAGTGGCTCTAGAGTGTGTTTCAGGTTTTTCATGAGATTCATGGCTGTGATAGGTTCTCCTACATGCTTGGGAGGGGAGGGCGAGGATGAGGGGGATTCATTTGGTTGCAATCTTCAACCTCATCACAAGATGCTACTGAATACTACACACTGCACCTTTAAAAGCAGTCATATGAGGAAAACTCAAAACTCAAAATTTAAATCTTCAACAACCATGCTGGAGACTATGTTACCACATGGAACCAAACCACTCACACATTTTATGGACTTTGATGAAAATAAAACATTTCTGGATTGGTATACATTGTGTTTTGTGTGAGGTATTGGGTTACAAAATCCTTCAAACTTGCCTTGTTTTATATCTGGGACATATGGAAGCAACTGTGCATATAGCAGACTGATACATAGTGAAGAGTCTGCTCACTACAAGACAGAAGGCTATCAATAAGAACTGGCTCAAGACTGATACACCAGATGACAAACAATGGCTGACCAGCATAGATGACATACTAGTGATGAAGAATCAAGGTTAGAAATGAAGTAGAGACTGCAAACGGCTGGGGGAAATGGTTAATAAATGAATTTAAAAAAGGCATGAATACTAATAGATTGCAGACCTGTTCCTCCCTACAGGCTCTGTTCACCTTTTTCTTTTCTTTGTTATTCATTTTTCTCCTTTTTTCCCCCTCTGAAAACTTACTCCAAAAAGAAAGTAGTGCAGATTTTTAAATATTTTGTCTTTTTTAACTTCTTGTGTTTGATTGAATGTTTTTCATTGAAAGATTTTCAATGCAGTCTCAGACCTTTGGACACCACTGTGTATATCTCTAAATATGAGTTGGAACACGAATGTATTTGTACAGAATCCAAGGTGAAGCGCTCGACTCCATTGTCCATTGTGCAGTTATTCAATCCAGGAAGGACAGAGCCTGAGTGAACCAGTGCTAGACAGGAGATGACTCAGTTCCTTATGTTGTCTGGGTTGATGTACAGGAATTTAAACAACAACCTGATATGTTTTTTTATTTCAGTGTATTCGTACAACATACAATAGCTTAAATATCATGCGTGGTATCATTATCCCCTCATTATGCATTCATCTAAGCGATAAACTTGTTAGTGGCACAAACATTTTGAGGTTGAGAGCACAAGGTCAAGAAGTTAGTTAGAGGCTTGTTTCTATGCACATGCTACACAAGCACTAACTTCATAATTTATCATTATTAATTATCCCACCGTGGCAACAGGAGCAGTCAGGAACAGTAATTGCTTTTTTCCCCCTGTACATCAGAGTGATAACCTTTTACACACAGATTCTAAGTTTATCCAGTCACATCTAAAAAGTCCTGAACTCTGTCAGAGCTGTCAGAATACTCTTATTTAAAGATAAACAAATGTACAAACTCTATTTATTCTGCAGTGATAAAATAGTAATTTTCTGCTGTCAGATTGTTAGTACATGGAGTTGTGGAATAGTGGCTTTATTGAGCGTTTCCATATGCTGGGCACAACCTCTTTAATAGATATAGTAAATAACAACATATGGCAGCATTTTTTAATGTATACCATGTATCATGACACCTCCTGGCCTCCATACAGTTTGGACTTATTGCTTGCAGTAAAATTAGAATGTCCCAATCAATGCTGAAAGTGTGAGAGTTGAATTTGCAGTAGACTTCCACCTGATTGAATGTGCCATGTCAAAGGCCTGTATTACTCTCTACAAGAGCTGAGGAAGCAACATATATATGTGTTCATATGTCATTTTGTGATATAATTTTCTCCTGGGCTCCATTTTTTCCTCATGTGTGCCTGTTGATGATTTAGCATTGGTAAATTCTCCTCAGTCTGATATTTATCTTGACTAATAATAAAATGGTCTTTGAATATTCCGAATATTATGCTCTAGGATTGTCAATGTTGACCATGGGTGGGAGTCAGGGATGAAAATGAAGGTTGCTGTGTATTTGCTTTCATTCAATAATAGACAGAAACAATCACGTAGCATCTGAAGGTTTATTCTGAAAGGCTTAGGACCCTTTAAAGGCCAAGTAAATCTTATCTTCTTCCTTCTCTGATGCCTTTGGTTGACAGTGCTTTTCTCTCCCTGAGCAGTGTGAATGGGATGATGGATTTGAACATGTCTGAGTCTAAAGCTTTTGACCTTTCACTGTAACAAGTGGTGCTGACAATATCCCCCAAACTGAGCTGAGCAACAACAACAACGGGAAAAAAAACCAAGCCATTTGTGCCACGGCTGAGTGAGCGAGTGCAATGTCCACTCTCCCACTGGCAGGATAAAGAGTCACTGAAGTGGTCGTATGGCAGAGGACACATTTTCCAGATGAGGTGAAATAAATCCGTCTTATCCGGCACACACCCCCCCCCCTCCTGCCAGCTAAGTCTAAATCCTTGCCATAATTCCAAAGTCAAAGAGAGTGAGCATGACACCACCGCGCTGCTGTAGCAGGGGAATGGATAGACAATGACTCTGGGCTTCATCCTGGCCTGCCAGCATGCTCTGACTGCTACACATACACACACTTTATAGAGTAAGCAGCTCACCAGCACATGATCTGAGTCCTCTGGAGGAAACTGATAGCTTTTCCGCACTAGACCAAGCTGTGGATGTCATTTTGTCCTGGGCTAGATATGGTGGAGCAGAGGGCAATACCGCCTGTAAGCTGATGTGAGAGTTGAAGCTGGTCAGATTGTTTGATTTTGGCTAAGGCGAGGCAGGAGGGGGGTAGAAGGGAGAGAAAAAAAAACACTGAAAGGAAGGAAGATAAAAGTGGAGTTGCGAAAAATGTTTATATTCAGTGTTGCTTTAGGCATAAAGCTCAGCGTTTGAATTAATATTGAATAGGTCCTCTAACTCTGGCAGTAACTCAGGGAAAAGAAAAATGAAAGATAGTCTGCATTACAATACCAAAACCTTTCTTTATGCTCATAAACAGCCAAAATAATGTAAAAATAGGACAGAAGAGGCATTATAATATGTCTAAGCAACAAAAAGGGAGTTAATACAAAATACAAAGCATCCACAGTCCTGAACATGATGATCTTTTATTAAATAACTATCTATTGTTATATTGTTCAAAAACATCATCTTATGTTACTACAGAAGATGGGCTGAGTGTATTTCATGGGAATCTATTTAAATCTTTTTCACAACTCCAAGACAAAATTGCCTTCAAGTGACTCTCATAGATATCTACAAGTTACAATCATGCAGACTGGGACATTATTAAAAGAGAACCAACTGATATTAAGACCCACTTTAAGCATATGTTGCATCAACAAAAAAACAAATATCTCCATATTTACAAAAAGTTAATGATGGACATCAGACAATGGGAATTGGAGCTCTACACAAACATAGATTGATGACACATGGGAAAATTTCTGTTCTGGATGGAACAGGGGGGTGGGGAGCCAGATATGGAGAGAACAATTTGACAAACAAATGTTGGAGAAACTGTGGTATGGTTGGGGATCATACTCTGGGACTGCTCCAAAATACAAACATTCTGGAAAGACATCAAGAAAGAATTGGAGAACATTTTAAGCAATGACATCCCCCTGAACCCTTTACTTTTCTTATTGGAAAAAGAACCCTGAACCCTGGTTTGCCATTGATCAATGCTATATAATGCATACTTTGTTGATGATTGTGAGATAAATGATTACTATTAACTGGATGAAGCCTAACCCTCGTGCAATAGTGCAATGGGCACAAACAATCAGACATGTCTATGTGATGGAACATATGACTGCCCTCCTACAGCTAAAAATATCTATGTTTATAAGGAGATGGACACCTTGGTTAAGACTTTCATTCTTTATGTGATGTATGGACCCATGCTGTCTATTTTGACCCTATAGAGAGTTCATTTATTCGTATGTAAATGGTTTTTCTGGTCTTTTGACACACACATTCATACACTGATGGTGCAGCCATTGGGAGCAGTCTTGGGTTAAGTGTCTTGCCCAAGCACGCATTGACATGTGGACTGGAGGAGCCGGGAGTCAAACCGCTGATCTTCCAATTGGTGGATGACCCGCTCTACTTCCTGAGCCACAGCTTGTTTATATGTGGAATGAAGCCCAACCTCAAGGTGATTCTGTTCTGTACAGTTAAACTGCCTGTTAATGTTAATGAATGGCAATAATAATTAGATAGTATATTATTTGCACATGTTATTATGTTCTCAGATTATGTTGTTCACACAAGTGCGCACAAATTGTTGTTTGTTAAAGGTATAATCTTGTTTGAATAAGTCATTAACTTGTTTCTATGAGATTTGATCTCATTTCAATGAATGATCTTGTTTGCACGTTATCTCGTACGCAGACGTCTTATCTTCTAATTTAGTATTCACTAAATATCAATACAATATCCTGCTTGCACAAGTTATTATCACAAGGTAACATGTTGTTCAAGCTTTTATACTTTTCACACAAGCAGTCTTGTGCACATGATATGATCTTGGGTGCATAAGATTTAAAAGAAAATAAAAAATGTCAGGACTTCAGGGGTTCTGTGAATTCTTTCCTCTGAGGGATGTTACGCTTGTCTCAATCCAATAATCTTAATATTAAATGGGATCTTTGGAGGTGGGTAAATGGCAGCTAGATTGAAAATGAAACCACAAGTGGTGCCCCGCAATGCATAATTCATCCTCCATCTTATTTTCATAACTGACTTCATGCAAATTGATAAGCAATAATTCATACACATTATAACAGAAGGAGACAGCGCTGTGTTTTTTGACATCCAACCACCCACCACTCACATCACACCATCTCCCCCTTTAATCCAGACAATACAACTGCCAACAGAGTCCTGATGATAGGGTGTACACCAGACAAAGATGTGCATATTTGGAATTCAAATAGAGTTCCAGCTGCTGCTGAGCATCAAGCTACAAATTAAAATCTCATGTGGTAATTTGGCTCTTTTCTTTGTTGTTGTTGTTGTTTGTTTTTTTGTGTCAGGATGTTGTAAAGTATCAGGTTTTTGAACAATGACTCAATGATAATGATATTTGTGAGGCTGCAGACATCTTATGTGTTTATCCATTCCTCTAATAGCTCTATGAAGTGACTCTGGATATAACACAGGTTGCCAGATACAGTCAGCGGGCACATGTTGGGTTTTGGTTTCTATACAAACATGATGGTAACAAAGCTGGCAACCTATCTGTCACTACAAAACTATGAAAAGCTGCACAGAGTTAAAACTCCTGGCTGTTTATGAACTGTGGACAGAGTTGGATAGACTGTTTACCACTACTTCCAGTCTTTATGCTAAGCTAGGCTAACCTACTTATGTAAAAGAACCAGTCAAAACCTGGAACCTGTATTACCCCTAATGCAATTGACTTGATTCACTTGCCTGTACTAGATCAAGCCCCCATGAGGAGCGCCAGGCTTTTAAGCTAATGTTACATTATTGGGTAGTGTAATTACCCCTCCTGTTGTCTTGCTGTCAACTGTGCAACTTTTGCCTTCCTGGTTCAAAATTGACCTGTGTTGTTTGGACAGTTTGTGACATTGTCACAAGGGTGGGGGTGGGGGTGGAGTGCTGGTTGTGCAGTCTAGCAACTGCAGAGAAGCACCTGTGATAACACTCCTTCATCAGTTCACTTGACGGCTGTGGCTCAGGAGGTAGAGCAGTTGTCCACTTATTGAAAGATCAGACGTTTGATTCCCGGCTCCTCCAGTCCACATGTCCACGTATCCTTGGGAAAGATACTTAACCCCTTCCTTCCTTCCTTCCTTCCTTTTTCCCCTCCTTCCTTCCTTCCTTCCTTCCTTTCTTTTTCCCCTCCTTCCTTCCTTCCTTTTTTCCCCCTCCTTCCTTCCTTTATTTCTTTTTCCCCTCCTTCCTTCCTTCCTTCCTTCCTTCCTTCCTTCCTTCCTTCTTTTTAATGATCCGGCCCACATCAGATCAGACTGGGCTGTATGTGGCCCTTGAATGAAGATGTGTTATTTTATTTGTATGTAAATGGTAAATTGCCAAATTGCTCCTGATGGCTGCACCAATATGAATGTTAGTCTCCTCCTGATGAGCAGGTTAGCCTCCTGTGTGGTAGCTCCTGTCATCAGTGTATGAATGTGTGTGAATGGGTGAATGACACATGTAATGTAAAAGTGCTTTAAGTGGTCAAAAAGAAAAGTGCTATATGAGTACAGTCTATTTAGCATTTAGTTTAATGACGACACAGCTAATCTGGTAGAAGTTGATTCTGGTACAGTGTGGTTCATAACAGTCCTATTAACAGTTACACACATACTGACTGACTGAGCAGCTGAAGAGTTCAACATCCATACTGCAGCTGGGAAAAAGTGCTTAGTTTGTTTTTGCTTTAGGGGTTTTATTGATGGAAGTTGGGTGCTAATGATTTTAGATGACTTGCTGACAATCTACTGGAGTCTTTTGTGAGTTTGGCTGCCTGAACTGTTGCACCAGACTGTTCTGGATGATGTGAAGATGCTTTCAATTACTGCCATGTGGAAGTGGAGCAGGTGGTGGTGTGTCAGTCTGAATTCCTTCAGCTGATGCAGAGAGAAATGTCTTTGCCGGGCTTTTTTTGATGATGCGGTCTGTGTTGGAGTCCAATGTGAGTGCATTGCAGATGTGGGTGCCAAGAAATTTGAATGAGGCAGTGATGGATACGAGGCTGCGAGGGGTTTTGAAGTGCAATTTGTGGCTGACATCCATGATAAATTTGTGACTTTTGGATGGATTGTGTGTTTCGTGGCTACTTGTGATGAGATGTCCAATGGTTGCATTGTCCGTTTAGAGCTGTCCAATCAGGAGGCAGGATAAGGCGCTGTTCACCTTGACCTTCTGTTGCTTATTCCTCAGAAAGTTACAGATGCAGTGCTCTTATTATGCAGGTCATTATATAGCAGGGTAAATGGATTTTGAAGCAGTTTTCAAAGAGAAAAAAATTATTTTGTGTTTCTTTTTTCTTCTTCTTCTTTTTTTTTTTTTTTTTTTTTACAATGATCCCCCCCACCCCCCACCCCCTCCCCCCCGTGGAATAAATAACAACAAAACAAACAAACAAAAACAACAGTATCAGTATTGGCACTTCTATCGCACTTCGATAGATTTTCACAATAAGTGCATCCCTATTAAAAAATACTATATATTGAAACGCAATATATCATGAACGCAGCATAACAGCACCCTTAATAGATGTGCTGGTTCTTTATGCAAATATGATATTGGTATAATTAAAGTGAATAACCATATGCAAAAATATGAAATAGTCCTCATTTAGCTAATTATTTCAAGTAATATTGTTTTTATACATATTCATATAACATCATTTTAATTGAAAAAAACACTTCATTAAATTTCAAGGAACAGTGCTTTTATATATAATAAGAGCTGTTTTAAGACACATTTGATTTAATAATGACTTTTTTTTATTGTTTGTATTCTTGTTTTTTAAAATATTTTTTCATTTTGTTATTAACGAACAAAACGAACATAACTGTGAGTCGAGTCACTCTGCATCTTCTGAGCAAAGATGTGAAAGCTGCACAGCAAATAATGAAATCCACGCCTTGTTTTGTGGAGCGCCAAGCAGCGTCAAGTTAAACACACTCACGGATATTAGTTAATGTTGATTTCAAAATAAAAGTCAATCATCCACACACAAAAAAAAAACTCACTTTTGTGTACAGAACTACAGAAATCTCCTTATGTGTTCAAGCCGGCTCACACCCATCAACACAGTAATCAATAAAGCCAACATGAAGTGAAATGTATATAATAAAGCATTGTAATATGACTGTGGTGGTATGTCAGTGCCCTCTGGTGACGCCATCTGCAGACCTGCAGCTGTGGCAGGCAGCAGCAGCAGCAGCAGCAGCTATTGGCAGCAGGAATGACAGCTGCAAGTTATCAGGCTGATTAGCTTTCTGATAAATAGGCCAGGAAACAGGTGTTCACTCTGTTCAGTTCTGCAGCCAGGTTACAAGAATCCACAGCGAAAGGGACAGGAAGCAAAAGAAACTGTTTACTTTCAAGCTCCATGTTAATTCTGTATACACAGAAGTTGTTGGCTGAGTGAAAGGATAAGCAGGTTTGTGTGTATGAAGCCTTGACCCCAGCTTGTCCTCTCTGAAATGGATATTTGAGCCTTTCACAGCTGTGGAAATAATAACTGAAACCCAATCTTATCATTTACATTCATGATTACTTCACATACGAAAGTTAAGGTTTGTTGTCAAGGGTGAGGGTACTTTACACATTTCTTGGCCGTGTTTTGTACTCTTCTGAATTCCACACGGAGATGAGCTTTTAAAAGCACATTCAGCCACTTCTCAACTGTTTTTATAAAGAGTTGGATTACATTTGATTGCCACCTATTATTGGAATCCTTCAACTGTCATTGAACTATTATGAGTAGTAATACAGTTAATTCATGGGTTCAAGCCAAAAGGTAGAAACATGAAAGTAGATCCAATGTTTATTTTTGAAGATGCTGTACTCCATGCTCCACACTAATAAAGGTGTTATTTATCCCTCTCTGCCAGGTGAGGTAGAGGAGGAAGATGATGAAGATGTCAAACACAGTAAGAACACATTCCTGCTTCTGCAGACTGTGCCATGAAACACATGCTAATCATCTGCAATAAGTGAAATGTGCTGTGCGGGTGTATCATGGATGTGTTTTTAACAGGTTTGAAAGGCCTTTAAAAGGTCACGCTCATGGTGCATTTATGTGGTGTGTTTACTTGCCGGTTGCAGGTTGTGATAAATGAGCTTTGCTTATATATATTTACATTTCCCATGTATACTGATGGAGCCTATCCTAAAACATGTTTACCACCTTGGACATACATTCATATCCATACATTCATAAATGCATATATTGACAATACTGTTTTTGTAAATATATAAAAAAATCATACCTCACAGTTTTGTACAGTGCAAACAGGAAATGACTCTGAAAAATGTGTGTTTTTAGTAAGCATGTGTTCTGTGCACACACTACATATTTAATGTGAACAGAACTGGTATGTAGTATTAAATTAGGACACAGATGGTCTGGAATCCATCATTTCCACACATGAATATCAAAAGCTGCAATTGACTTAAAACTGTAGCTGAGATATACTGTAGGAGTCACTGGTAGATAAAAGGTTTCCACTGTCCACAGCAGCTGGTTGATCACTAATTCAGTTTCTCACTGTGTTGTGATGGATTCACTTCTTTAAAATGTCACATAGAAGTGTGACATTTAGGCTTTTTCTGCTGTTTTTTAAGGATTTTCAGAGATTTTGTTTTGAAAAGTTTTGTGCAAAGAAGATGGGTTGCAGGTAGTGTTGACCTGACTGCTGGTGTGTGCCTTAAAGGAGGGATTCACACATTTTAAAAGCTGTCAACAACACATAGAACATCACATAAATGCACACACCACACACTGCATGTAACCACACAGAGTATATTGCACATATGACATAGCCTATTGCACATCCCACAGATTGCATATCTCCCATATTGCACATATCCCAGTAGAAAGATAAAAAGATAAAAAGATAAAAACACCATTGCACGAACCCCCAGCTTCACTTGGCACCATTCATAAGTCGAATTGCGGTTGGCACAAATGAGAATTTGAAGCAGTTGTATAAGCTTCACATCTACTTTTAAATGACTTTTTGGACTAAATGACCGTGGGACACTTTGTGCAATTCTGACTTGTTTACTTTATTTACATATGAATCCAATACATTATATCAACACCTAATGTAATTATGAAATCCCTGAGATGTTTCCTTGTTAAATCAGAAGGCAATTTTTAGATATTGTTCTCAACAGGAACATGGCACTTTTATTAACATTCCTTATGCCAAATTGTTTCAGATTTGTAGATTTTGTAATCTGGGACACCAGTTTTTAGGCTTAGACATACTTTGATTTATACAATGCAGCCTGTAACCATGTGTCATTTTAAACAAAGTAACTATTAGCTTTAAAATAATTGAACAGAAAAAGATAAATGCACCGGAGCGGAACTGCTGTTTTCAGACGCCTGAAAAAAGAGTGGACGCGTCCTTTAATAGTATATACATAGATACGGTCATGGGACTTGTATTTTGACAGTTCAGACAGGAAGTGTAGTATTATACTAGGCCGTGTTTGACGCTCGGAGGAGTCAGGGAGGGAGTCAGAGTTGAACAACGGCGAGGAAAGGGAGGACGGTCGGCGGTACCGAGGGTCACAGGGATGTACAGTAAACACAGGCAGAAAAATGCCCAAATATCACCGGCAAAATGTGGAAGACTGCTCGTGTTTCTTTGTTTTCTGTCGCTGAGTGGCACACTGGACAGAGCCAGCGGGGACACTGGAGGACAAGGTAGAGAAAAAGACAGGACACGCTTGTCAAACTTCTTTTTTAGCATCTACCAGTTGCTTGTTGTGACATTGAGGCTTCATACAGAAACATGTATGACAGCTTTAAAGTGTGTCAGTCAGTGTGACGGCTCGTGGTTGACGCGGGAAGAGGTTTTAATGTGAAACCGCTGAAACTTTTCTAGGAGTAATTAGTGTTTTTATGAAGAGAGCTGTGTGCGCCACATCTCATTTAAAAATCTAGCAATTTAACGCAGCGCCGCTTCTCATGCAGAACAACAAGATACACATGACCTAAAAGACCTAATAACATAGCTGGGATTCATTCTTCAATCTACTACAGGCTGCACCCAAAACACCACCTAAAACACACTGAACACCATCTTATCATTCACTACTTCTATCACTCTGTGCTTTCTCCCACAGCTGCCGCCTCCTCTCATTGTGAGGAGGCGAGGCGGAAAAAAGGTGAAACAATAATTAAAGTTGGCGTTATTTGCTTATGGTTTTCATGCCGAAATGAGCAGAAGACTTGACTTGTTGTAAGATCAAAGACTTGTGTGTTTTCTATTGTGTTAACATGAGCTTGTATGCAGTGCAGTGTTAAATGACCAGATTTGTCTAACGTGTTTCGGATGAGCGTCTCATAATCCAAAGCACGCTTCAAAGCGAGCGGCTTTCCCTTAACTACATCATTTATAAAAGATTGATCATAGAAGTTTTTTGAGATTTGTGCTGCAGAAGATCAAAAGTAAAAAATCTGACTGTCTAACATGTAGTAGAGATGTTAAAAATACTCTATCCTCCAGCCAAAGTAGAGAATGAGCTCTGTCCTCTGTGTGCATTGTCCATAAAAGGCAGTTTAGAGAATTGCTGGAGTACAGCTGAGTAACCCAGTTTTCAGCCAATTATGTCACAGAAAGTCAAGTAGTTTTTCTATGAAATGTATTAGATTTCATTTTTTTTCTATTCAGGCTCTATCTTGTCGTTGGCAGCGCTTCTATATTTGAAATGACATAAAATGAACTCTAAAACTTTAATTGAATGTTATTGAGCGCCTTCCAACTCTCAGCAAGGCAGATAAAGGTCAGTGTATGTGTGCGTGCGTGTGCGTGTGCGTGTGTGTGTGTGTGTGTGAGAGAGAGAGAGAGAGAGAGAGAGAGAGAGAGAGAGAGAGAGAGAGAGAGAGAGAGAGAGAGAGAGAGAGAGAGAGAGAGAGAGAGAGAGAGAGAGAGAGAGAGATTGAGGCTGGTATGAAGATGATACACTCTGTTCAGTCATGTGGACAGAACTTCCCAAAGGCAAAGCAGGACTTAAACAATAACCCCTATTCAAAAAAAGATGTTCCGAGTTAATGCAGTTAACAACCCCAACCCGTGTGTGTGTGTGTGTGTGTGTGTGTATCTGTATCTCTCTCTGTGTGTGTGTGTGTGTGTGTGTGTGTGTGTGTGTGTGTGTGTGTGTGTGTGTGTGTGTGTGTGTGGCTGCTGCAGTAGTTGAGCACACAGTTTGTTCTCAGCTTCACACAGTCAGATGAAATCCAAGTGAATGACTTCATTAGAGATGGTTGAGCCAAAGCAAGTAAACAAGATGTTCAATTTACAGAAGAAGTAGTGTTATTGAGACCAGAGCTGATCTTCTGCTCCCAGACCCTGAAGGCACCACGCTCTCCTCCACTGCACAATCAATCAGTGGATCAATGGATGGAAACTGATGATCAATGAGTCATTTATGAGGCAAAAATCAAACAAAAACATTAGATGTAGCTTTTTCTTTAATGTACAATACACACTTTTCTCACATCTTATAGACTAAATGAGAATGAAAACTACTGATTATTTTCATTATTGATTAATCTGTTGATTACTCGATTGATCAGTTAGTAGAGTCAGGTTGTTTCCCAAAGCCAAA
Organism: Scomber japonicus; assembly: GCF_027409825.1. Classification (NCBI taxonomy): domain Eukaryota; kingdom Metazoa; phylum Chordata; class Actinopteri; order Scombriformes; family Scombridae; genus Scomber; species Scomber japonicus. The sequence continues at coordinate 4,284,902 of NC_070599.1, forward strand.
ACAAATCTTCAGTTTATTAATTCTTCACATTTAAGAAGCTGGAATCAGAGAATATGAGCTTTTATTTTCTTAAAAAATGGCTCCAAACAGTTAATTAACCATCAGGATAATTAGGGATTAATTTAATAATTTGCAACTAATTGATTAATTGTTGCATCTTTAAAACAGATACATTAATAATGATATTTTTTACAGTGTTGCTTCCTCTAAAACACAAATAATGACACATGTTTATTATGAAGGGATGATCTTGATAATTAGAATAAAGAGCTAGAGAAAAGATGAAGTCAGCAGTAAATAAAGCCTTTACACACCTCAGCTGCAGAAAGAAGTCAGTTTGAAGCTGGTTTACTTTAGAGAAGTGTGTCTGATGAGTGTATTTGATCATCTTTTCATCACTGTTGTAATTTGCTTTTAATGCTGTTGGTTGTTTAACGCACACTCAGCACTTCTTATGTGTCGTTTTTTTCTTGATAAATGTCATTTCCACAACATTAACTCTAGCAGCGCATCACTCCTTCTACTACTGTTCCTATTTCTTCCACTTTGCAGTCTTTTTCATTTCAAGATACAGTCAACGCTTCCTGCTTGGGTATTTTTCACATTAAAAGCAGTGGCTCAAAAGGCTTCATCCCTCTTGTTTCTGCTTGGCTTTTAATTTGAAACATAGAAGGCAGGAAGTGTTTGAGCATTAAAAGATACAGTGGAGTGGTTGGTGGGACTACACAATTTATCTCATTAACTTTATATATTTATTACCATGAGTTTTATTTGTTTGTTTATTTGTAGCACTTTTACATTGTTAGCACGTATAGTTTGTATTTAGCATTGTGTTTTATTAGCTACAGTAAACAACACAAACAGGTCTTTAATTTCAGCCTCACATTTCTTGATGTAATCAGGCTGTAAATAATGAACCAAGCTGCTTTTATGCTCTTGTTGACTATAAATGATAAGCCTACCTTGGGAGGGTGATTTGTATTTAGTTGTTGATTTTAGTTTTTGTCTGATTTGTCCTTTAATTTTTCTTGGAATGATTAAAGCTAAAGATTAAACCTTGATTCATGTTTCAGAGAGCAGAGAGAGTGTATTTTTAGCTTTTACAATATCACACAATATCATGTCCTGTTTTACCTCAGACATGAAAATATAACATAGTAATAATGATGTAAATGTATTTAATGTAAAGGTAAAATGAGCAGAACTTTATGGAAGTGTGGGCTTTATTGTAGAACCATTAGAACCATCAGTCTTCACTTATTAAAACTATTAACTATTCATTTCACTAAAACACACCCAGAACAGCCTCAATGAACAATAATGTGTAGCACCTATTCAAAACATGTTCAAATGTTTTCATTTCACTTTTCACTTTAGGAAAAGTCATCAAATTTCAGAGTAAAAGACATTTGGGGAGTTTTTACAGCTGTTAAATGTCAATTGGGTCAAATTAGACCTGAACAGTATTTAAGGGTTAAAGAGAGTTCATGAGGAAAAACTAGCTAAGTTTGATTTAGTAGTTTGTTTTTTCCAAATCACAAGTTACACGTGTGTTCTTTTTGTTAAGCATCATAAATGAATGCTCTTTAACTAGTCCTGTCACATGTTAAAGCACTGTGGTCAGACACACACTGAACATTATTATCAAAGATGACAAACTGCAGATATGAAGTTGAGTTTGTGAGTATTTGGACAGCAGCTTTGTCTTTGTTCATTTTGCAGAGCTGCTTTGTCTACTGGGAGCTCTGTGTGTGTGTGTGTGTGTGTGTGTGTGTGTGTGTGTGTGCTACTAAACACAGTATTTATGCTACTTTGTCTCATTTCAGATATAATATAATAGCACATGTTCCACACTTGTGTCCCACTGCTGCAAACAGGCAGAAGAGGATTGACTTTGTTTCAGCACGTTCCTCTGCAGCACGGCCTCAACTAGTAATGCAGCAGTTTAATTGGCCGCTGATCATAACTGGCCAAAAAAAAAGAAAAGAAAAAGAAGAAGCTGTAAATAGAACAGTGATAATTAGTCGTTAATGTGTTCCAAACGCCTGCTCAAGAAAATCTCTCCAAAAACACAATACGGACTTCGGGGGAAGCGGTAATTATCTACCATTAAATACTGTGAGCTGATTGGCTGCAGTCAGCACAAGTACAGTCCACATCATCACATCATCCATCTGCCATCAACAGTTGAGGATAAACTGGAAGTGTAAGATTAGTACAGAGCCACACTGGCACTGACTGTTCATATTCAACATTGTTCATCATTAATGAAAGGATATAAAGAGGTATCTAATGATCAACATGTGTGTGATCTGTAACAACACAAAGCTATTTTATACCAGCAGCATTTAAACAGGCAGTAGTAAAGCTATTTTAAAGTTATTTTCCATATCTATTCACCTCTTGAATGTTTATTTGATGCATTGATTTGTCATTTTGTCTGTAAAATCTCAGAAAATAGTGAAAAGTACCTGTTTATAATTTCCCACAACACAAGCTGTGTCTTCATAAATGTTTGTCTTTGTCTTATCAAAAGTCCAAAACCCCCAAATAAAGTTTTTACGATCACAGCAGACAAAGAAAACCATGAAACTCTCACAATTAAGAAGCTAGATATGACTCATTTAAGGTATGTAATATAAAGATATTTCTGATCATTATTATCTAAATAGTTGCTGATTAATTATCTGGTGATTGACTGATTGTTCAATACACAGTCATATCAATCAAACTAGATCTATAAAGCAGCTTTCATACAGGTTCATGTATGTCAAAGTGATAATAAAGAACAAGTATAGACCAAGAAGAATGTAAAGAAAAGGAACAAAATGATGGATGAATAAAAATAGAGAACAATTTGAGAAAATAAGAAGAAGTAGGATTTACAATAAAAATCTAAAATAAATAAGAGAAAAGTAGGTTCAAATAGATGAAACAGAGTAAAATGAAATAAGAAAGAGTTGAATAAAAGCTAGAAATAAAACTGGGTTAAGAAGATGAAAAGGAAAAGAAGCTGACGAATGAAATGGGAAAAAAAAGAGTCAGTCAGAACTGCTCTGATTTATCAGCTCATTAACAGTCTGATCTGATGGAAGCTTGACTCAATAGAATGACAGTCACATGAGTCAATATTCTAACTCTTATAATAATAAACTATATATTTATAATAATCAGTCAATATTAAATCATTACATAAATAATTAGAATGAAGTGTCAAAAGAAATCTTTGTAGACTAACATTACCTTATATATATACACACACACACACACACATATATATATATATATATATATATATATGTGTGTGTATTTTCAGCTTGTTAAACATGATTTTGTTGAGTTCATCATCCATCCATCCAACATGTACTCTCTCCATCATTCCCCTTCACTCCCCCTGAGCTCAACCTCTTCATGAATGTCAGAGGTTATGAAAGTTCATAGAATCAGCAGATGAAAATGTTTTTGTGTGTCTCTCCACTCAGAAGTTAAGATCAGCTGTGGAGGCTGAGGATGTTTTTTATTCCAGGGCCTGTTATCTCCATTATAGTGTGATTATCTCATTATGTTAGATAGCAAACACTGCCTATATTTAGATTTATAAGCCTGTCATCCTGTGCCACTGTCACAATCCTAATGTTGCTCTGACATATCAAACAGTCTTTTCTTTATAACCATAACTTCAGACATTTCATCATTGTGTTCAACTGTGACACAGTGATGAGAACATAAATGCACAGCAGCTACACTAATATTAATAGTATGTAATGAGCAGCATTCATCAGAACTGGTGACCAAAAACACTTCTATTAATGAAGAAATGAATGCTAGAGCAACAACAAAAGCATTGAAGTGAACACTGCCAGCAAGAAAATCCGGATGTAAACAAAGCAGGATATAAAATATTAAAAAACAGCTTGTCAGATGTTTGAGGAAGAAACAGACACTCAGAAAACACATAAAGCCTGGTGGTGGAGGTTTATTTGGAAGAAAACTCCACCTTTTAAGTTGCTTTGAAAGGACCAGTGTGTAGGATTTAGGGGCATCTAGTGTTAAGGGTGCAGATTGCGACCACCTGAATACCCCCCCCCCCCCCCACACACACACACACATACAACATGAGCACGCCCAGTTTGTTTTAGCTTCAATCAGACCTTAGATTCTGATATTTTAGATAAGAGGATGCATCGCTCCGTGTAGCAATCTCTGCTTTCATCATCTGTCTACAGTCTGTTATTCTGCACATGCTCACTTGTAAAAAGCTGATTGGACACCTGGTCACATGGTAGAGAAAGCATTGTTCACCACAGAGTCCATACCTGTGGATTGATGAATCATCATTTTAGTATTGATCACCTTCCACACAACATGCATCTTAATAATCACTGCAAATCCAAATAATGTAAATATTGATCAGTATATTGGTGATTATGATATTAGTCATAATGTTGTATTGTGCAGTAGAGACTGAGCAGAAGTCCAGTCATGTAAATCCTGCAGTTGGAGCTCTTTTACTCTTCCTAAATGGAAAGTCTGCACAGATAGCTGAGAAGAGGTTTGACTCAAGGACTCTTCAGAAAAATCACAATTCAGTTTTGTTCTGCTCTCTCACAGCTCTCACCTAATGCATTTTAAAATCTCTCTGTCTAATATTATCAGGCAGAACTATGTGACCCTCTCACAGAGAACTGCGCCCGTATCAATCCTCTTCTTCTCCCTTTTCCTTTTGTCAACACATAGCTTCTTTGTACGTGTTGTGTTTTGGTCAAGCACACGCTGACTACTTTAAGCCTCACCCACAAATTTAACTGACTGACACATTCTTTTGAAATCTCCTCCGTGAGAGCTTCTCGCCTGAAGGTAGATACAGTACATCTCAGTGGGCAGCGGGCTTTTCTTTCACACAGCTGACAAGAGTTTTAATTCACTTTGACTGTTTATTTTGGCCCAGTTAGACAAATGTGTGGGCGCACTTTACACTGTAGATGTGTTTGAGTTCATTCTGAGTGGCGCGCTCAATCTGTCTCACATGCATTTCAAAGGATCTCTGGATGTCTGCGACCTCAGTGAGATCCTGCATCAAACACCGTCACACACACAGACGCATGATTAAAAATGCTGTCTGATGGTGCTGACGTCATGTGACATCATGATCTGATAATGACATCATGACCTAATGTGACATCATGATCTGATAATGACATCATGATCTGATAATGACATCATGACCTAATGTGACATCATGATCTGATGCTGCTGACATCATTATCTAAAGTGACATCATGATCTGATGCTGCTGACATCATTATCTAAAGTGACATCATGATCTGATGGTGCTGACATCATTATCTAAAGTGACATCATGATCTGATGGTGCTGACATCATGTGACATCATTATCTAATGTGACGTCGTAATCTGATGGTGCTGACATCATGTGACATCATTATCTAATGTGACGTCGTAATCTGATGGTGCTGACATCATGTGACATCATTATCTAATGTGACATCATGATCTGATGGTGCTGATATCATGTAACATCAGGACAAGGGACAAACTAGCTGAACACTAGCTATTTTAGCTAATTCCGGTGCATTTACATTTTAATTTGAAATGTTCATGAACGTACACTGTCCCTTTTTAAATAAATATACTAAACTAGGAACTGATAGTGACATCATGACCTAATGTGACATCATGAACTGATGGTGCTGATATCATGTGACATCATCTAATGTGACATCGTAATCTGATGGTGCTGACATCATGACCTAATGTGACATCATGATCTGATGGTGCTGACATCATAATCTAATGTGACATCATGATCTGTTGTATTGACATCATGGCCTGATGTTGATGATAACTGATTAATAGTGCTGACTAATGGTCCTGACATTATAACCTGATGTCATCAGGTGCAGGGTCAGGGTGGAGGTGTGGTGTTGTAGATGTGAGTTCTCCCACTGCAGCACAAAGGTTGTACCCTCAGCTGATGCTGCTTCCTGTCACCACCAGGCTCTGCTCCCTCCCTGATTGCTCTTGTCAGTTTTTCTCACACTCACTCAATCTCAGACATGTCATCAAAAGGTTAAAAAAGCCCTCCAAACTCCTAATGCTCTCTTTGCTCCACCGGGATTCAGATAAACTCAGCGCTCAGCAGTTTTCTCCACAATATCTGCCTGCCACACGGCCCATTTACCAGGCACAGAGCGCAGCCTGCCCAGGGCCTGCGCTCCACATGCTTTTGCAATGCAAGGCCTGTTCTCAGAGCCCAGAGGAATCTGTACGGGTTGATTTGAGAGCTCTTGAAAGCGTGGGCTGTTATTTCTGCGGAGGGGGGTGGGATGGGCGGGGGACTGGGCTCTTGTGCCTCAACCTCTAAACAGGCAAAACTTTCATTAGTGACACGTTCCCCGACAATGCCCGGCTCACCTTTTTTCTCCCCGCCTCATTTTCCCAACTGCAAACACCCGGCCGGCGTGACGGAGAGGTCGCCCCCCCCTCCACGAATATTTTGTTTGATATCTAACAAGACTGCGTGGCTGTTATTTGTAACACCCACAGAAACACAGCACAAGGTCCTCTCCGGTCTGCTGTGTGGGCTTTCGTTTAGTCATTATTCATTTTCCAAGTGTTATGTTTATGCTTTGAAGGTGCACGGTGTGTAGGTGAAGGGCTGCCAGAGAGCGCTGGATTTCTGAGAGCTTCCCTGTTCCAGTCTAATGCTAACAGTCTCTGTGCTGGGATGGAGTGGAGTTCACTTCTACAGCAGCATGTGACGTCTGTAACCTCAGTAATGATAAACTGAGAAAAGAGCTCATCTTACACAACAGTTCACTGAGCTGCCTCTTCTCTGATGTTAGTTCAATAATTACAGAGAGCATCAGCATGGTTTAGGTTTATATTATAAACTACTTTATATTCTATATTATACATTTCTCTATGTTTTTGTTATATGTAATTTAAAGTTTTAAATATTTATTTTATATTTTTTTTATATTTATTTTTTAAAACCCATTTAATTTGATGCTATAGTATATAATGGATCAGGGCTGGATACTTAACCATAATGGATCAGCTGATATAAGAGAATCATGAGTGTATGGTTTGTCCACCAGAGCATTTATGTAGTGTGTGTGTGTGTGCGTGTGTGTGCGTGTGCGTGTGCGTGCATGTGTGTGAGAAAGAGAGATGTCTTCAGACTGTTTTATCTGTTCCAGTGACCTGGGTGCACATGTTTGGTAGTTGAGACTGCAGTGTGTGAAATGGGCATAAAGTGACGTGTATGTTTGGAGCCAGTCACGGTCCAGCATTCAGCCTAAACCAGTGTGATGTGGAAACTTGAAGACTCCAGTTCACAAACACTGAAAATGAACCTTACAGTGTAGGAGACATCTGGTGTCCAGCAGTTCAACTTCTGAGATGAAATAATTAGCATATTCATAGATTCAGAATTTTTTAAAGACGCAGAAGAAATAAATGGAATCATGTGTTTTTGGGTGGGGGGCATTTTAGATACAATATTTTACTCTTGGTAGATGTCTGGAGCAGATCTTTACTATACAGTACACTACACTACAGTACAGTACAGTACACTACACTACATTACAGTACACTACACTACAGTACAGTACACTACACTACAGTACAGTACACTACACTACACTACAGTACACTACAGAATAGTACAGTATCCTACACTACAGTATCCTACACTACAGTACCCTACAGTACAGTACTCTACAGTACACTAGAGTACAGTACAGTACACTACACTACACTACACTACAGTACAGTACAGAATACTACAGTATCCTACACTACAGTATACTATACTACAGTACCCTACAGTACAATACCCTACAGTACACTAGAGTACAGTGCCATACACTACAGTGCACTACAGTACAGTACCCCACAGTATATTACAGTGCAGTACCCTACAGTACAGTACAGCACAGTATCCTACAGTACAGTACCCTACAGTACACTAGAGTACAGTGCCATACACTACAGTATACTATAGTAAATAAAAAGTGAATGCCATATTATTATTATTATTATTATTATTATTATTATTATTATTATTATTATAATTATTATTGGTGACTAACCAAATAAAGTTGGCCCAGTCCCAGACAAATCACTTCCTGATGTTCTGCATGCATTTATCAAGGCAAACACAGTGTAGCCTGACAGCTTCCCTGTGGAATCAGTGGACATGGGATTTTATAATGACCAGTTGTCATTATCAGGAGGATCTGTTGGTTATTTCCCCTCATTTTTTTTGCTGTTTTGTGAAATGAATTTAAAACTTTAAAGTTTACAACAGACAAAAACCACACGAACCCTGAGAATACTTTTGTTGTTTTCCTCCTTGAAACCAATTTTTCAGGGAAAGATGTTTTTTTCATAACACCAGGGAACTAGTAGTCTAATGTAGGTGTTCCAAACACATTTGAATGACTGCTGTGTCGTATTACCTGGTGATAAAGATGAGCAAAATCCACAGTTATTTATATGTAAATGTTCCAGCTTTTCAGGAATCACAGGAATAATTTCCAGCGTATCATTGGATCCGGTTATTATTCTGTCTCACACACACACATTCAAAAGATGGCTCACTCATTCTGCCAGGTGTTAGAGAAGGTGAACGGTGCCTCTAACAATCATCAGCGTAGGAAACCACTTTCACCTTTCGGAAAGCACTTTGACTGATGCGTCCTGCCACTTGGATTCTGCTTGAAAAGCAAAGGAAGGAAGGAAGAGGAGGGGAGGAAAGTCTTCACTGAGAACTTCATTAAGATGAAGACGAGCTTAGGAATACTTGAAGTGTGTGAGAGAGAGAGAGAGAGAGAGAGAGAGAGAGAGAGATAAAGAGTGAGGTGAAGAGATGAAGTCTGTGGGGATTTGGGGATATAGGAAATATAAGAGTAAGCTGTTTATAGGGGATTGGGCTGCAATGGCACACCACACTTATGTAGAGAGCATGAGTTCTTCACTGCCAGGTCCAACTGTCTACATCTGTCACAGGAACCACGAGTTTAAAAAAAATAAATATTCTTGAAACAATGAGACCTAAATCTCACCTTTGTGGTGTTCGAGTTTGTTTTTGAGTGCAACTGGTATGGTCTCATCGCTGACCCTTGTAGCCCCCCGAGGGAAAACATAACCACAAAGCTGTGGTTCTCACCAACCGTACATGCAGTCTAGGCGGCATTAAGACCCCCAAGGGGCCCCTTGGCAATGGGGACCTAGGAAACTTTTTTTAATTCAAATGGGATAATGCTGCTATTGGATGGAACCCATGTAACTCCATACTCTGTGTTGGACATACTAGGTTTCAGACAGTGACCATAATTATCAACATCAATACAATGGGTCAAGCATTGTGTCGTATATCAAAGGGGCCTTCATTAATGGCCCCTAGGCACTTGCCCAGATTGCCTGCAGTGGGTGTTCTCCCCCCATCAGCCACAGGGGGGAGTAACATTATTTTAGCAGAGCGCACTAGAAAGAAGTGAAGAAGACTTTTTCAGTTTTTTCTTTTTAGTACTTAATGCAAGTACATGATCTCCCAACTACCGTGGTCATGGTAACCGTGGTCTGATTCTGTTTCGGCTAGCCTCTATTGCCTCCTTGAGGATTGAGATGGATCACCTCCAACATCTCACATAATGACTATGTTCATCAGGGTCACATGTTTGTGCTGGCTCAACCAGGTGTTTCCATTTGCATACCTGCATGGTGCATGTTCAGGGTTTAACTTGGATTTCCACTTAATCTCAAGTTTTTTTAAACAGCATGCAGTTCTTTGTTGATGGCTCGGAGGTAGGTGTGATCAGCTGTTAGTCCTTTTGTGGGAACTGTTGATTTAGCTTTATTGCTTTTTCAGTGGATGACATTTTGGGGGTTAAACAGCACCAAAGGATTAACACTGTATGAATAATCTGCAGGTTTATCTGATTTTTACATTGATCCTTCTGCTGTGCTTGCTGGTTTAAGTTGTCCACCAAACTACCGTGTTGCAATAGTGGAGTCTTTCTTCTTGCTTGTTTTTCTTCCTCTAGGTGGACTAAACAGAAGCTTATTATGTTCTGACCCTTTCACTCTTGTCAGCAGTTCTGCCGGTATTGGAAGAAGTCTAGGACTTGGGCTAGTGGATCAGGGGATAAACTTGAAATTGGCAGGAGTCTGTATTCTCATCAACATGTACTATCTTCCAAAGATCTTCCCTGTGATAGATTTTAAACCAGTGATGACATTTGTGTTGCCTCTGCTGGTTGCGTCGGTCCATTAGTCACAATTTCTCTCAATTTGTGTTTTACCATCATTTTTCTCCCAAAGCCAAGTCTCTGCCCTCTTTCACAGTTATTAATGTGTATGAAATCCCCTTCAACACAAGCCTTCATTACTCCTCAGCAAAAATATAATTCCTCCTTTCACTGAAACCGCTTTAAATCCATTGTGCATGAGTAATTTGCCTTTTCTGATACCCCGAACACAAAGTGAACAACATACAGTCAACTTATCATTCATTTTTTATGAAATGACAAACAGACAAAGCCTTTTTTTTTCTTTTTTTTTTGTACAGGGGTAACCAGTAAAGTGAATGTGAGTGCCTTGCTCTCTGGAATAGCTGAACAGTCATTTTGCTTTTAAATGAGAATAGTGCTTTGGGAAAACAGCCATAACCTGACAGTACAGCAGCATATGCTAGAGGCATTACTTACTTACACATGTTGATAGCATAAGTGATGTATTCAGGGAACTATTGATTTGTATAGAGCTTTTACAGCTCCATGTGGGCTGAAGCAGGGCAATTTATAGATATACTGTGACTACGCATCCCTCCCTACTTCATATAGTGCTTGTCAGAATAATGAAACTAGAAGACAGAAATATTGGTGGAATGTAGATGATGAACAGCGCTTGGCACAGGAGAACATTGACATTTTTAATCTGAATTTAAAGGGAGTGAAAGTTAGGAGAAGTCATATCCTCCTCCTGGTAGTTTGTCGGATGATCAGAATCAGATGACATGATAGGCCTCCAGCTGTTGAGATATTTCTAGATGAGCAGCAGCAGTTTAAACTCTTTACTATGATGCATTGAGGCTGCCCTCGTCTTCCAATAGTTGAACTTAGAAAGGAGTCTTCTCAGCCAACTGGTCCTGAGGCTGGCTGACCTTTCATCACTCAGAAGATTAAACCTAAGCAATTTCAAACTTTTGGGAACACAAAATAGAAACATATTTGGCTCTAAACAGACAGTTTATTATGGCAGATTACATATCCCCAGTAACTGATAAGAACCTGAGAAAGACATGGACACTGGACAGACCTGGCTGCCCAGAGGGGACAGGCTGTGCTGTCGTTGTGATGAAGGAGGTGCAGTGACAGAATTACACTTCCTAACAGAATGTCAAACATATAGAACTATTGGGGGGGATTCTTTACAAAATTTGAAAAAAAATGCCCCTAATTCTGAAGTGTGACAGAAAGGGAGAGATGAGCCTTGAGCTTTCTGGGGGGGAAAGAGAGAATATGCAATGTTGACTGCTAAATATGTCACTTCCTGCCTCAACAAAAGAGACAACTAGTAGGGCATACATACTGTATATAGACAGATAGACATCTATAAATATAGCTGTACTTACCATATTGTACTTACCACCACCTTTAGGTTTTTTAATATTGTTATTTATAGACATTATTATTTTATAGACTCTTTATTCTATTTCATTATCAGTAGACACATTTAAAAAAAAGTATAGAATAATGGATATCTTGTATTATCCCTTCATCTAACATCTCTTTATTTCATCAGTAGATTAACACTTGTTTTTGTTTGTCTTCCATTGTAAGTCACATTGAAATCGTACCAAAACAAACTTTATCATAATTTCACTCCTTAACATTATCTTTCATGATCATTATTGTGCTTTGGCAGCACATGTCAACTTTATGCCAATACAGGTTTTGGTGGCAGCGCCCTGGTGGTTGAGTGGTTAGAGCACATGCCATATAATGGCCAGGGACCTATGCTGAAGATCATTTCCCTCTTTCTCTCCCTGTTTCTTGTCGTCCTCTCTGCCAGATACTGTCTGAATAAAGGCATTAAAAGCCCAAAAATAAATCTTAAAAAAAAAAAGATTTTTGAATTGAATTGACTCCAGTAGCATCGTGAGTGAGCTGAAATTGCCTCCATTTTTTGGGGAGATCTCAGAAGAGTTTGTTGGAATGGAAATTGTGGACAAGTTTCTCTAGGTCACATGTGAGCATGCACTTTCTTGCTTTTATAGTCTTATAAAGGCCAGAATACTGAAGAACTGCCTTTAGTATTTGCAGAGGTTGCTTTATACTTCAATACAATGTTGGCCCAAATACAGATGTTATTTACTAGTTTGTTGCTTGCTTTCCATTGTAGTTGTAACTATTTCACTTGTGCCTGTATCTACAAAGCAAAAAAGAATTAATTGTTGGTTGGTCTGCTGCTTCCACAACATAATCTCACTGCTCTGATCATTATTTTTTAACCAAGTACAATAGCCAACTCATCCATGGCAATGTGTTGTCCTGCTCTGTCTATAGAACAGGTCGTTACTGTTGACGTGCTACAGTGCCACACTTGCCATTGGTGCTATAGATGGCACTTGACTCATGTCCTAAGTGTCTCAGAGCTAACTTTAAGTTTAGCTTTGAGTCCATGTTTACACCAAGACCTAGGTTTTTGTTTTCAGAGACAGTGAGGATAGATGTTATGTCAGTGTTCTAGCTGAAGGAAGTTGAAGCATATTGTAGAAAAACTTCAGGACTGTAGTCACTTGCTGACAAAGCAAGGTACATTTGGGTGCATGATTATTATTGGTGACTTACCTGTTTTGTGTAATGTGGCCTCATTGAAGCATTTAAATGTTAAAATAAAGTAGGGCCAAAGATTGAGCCTTGGGGAACTCTGCGTCATTTGAGATAGGACTTGAACCACTATAGTCAGACTACTATTGTGTCTGACAGTCCAAAGCAGTTGTCCTGTAATATTGTATGGTCAAACATGTCAACAAGCCAACACATGCTGTAGATCCAGGAGAACTTGGACTGAGATTATACTTGAAACACTTTCAAGACCTTGTTAATGAGAGGAATAATGGATTCATGAGACCAGTGCTGAGTGCTTTTATTAATCCAAATATCAAACCACATCATCCTGTAATCATGACCTGATTATTCCTGCTGTTTTCTGACCCTCATCATGTTTATTACTTCCCTATATCTTTCCCTTTAGATAAGTGTTCATGCACAATTATATGAATAATTCATAATGCCGAAGCACGGCCAGTAAAAACAGAATCCACTGAAAGCAAAGTTAAACTTGTATGAAAACTCATTTAAATATCTATTTCAGACATGAAATATAAAGACACCCCTACAGAACGTTCCACAACAAAGACTGGTTATGAAAGACTTGGACAGTCGTTGATTGGATAGGACAGGCGAGTTAGACGAGTGGTCCTTGCTGTGACTGTTGTCGTTTTCTACCAGCCCCTCGCCTCACGCTTCACAAGACAAAGATCACAAAAATGAGTCGCTACTTTGTGCAGGATTTTTTTTTTCTTTTAATGAGGCTGCATTAGAATGAAGTGTCCTCAATGCCCAGTGAGAAGGAAGCAGCTCTACTGGCATACATCATCCACCACCACCAACACTACTACTGCCAGCTTTTAGTGCTTGATGTTAGCACTGCTGGAAGTTGTGAATACAGTGCATTTAAAAGGGTTCTGGAAAACTGACACCCCTCCCTGCCTCTTTGTTTAACTTTCTCTCGTTGTTGCTGCCCTACAAACCTTCCACTAGCATCTTCAGTTTCATAAAAATCCCCCTAAGTGGGTTAAGGCAGGGGGCATCTGCAGACACGGCACAAGGATAGATGGTAATAGGCCAAACAGAGGTGGGTTGGAATCCGATAACATGAACCAGCTGATTGCCCCCCCCCCCCCCCCATTAAAATTACCCACTTTATCTCTTCTCTTTTCTGTCTCCTTGGAGAGCCCTCTCCACTCCTTTTCACAAAGTGAATCCACCCAGTCATTTCTCAGGAAGATAAAGTATTTGCTGTGTATTATTCTTCCCCTCTCCCTTCCTCTCTCTCTCTCTCTCTCTCTATCTTTCAGCCGCTGGAGTAGCTGTCAGATATAGATCACGCCTCTCATTGTTTTGGCCCCCCCCCCCCCCAGCAACCTGCAGTGATAGCTCGCCTGGTGAGGGCCAGGTGTGAAGCCGGCTTCCTCTCTTGATATTAGCTGAGAGTCCCTCAGGGTCCATGAAGGAAAAAGAGAGAGCAAATTAAAGACTAAATACAAGGTGTGTCTGTAGGAAGCATGGAGAAGGACATCATGTTAGTCCTTGAATGACTAAAGAAAGAGTGCAAAACAAGGACAGGATATGAGTGAGAGTGAGAGGAGCTGGGTTATACACTGACTGGAATGTAAAATACAGGACTTTTTTTGCGCGGCAGCATCGACTACATCTAGCCGAAAATATCTCAAGTTTCTAGTCAGGCACCGTCGTTCCATTTCAGGCATTCACGTATTACATGTGGCGTCAAATAGATGGTAGTCTAAAAAAAAGAAATGCAAAGGGGCGATGCTAGTCTCTCATACAACAGCTGTTACAGATGTTGTTGTCATGGAAACACAACTTCATTAAAAAAACAACACTGGGAGCAGTGGGATGAAGTATTCCCCAGCGCCCTGCCAGTGCTTTACTGCCAGAGAAAAACTCTATATTGACACACACACTTTAACAATATATGATTCCAGGCCTCATATTGTATATAACATATTACATAGCACCTGTCAGTAGGCTATATTTTATACTCTATTTATTCATATAGAGTTTTAGCCATGCAGTGTGGCTAGTAGTTGGTCCACCACTTTGGGCTTGACTGTATTACTTTTGTCATTTAAATGGTTTATTGAATTTTTAATGGTAACAGTAACATGCTTGGATGCAGGGTTGGTGATACAGATATCAGTTCTGACGTAGACGTAGACATGGTGGGGAGAAGAGAAGAATATGAAATAATAATCAGAAATCAAAATAAATCTAACTAGCAAATATGGAAGTGAGGAATTCACTTCATAATAGAGTAAGGGAGTGTACTGCATTCAGTCACTGAGTTTTTACCAGTCCTTGTGTTTGTCTGAAAGAGCTCCCAAGGGATCGTCCCATCATCCATGTTCCCTTTCAGTCTGTTGAGCATAGATTCATAAGATGCAGTCTTTCAGGTCCTGTGATACAGCAGTTTTCCAGATAATTGTGGAGGCTGCAACCAAACCCACCATAATAACACATAATATTCCTTTTAAGTCATGTAGTATTTGAGATGTATCCCCTAGTAAACTTCAAATTCAAAATTCAGTTCAAACAGTACTGGAGATAGATTGATAGAGATGCACATAATGGTGAAGAATCAAGTCTATCATGAAAATAAATTACACATCATTACCTCCCTAATATCACACATGGATAACAGTGAATGGAAAACATTGAATTAAGCTAAATGAGCAATATTAAAAAAGGTCACTTCACCCAAATTACATGTGCTATCAATGAATGGAAGTAGGTTTGGTTTTATAAGTCCAATTGTGAGTTTTGTGCTGTCAACCAATATGTTGGAGGTGAATAGAAATCTGGACAGAAGAAATCATTTATTTGTACCATTTATCTGGGAAAAGATGTTCTTTAACTGACATTTTTTCAGTGGTGTGAATGCCACACGTTGGATTCCAGTCACCTTCATTGTATTGGTGTGCAGGCAGAAATCTCAACGGACAAATAAAACTACTATGTGAGATGAATGTAGTGTTAGACAAAGTGTTGCATGTGAACCAGTTTTCTCAGCTCCGTCCCGCTTCGGTCACATCTGGCATGGAGGCCATCAGAGAACACCGGTCCAGACTGCAGCAGCTGCTCCGTCAGCCCATTTCATGCTGCCTTAAAACTCGCCGTTCCACTTCACAATCAGCACTGTCCAGGTCCGTTCAGTCAGCACAAAGCTATGGTGGGAAGTGTTTTCCTCCGGGAGGCGATTCACTACAACATCAGAAAAATAAGTGCTTGTGGTCATTTTCTTTACTTGTCTTACAAAGTTTAGCGCCGGCGGATGCTTTACAAACCCAAATCTAGTTTGTTTCGGCCTGGATTAGCAGTCCTGCTCAAAAACACAGCTTGTACATTTGTTCCACCCAGTGTTCTGTAGAAGCAGAGTACAGGTTTCTGGCACAACTTCACCTACTACAGCTACCAAGGTGCACGGAGAAGAGAAAAAAGTCAAAGCTCTAGCAACACTTGTAGTATAGAACAACTTCATTAATAGATCAAAGCATTTCAGCTTGCAGTCTTCATCAGGTCATCATCAAACACAACACAAGCAGTGTTAAATAGGGTAGAAAAAGGTTTAAAAATGCAAATAATAACCTCAGACATGCTGTATCTACCAAGATGGGTTGGGTATATGGTAATGGTTGGTTGATTGGTTATCTTTTGTATTTTTTTTACCTTAAGATAACCAATTGAAGTCATATGGCCATATACCCAACCCATCTTGGTAGATACAGCATGTCTGGATGCACATACTTGGTATATATATGTTTACCTTTTTTAAATGTTTTCTGCTTTTTAACCACCATATTTAAAACACTGCTTGTGTTATGTTTTATGATGACCCTGATGAAGGCCATGAGCTGAAACGTGTTGGTCTAATAATGAAGTTGCTCTATACAAGTGTTGTTGGAGCTAGCACGTGTTGGTAACTGAACTGTAATTAGCCTGTTTACAGTCAAATTAAAGCAACAGGCATTTAGACATGAAACTGACTTCCATCTGATTTTGCTTTATTTTTTTTACAATACATTTTTGGCCACTATTAAGCTTCTGGCGATGGTAGAAAGCCTGGATGCAACTGATTTTGTGTTTAATCATCTTAGAATGGGATAATCACATCAATTCCCATAGAATAGAATAAATGACAGGCAAAGTGCCAGTATGAAAAAAAGCAGCTTGAGACAATGTGAGAGCATTAGTATAGAAATAATGGCTTTTCTCTCACACCATTTCACTCTTCTGGACTTATTAGGAGGTTCACAGCTTCCTCATTGGCCAGCGAGGTGTCTAATCTACCGTAGGTGGAGAAAATGAGTCGTAACCCTCGGAGCAATTAAATCCGGATTCCGCAATTAAGCATCAGGACTGAAGGAAGGTGCACTGTGAGCGGCTTTACAACACGACGGCTCATTTGTCTGCTGTCTTTACCCTACGGTTTGTTTATACTGCTGTTCTCATATGTTCTGTTGTAATTGCTTATCATCACTTCTCCATACGTCATAAGCTAAGTGCTATTTTCTGCCGCTGCAATGACCCACTTTGCTCACGGGGAACATTAAATATGAATACGAACTAATTTATAGGAATATACACTTTTGTTTCTTTGAGTTAAAAGCTGTGTATGTATTATGTATCTCCAGTGTAGAAATGTATTTTGCATCTACTTAAACAGACAAAAGGCATTATTCCCAGCTGATTAATTATTTGTATTACTTTCAGTGGAATTGTTCATTCAAAAGCAAATTTAAAAAAAAAAAAGCACTAAACCTTGATTTCACATTAAGTCACGTCACGTTTTGTGGATTATTGTCAAGTTTTTGCCAAAAATGTTAAAAAACAAATTGAAATCATTTCATGTAATTGCATAGAATCAAAGTTGCCTACAGAAAGTCAATCCCCCCGTAATGAACAAAGCTCACGCTGTTTTTCATATTATCTCAAATAACAGGCTTTCACAGAATTTTCATCATCTCGTTATAATTTGCCTCTCCGATCCTTAATGGATGTAAATTTTTAGTCCCAGCAGGGAGAAATTACCTGACGCAGAGGAAGTGGAGTTGTTGGGTTTTTTTAGATTCTGTTAGATACCCAGGGAAAGCTTGGAAGATACTTTACGTTTACAAAGTATGTCTTCAAACCTTACTGACTTTGCCTTTAGGAGACTTTAGAGAGGCAGAGATTATAGCGCCACTGAGCTGATATGTATCTGCTGATATATTGTTGAGCATAACATTAATACACATTCATGATAAGAATGTAATATGTTAAGATCCAGTATACTGACAAGCTCATTTTATGATAGGAGGAATGAACTTGTACATGCTGTTTCCCAATGAACTCTATCATATCTCTGGTATTTCCATACTACACTCATTTTTTACTGACCAGTCGACATATATAGAGATAAAGGCAGTATGTGATAAGCAAACATTGTGTGATAATACCAGCTTACTGATGCATCTCAGCTTGTACCCATGATATCTTCTAACCTTTAGCCCTGACTATGAGCTCTGACATCAAGAACATTCAATTTGACGCTTTCTATACTGCAACTAGGGAGGGTCTTTCATCAAGAGGTCAGAATACATCTATAGAAGTATTGAAAAGTGTCTGAAACCCCCTCCGAAACCTGCATTACCCGGGTTTTGTAACTTTCTGAAATCAGCAATTATAGTATCCATAAACGCCTTCGACTGTGCGCTGTTGTCCCCATGTGATTATTATCATGTCTCACCCCACTCTACGAGGACGCTTTGCCCAGCCTTCCAGTGTGGCTGTTTGAAACAGCAACATTATCCTTTCAGACTCTGTTGCTTGTACCAACTAGTTGGTTTAAGGCACACTCTGACCTTTCGGAGCTTTTTCTGTCTGCTAAACTCATTTTCAGAGCACCCCCCCCCCCCCCCCCCCCCCCCCCCCTCGCCCAAGCCCAGATAACCCAGATGGCATTAAGAGTTTTTTTTCTGTGACTTGACAGAGCTCCACTACAGCCACAGAAAAGGCTGACTAGTACTCCCTGTGACATGGAAATGCACTTCAGTGTTTAACGTTGGTACAATGATTTAGCTCTTTGGAAGTCACTACTTAGAATTAGTTATAGCCAGCATGGCTGTAAAAAAAAAAACAAGTACAGCACTTAAAGAATCTTGTGCAACATACAGAGTCCAGGGACAAATATATCTCTAGCTCATGCTTGTTGGACAGGTGAACTCTGGGAAATGTAGTCCAGAAACTCCTCCACATATGAAGACTTCAACGTGAAAGCAGAGGCACATTTTCCACAATACCTTCTGAAATGTCCAAGGCTGATTACATCATGTAGCACATTTCGCCTTTTTTTGTCAATGTTTTGACTTTAAAACTGTGTTTCAGAGTTGCACCACATGTTAAATGTGGATTTTAAATCTAGGAAAGTGGGTTGCTGTTCTTTTGGGAGCTTTCGAAATGCCGGAGTGTCACCTCTTAACCTTTTTTCCGTCATGAGATTTTCAGTTTATGGAGCTATACCGACTTGTAGAGGAGCAAGAGAAAGTCAGCGTATGGAAGTATAACACCTTCTTCAAAATAAATTGATTTTCTTTGGACGCCGGAGGGGGGTAGGGGGGGGGGGCAGCAGTTTAGAAAAACACACAGAACCACTTCTCTCTCAAACTTTGTCCAACTCATCATCCCTCTTTTGCCTCAGAGTGGTTTGTAGAGTCTGAACATTGTGGAACTTTGAAGCTGCTCGGCTGCCTCCGCTTTTTTTCCCGCACAACCAGATGTAAAACTATCCAGCAGTGCTAACAGAGCTGTAGTAAGAGACAAGAGAGGGAGAGGAGGGTGAGGAACATGACATGAAAGGAAGCATTTAAAAGATCATTTACCATAGAGAAGTCTATCTCTGTCTCCGACTGTGAACGGATGCCCCGAGGTTGGTGTTTGAGCAGGCGGATAAGACGGTGTATCCAATGAGCTCTCTGCTAAACTGGGGAATGAGGTTTTAGGATCTTGGTTAGAGGAGCGGGGCCCCTTCTCATCCTTTTTTTGCCTTTTGCTTATCCTCTTCCATCCCCCCATCCATACATCCATCCTTCTGTCTGCCCATCCATCCACCCATCCACCAGCGCTTTATTCTTCCCCCTGCAGAATGGGAGGGAATGGGGGGATCAGCTTACCACTTGTACCAGCAGACAGACACACTTCACACACACACACACACCCACCGTCACACAAAGTGGTTTTGTAATTGAAAAGCTTCACTAGAGACTCTGTGGAAGTGTCTCAGCCGTGGCGAAGTGAAGCAAAAGAACAGCAGTGATTTGTTGACTCCGAGGTTGGGTATCGCATCTGCCTGGTGTTTATTAAGCGGCCCAAAGCCTCGTCGAGCCGCAGTCGATCATTCAGGGGGAGCGGGCGTGATGGAGAGCCTCATCCCCTCCAACCTCTAATGCCTCGGCTGAAGCTATTAGCCAGCCTTAATGTTTTCTGCAGAGAGGGACGCTGTAATGACAGAGACTCCAGCCCAATGTGTCATTTGTTGGGTTTTTTTTTTTTTTTTTTGGCAGTAAATGAATATTGAATGCAGATGTTCATGTTCTCTGGGACACATCTTGGGCCACATCCACAGCAAACAGTCCTGACCTGATCCGAAGCCCAGCTGAGATGTGAAATCATCTGAAAGCTAGGAAAATACATTAGTGGGCGAAAGGTTTTAGGTACTTAAAGTAAAGTGAGGATACTTGCCATGAATAGTTTTTATTGATCAATTAACTTTGTGCACAGTTGAGTAAACGGACGCACTCTTTACCTTTTTTAAAAGTAGTTTTTGGAACAACTGTACACAGTGTTTCCCCTGTGTTGAATGCTGTGGGTGACACATGGATGTATGATAAGAGCTGGATAGGGCGCTACCACTTTTTTCCCAGTGGTCACTCCTGGTATTGCAAGGAAAAATCTCCCTGCAGCCAAAAAGCATTTTCCCCATAGACCAGCATTGAAAAAGAGAAGTCTGTTGATAGAACACCTCAAACTGCAGACAAGCTCAACCTCATATAACGTGGAGGCAAACCTGGAAGCCAGAAACTTTTTTGGTGTATGCGCCAACCAAGCAAATCTCTTAAGACTGAATGGACGCCAGTCCAATATCCAGCTCTTATAATACATGAGGGCACTCAGCAGCCAGCCAGACATTTCTGCATCCTCTGTTTAGGAGCGGCTGAGTTTGACTCTAGAAGTGAGTAAGTGAGTCTGATCAGGTTAGACTGACCTATTGTTGCTAACTTTGGGGCGAACCACATTCACTTTTCCAGCAGTTGGGGAAACTCAAAACAAGACTTTTCTTTGTGTTGAAGTTTTAGCATTGAACTGACACACTGAAGCCTGTACACTACTGTACTACTGCAGCTACTACGCTACAAGCATACCGTTCACATGGATGTCCTTTGAAGAAGGAGGACAAGGAGTCCATGGTAACTGAAGTGTTATCGTGCTTGCACAGTGTTTGAGTGCAGAGTGAATATAGGGGGAAACACTGACACACTTTTTCAATATACTTGGCAGGTAGAATATTTCAAGCATCTTGGAGAAGTTGCCACAGCTCTTCTGTGGATTTCCGTGTCTCAGCTGCTTCCGTCTATTCATGTAATCCCACACTGACTCCATGATGTTGAGATCAGGGCTCTGTGGGGGCCAAACCATCTGTTGCAGGATTCTTGTCGATGCAGATATGCTTTATGACTCTGGCTGGGTGTTTGGACTCGTTGTCACGGCACAGAATAAATTTGGGACCAATCAGAGGCCTCTCTGGTGTTACATTATGGATATGAATCTCAACATCTGAAGTGCCTAAAATCTTTGCACAGTGCTGCATGTCAAAATCTGCAAACTCTCAGTGAGTTTATACTGGGCTTTACATCATCAGGTTACACTGATCCTCAGCTGAAAAGCAAATTTGTGCAACAGCAGCTGTTTAAAAGGAGCGCAGACTGCTGGATCTGAACAGTTCATATAGTCACAGATCAATACTACGACTTTGCAATGAGAGTACTTTTAAACGCTCAGAGTGAACATTGCAATAACTGTCATTTTCCTCTTTTTAAACTGAAGTGGAATGAACAGGCGTCACTGTTCTCTCAGCTGTATGCAGAGCTGGGGTGTTTTGGAGAGGGTGGTGGGGAGGGGGGGGGGTGGGGGTTGTATTACATCGTGGGAGGAGAGTGGAGCTCTCTGTTGGAGCTCGAGCATGTTTACATTTCTTTTTTGTTTTTGTAATTCAATCACATTGTAATATCTTTGCTGTGCTGCACAGCTTGTAAGATGCCTCTTATGAGACTGCTGCTCAACATGATGATGCTCAACCACAGTGAGAATGCTGTCTGCCTACAACTCACTGCACTCACTCATATAATATATACATTTGATTTAATTGGTAATTAAACAGTTTTAAGACTATGATAACTGACAACTTTCTTTTTCTTGTTTCGTTTGACTTGAAACCCAAAGATACTCAGTTTAACATGACATATAAACCAAAGAAAAGTAGCACATCCTTACACTGGAGAAGAGTAAGGTAAGGGTAAGCTTTATTGATCCCTTTAAGCAGAGATTCAAAATTGACACAACAGTATTCTTGTAATAAGCGATAATGATTGATTTTCTATCAATCAGCTGCTGCTTGCAATCAATATTACAGGCAATAGAATTTACAGTGTTTCACTGATGTGGAACCAGAACTGGTCATCAGAGTCAAACCTATACGTCACAATAGGCAAAGTCATACTTAAAAATGTATAGATTCATATACATGTCATCAAAATCCAAGTAAAATACATGAAAAGGGTTAAATACAACAGCCCTGTTATTAAAAATCCTATGAAAATGGTGAAGTTAATACAAACAGAGCTATTGAATTAGTTCCTCTTGTGCAGTTTTTCCTTTGCTGACAAAAAAAAGCAATGAAAAAAATCTCCAGTTTTAGATATAGAACAATTTTTTATCGAATGAACAGTTGGCAAGTGGCAGCTAATCTCTGTGACTAAGTCAACACCTTCTGTAGCTCTACATGATATAAGCCTTCAGTTATTTGCAAGTGGTGTGATTATATTGTGGGACCTGTTGTGTTTGTATTAATAGCAGTAGTTTCATCACAGCTCTGCACAGTAAAGGAAGGCACCAGAGAGGCATCCATGTGTAAAATAAAGGGAAGAAGAGGAAAGGTGCAGTAAAAATGGAACTCTACCCTCATGTTACCCTAATCTCCACACAGCTAGCAGCAGAGTTTGGCCCCTGCTCTGTGCTGTTATCGTGGGTCAGTGCGGTTGCCTCCTGATGTAGAGGATGCAGTTTGAAATACAAATGAGCAAGATGCGCCACACCATGGACAATGTGTGCAACACCAAAAAAAAAAAAAAAAAAAGATGGAGAAAACAGGATCTACATCTCAAGCAAACCACAGAAATCCAATTCTTTCCATTCCACTCTGCTCAGCTCATTATTTTTTGCTGGCCCCTTTTTTTTCTTCCTGAAAATCCTCAAATGTCACGGAAATGCCCCCCCCCCTCCCTGCACCCCCTTCCTCCCTGTCTGTACCAATTCCAGGCCAAGTGCTGCTGACATTTTATGGATTCCTTTCAGTGTTATCAGTGATTAATGGTGACCTTTCTTCTTGGTGGTAAAGCATTTGATCTTTCCTAACCTGAAGAAACAAGGCTATCAGCGTCCTGGGGTGCCTTTTTTTTCTGATATGGAGCACATACAGCTGATTCGATGGGCTTGTGCCGAGGCCCTTTTTGTGGAGGTG
Source organism: Scomber japonicus (assembly GCF_027409825.1). NCBI lineage: Eukaryota > Metazoa > Chordata > Actinopteri > Scombriformes > Scombridae > Scomber > Scomber japonicus. The sequence goes on from NC_070599.1 coordinate 4,308,568, forward strand.
TTATTTAGCTATGCAGATTGCACAATGCAGAAAGCACACTTGACAATGAGAGAGCTTAATGGATTACTGTACAAATAGAGTGAGTGACTAGCGCCTTTCAGACCCCCGCGGGTATTTTAATGCCTTTTTTCAGGGGCGTATGTGAAAAGAACATGGCAGAAGCCTGTGGTTCACTTGTGAGGACTCCCTCGCTGGGTGCTATTGTTAAAGCAGGGTGATGGACTTTCTCAGTGGGCTGTGAGACCAGTGTGTTGCTAGCTAAAAGGGTAAATGGCCAAGAGAGCTCTGTTACTCAGCAGGAAGTTGGGTTGTGTGGCACCATTTACTGTCAGAGCCAACGTAATTGCATCAAATGTTCAGATACACCAATGTGACTCTGTGAGTCAGCCAATAAGCATGAAGTAGAACAGACTTTTATTTGTTAAGTACAATATACAATAGGCTATGTATGTATAATTTGGTTTCAGTAAAAGACTCAGATAGCTTCCTTTGTTTGAATTAGACCAAAGTCTTTTTGAACTTAATACCCCCAACAAGGGCTGGGAAGCGGTACTTTTTAAGGTATCAACCAAAATAAATCGATACCAAGTAGTACTGAAACCTCTCCCGTCAAACCATACCTGCAATCCATCCTTTTTGCACTCACAGCTAGAAAATATGACTATTTTTATGAACTTCAACGCCAGTGTTTTTCTATTTAATGTGACATGTGATTGGTCCACTGCCACAGCAGCTACAACCCATCTGTGGTGGTGAAGTCATGGTGAATTTGGGTTAGCGAGCTTAGCAGTTCAGCCGTACCATTTTAAGGGTACTGGTATCGTAATTTTTTAACGGTACCAAGCGCTAGTGTTTTCAGAAACGTCTTCGTCAGTAAAGGCCACAGTCAGGTGTGTCGGATAACTGAGTTTGTTTGATTTGTATAAAAGTCTTTTAGCCGAGTGGTTTGAGCGCATGTCATATACCCACAACGTCCTTGGTACGAATCTGGCAAGGGACGTTTGTTGCATGTCATACCCATTTATCTCTCTCCTCTGGTTTCCTGTTGACCTCTCTGCCACCAAATGTCCAATAAAGGCAAAAAAAAGCCCCCCCCAAAAAAATAAGACGTACTCAAGATGTAAAAATCTAATAAAAGAACACAAGCTTTCGAATGTGTTGAATTTAATTAAACTTAACCTAATAGCCATGAGCAAAATGTCATAATCAATTGTGAAAAGAGGGATTGGACACTAATTGTCTGTTTCAGTTTCTTGATCAATTCCTTGCCTCAAAGAAATTATCATCTGTCTCTCATTGATGTATTCTTTGTAAAAATGATGTGCATTCAGATACATCCACATCATTACTTCTTCCATCATGTTCTTGATCTTAGCCTGGACTTTACATTGGCTGCAGGATTGATTTAACCATTAGTGTCATGCAGAGCGGCGATCATTTCCATGTCTCTAAGTCTCTGTTTCTCTGCGTCTGGCTCCTCATTAGCTGCTTCGGCCTTCATGCAGCAGCAGGAAGTTGGAGATGGGAGGTTCAGTGTTCTAGGAAGGAATGATTAAGATGTACGAGGCACACAGCTACCGTCCTCACACCAACAAGTTAATACACATGTTTGGCTGATTAATGATTGGTTGATAAGAAAAGCAAACCATCAGAGTCTACTTTCCCAAAACCACTGAAGACAAACGTTTTGTAGAATCTTCCAAGTTTAAAACCCTTCTTCTGTTATTCATCTGCTAAACCAACATTAGAAAAAGGCTCTCTTCTTTAGTGGCTGGCCGACTGTGTGTTTGTGTGTGTGTGTGTGTGTGTGTATGAGAGAGAGATTCAGAGGCTTGATAAAATAGAGATTGAGGACTTTATAAGTCCATTACACTCCAGCATTGCATCTTGTTCCGTCTTCCAGATGATATCAGCTAAATGTTTCCCGGAGTTGAAATAAAAGTTGTGAAAACCGCTCTGCCTGTTCTGTTCATGGCTTTCTGGCTAAAATGAATGCTGATGCTCCACTGCTATCTGTCATAGAAAGAAATACAGCCGGCCTGTGTCGATGTCTATGAATCACTCTCTTTAAATTCAACGTCCTGAGGCCTCAGACAGACATGGGAGGCAGACCTCCATCAGTCATTTAGTGATGAAGAATGGAGCGCTATTCTGCAAAAGCCCAAATCCTCTGGTGAGATTAGGACTAGATAAGTCCAATTCAGAATTCTAAATAGGGTTTATTGGACGCCTGCAAAACTGCATAGGGTGGGGCTGAGAGAGAAGCCAGCATGCTGGAGACGTTATTCATTTGTTATGGTCCTGTTCAGAGGCTCAGAGGTTGTGGACAGCAATTAATGAGAATATTAACCTCGTCATGGGTCAGGACATTCCATTTCTACATAGCCTAGACAAGGTGGATCCACACAGTCATCATGCTGGTCCGAAAGCTCCCTATTAGGAAATGAAAATCACTGGATCTTCATCTATCCAGCTTGTGGTTGATTAAGTATAGTGGCAACCTATGAAAAATTAATTTACAGTAAGGTAAACTGGTTAGATCTGTGGACCATTTGTCTTAATTTGCCAGTTATGTTTCATATTCTCTTTTGCAGTGGACTAAGGACACCAGTGAACACAGTATACGAAATAAATCGATACCAAGTAGTATTGAAATGTCTCCCGTCAAACAATACCTACAATCGATCCTTTTTGCATCCATAACTAGAAAATATGATTATTTGTATGGACTTGCTCACACCCAATCGATTCAAGCATTCTTTGACTCTGCCACAGCAGCTACAACCCGTCTGTGGTGCTGAAGTCGTAGTGAATTCGTATTAGCGCGCTTAGAAGTTCAGCAGTCAAGATTCTACCTAAACGCTCTACACTACACACCTGTTACACCAGATAAAAGCAAACGCACAACATGTGGAATGGTTATTGAATGAAGTACTCCACTGGTATTGGTATCACTTTAAGGGCACTTGCATTGGTACTGGTATTGTAATATTTTAAACAATACTCTAAGTAAGCCCTAAGTAAGAGACAAACCACCAAGGAATCAAGAATTGAATGGAATGCTTTTTCTTTCACAGTTGGAATGTCTTGTTCTAACTTTATTTATTGTTTTCTGTCATTTATTGTGTTGTGATGCTATAGAAACAAGGAAAAAAACTTCCTGAGAAGTGTGTTTGTTAATTTGAAGCGAGCTCATGATTCATCTGAGCTAATCTAGTCATCCCGTTGAGATCCTTGCTCTGTGAAAATGGGAGCCATTATTCCACAGAGCAGCGCTGCCGCATTCAGCCAAATGAAGCCAGTAAGAGAAATGCTGAGACAGAAGCAGAGAAATTAATAGCGTTCCGATGATTGTGGCATATTTATTTAAAACTTTTAATTACCTTTTATGAAGATGAATCGGGGGTGATTGGCCATTATCATCTGTGGAGGCATGAGAAAATGATTATTTAATGGAGATTGAATTTATGATATTCTGCACTCATCAGCATCAGATCTGTTGACACAACAATAACTCTATCACCAGTTGCCATATGTGCAGTATGAATGCATTAAAAAAAATACATATGCAATTTGAATGGATTCCCATGAAATGTACAAGAGGCATTCAAGGTCCCCAGACAATAGATTGAATCACTTTGCTGACTTTTCCTCTAGCCACCACCAGCAGGTCAGATATTCAACTTTTCCTGTGACATATCAGTCTTTTTACAGCTACATTACTCAACATTTAACCAGGAGGTCTTATCTTTGTTGTGTCTTTATCAGTCCTGTGGGCATCCTGGATACCTCACGGTCGATTTTATTTATATCTTCAACATTTCTCAACACAAAAACACAAAAGTGTCCTCACCGAAACAATGTATGAATGTTGGCTTTAATTCTTTCACCCTTGATTCTGACGATAGCAGAAATGGCTACATTAGCCCATCCATTATCTTCAGAGAACATTACTATCGGTTATATTGGTTATAGTTAAAATTAAAAGGAAGACAAAACAATACAGTTTCTGTGTTCCCAGTCCAGAAAACATATGTTCACCAATATAAATGGTAAACCGAAGGTTAGTAGGCTCCTTCTAGCCCATGTCTTTAGGACTGATGTGTGCTGACAACACTTATTCAATAGACTAAGTCAAAGTCAAAATATTGGCACAAACTTTGGTTCAGTTATTCATGGTTCCCAGATGATAGTATTTTCAGACATGGAGTATGGGTTTGAATGTGTATGTGGTCATAGGTATGGGTGAGATGTGTTCGGGCTTGTGTGTGTGTGTGTGTGTGTAATAGTGTTATGTGTATATACATTTTATATTTTTTATGGCATGTGATTGGACTGCTCAAATGGAGTTTTTCATTGTTCATTCATTGTATACTTTCAATGTCAGTAAAGATCTATCTATTTCCTCTATCACCACCATGAAGCAGATACTTTTGGTCTTCACTGCAACATGTTGACAACCATTGGATGGATTGTTAAATTTGGTATATACATTCATGGTCCCCACAGGATGAATTGCAACAGCCTGACTTTTCATCTAGCGCCATCATCTGGTCAAATTTTCATATTTTGCTTTATAACCAAATAGCTGCAAAACCAACCAACCTCAGCTATCCTTTGTTTTTACTCATAACTAAAAAATATAGTGACTGTGGGATGATTGAGATTTGAACAGACTCATGGGTGGGCATTAAATTTTAAATGTGATGAAAACTGTGTTTGTTTACTCCTGTCTTTATGAAACAGATTTAGTTACATAATGTTATGTATCTTGCCCCAGGAGCTTATACCTGAGTGTTTGTGTAGGAAACTAACAGCTGATACATAACACCTGGTTTCTACACTTGCATTGTAACCCTGCAGTGTGTTGACTCTGACCCTTTTACTGACATTTCTAACCTCCTCTCTGTAAGTAGTTTTTTCATCTGTGCTGACCTGCCTCACATGTGATGTTAAAGTCTATGTAAGGCTGTCCCACATCCTAATCAATCTCCTTCCTGCTCTTTTGTCCTTCAGGGCCGCGGAGAGGAAGGACAGTGACGGCGCAGTGGCTTTCTGGAGGCCGAACCCCGAGGGACGCCGACTCCTCCACACAGGTCAGATAACACATCAACCTTTTCTCTGACCTAACGCTGACCCCTGCCGCATCTTCCCTTTAGCCATTCACTTGAACTGTTTATGATTAGACGGATACATCTGGCTTGTAACAATGACTTTTTCTAATAAGAGTGAAAGTCCACAATCTACTCATGGCCTGCAGTGCTTATTACATCTAACAAGATTTAAAATGCTGTACAAACAGAGCAACACACACACATTCATCCTACTGCTACAGCCTCACTAGTGGTGGGAAGACATACAGTTTGTCTTGAGCATGAAGGGAAGGCCATGGGGGCATAAAAATTGAAAAGGGTTCATCCATGCTCTGAAGGGTGTGCATAATGAAGCAAATTCCTAATTACAACATCTCTTACAACTTCTCTGGCTTAAATATTTAATAATTACAGACGACCTTAGCTGCGTGATGCTTTTTTTTTTTCACACTCACTTTTGTCACAGTCTGGTTTTATGGATAAATGAAGGGCGTCTGTCCTCTGTACTCGTATCCTGAGGGGACGCTCTGTGGTGCGGTTATTGATATGGAGGCTTTTTTTTTTACTGCCCTCGTTTTCAGCCCACAGACCGCCTCATCCTCCACAACCCACACATGCTACACACACACACACACACACACACACACACACACACACACACACACACACACACACACACACACACACACACACAGGTGGGAGGACGAGCACATTAAAGACTTTGTGCCCTTTTAAAAAAAAATGATGAAGAGAGAAGGAGTTCTTCATCAGTGTTTCTAATTCGCCGGCAGTCAAAAAGAACAGACAGTTTTAACCTTGCACAGCACATTCTGAAAAAGGTTTACAACAGGACATTAACAATAGAAGAATCAGTTTGTAAAACTGTCCTTAAAAGCTTCAGAGTCATGCAGAGTGCTGTAGGACCTTGGGAATGGTCAAGTTTTAATAGCGTTTTCTTCTATTGGAGTGTCCTAACCGGCCGTGAGCGGTATTTACTTCCTGTCATGGACAAGAAACAGCTGATGCATTGAGTTAGAATGAGGAGTTTATCTGTGATACTTGGAGAGAGGCTGGAGAAAGATCACCAAGGACCTGGAAGTTTACTGGTTAAGTCACTGTTTGCTATATTGTCATTTCCAGTAAAGAAACTCAAGTTAAAAAAATGCAAATATGAAATTATAAAACATTGTAATCAGCCATCGATTACTTGAGTGGTTACATCTCCAATCTGAGCTTCAAAGCACAGCTGATAGGTACGTGGTGACACAGACAGAGAAAAGGTTAGGTTTGATGGATTTTACAGTTGTACAGTGTTTTATTACAATGTGTTATATTCACAACTAATTAGTAATGTAATAAGTTATACAATTATAGATGACAAAGTCGTTGTAGTTAATTTTTGGACATTTTAACTAAAGTATTAAAATTTGCCCTTATAAATTGAGCGTTTACAGTATATTATGTACAAATAAAAGTAAGTTCTAAACTTTGATTTGTAAGAAACAACATTTTATTTCTTTTTAAAAAAAAAATATATTGTTTACTCCAATTGCTGGCATACTGCACAATCCAGGTCCAAAGAAGCTGATACTGATATTAAAAAATGCAGATATCTACATCGGCCAATAATCTTCTACGCACAGAATATGTACATAAACACATGTAAAAAAAACACTTGTGAAACCACTTTTATAAAATGACATCAGTGCACTGAAACTGGGAATTGTATATATTAAACTAGAGAATAAACACATCCTGATACTGAGCACACAACTACTAGATGTGATAGCCAGCAAGCAGTCGTAATGAATGTTTTCTATCAGAGCTAGAGGAAACTCAGCAGCACTGATGGCAACATTACTTAATTTGAAGTTCTTTGCATAAACACTAACATCAAACAATACTGAGAACATTCCTTTTATTTTTATATAACTGGAAATATTCACACTTGAATATTTGCTGATATATCAATCATCAATCTTTATTTGTATAGATATATACTTGCCCGGTTGGCCACTACTAGCTGGCTTAGCTAATTGCGAGCCTATATGGAACTTTTTCCACTGACTTAAACACATTAGCTGTGGAGGAGGTGGGCGGTGAATGGATTTTCTGGTCCACAGACCTCTCAGAACACGGGAAGCTTCTCAGAAGCATTTGTGGCAGATGAGTAACTGGTTGAACAGCTCACATCCAGGACTGAGGAACTTGTTAAGTCAGTGATATCTCTCATTGTTGACATGGAGTTGGCTTTGAATTGTCCAGTTAAGCATGGAAACATGGCTCAGTGCCTTCCTGTACAGATGTCCTGCTTGGCTTGACGGATGTCTTGGCAAGGGAGGAGAAGTTGGGGGTGGGTCTGGAGGGGGATAGAGAGACTGGAGCCAAAACTTGAGGCATGACACCCAGAGCAGTCATCATTCTTATTCAGGGCCTCCGTTCAACAAACAAAACAAAAACTCAAGACCTGACATTCCTTCAAAATAGAGTAATGACCAAGATAAAGAGAAATAAATACTGCAGAGTTGACCAGGTATGACCTACTTTGTCATGGCTGAGTTTAGACATATAGCCTTATGTTTAGGTTTGGGTCTTATTTTATAGTTTTGTACCATTGATATTAGTCATGAGAATATTTTTCTTACTAACATTGCTGAGACAGAGTTGCTGTGTTCCCAAAACCCATCTATAAAGTAAAATGGCAAAATGTCAAGACCCTAGTTTATAAAACAGAACAACAACATAATTACAGCACACACTCTATATAGCATCTCTAGGCTGAAGCTTCTAACTATAGCAGCACGTCAGGCGTTTGTCAGTTCATCCTCATCTTCCTGTTGGTGATTGGCTGACAGACTGGGGGCCAGCTTCCCCGACGGGCACCGTGTAATTGACGGTGATCGCTGGAGGCGTCTGACTGCCTCTTGTGCATTTTAATGGTTATGATAATGGGAAAGTGGAGCCCTGCTGAGAACCATAACCACGCAGAATGATTCAGACCCATGCATTCATCTGCATGCCAGAGTCCTCTCGCTAACCTGCATGCTAACGAGTGGATATCGATGCTCGACTAGACGGAGTCAGCATTAGAGTGAAATGAAGAGGGGAGGAATCAGTAAAGACGAGATCAACAGGATTAGAAAGCAATGAGAAAGCAAGGTTGAGCATTAAAGGTTGTTGGTGACACATTCCTCTCATTTACATGAGAATGTTGGTGACAAACTACCTAACAGATTGTTGTTGGCTTCAAATAGGGGCTGAAACTGTGTTCTCTCTTGAAATATGTTTCAATTCATAGTAAGGTGGCACTAGTTTCTTGTAGTACAAAGGATCATTCAGATTGCAGCGTTGCTATTTGGGTAGTTTAAAGGGTTTAACATAAAATAGTTTGTACTGTGTGTTGCCCATGCTAATAAACTTAAAGATGACATTGTAGTCTTATGTCTACATTCCACTGCTTCCATGATCTCAGTGTTTTTAATGCCTATTTTGTCTTGATGTAGTGAATTGTACAAATGGAGGTAAGGATGAACCCTTTTGGACATTCATGGTGTGTCACTTGGTAGTTCAGGGTCAGGGTTAGGGTTTAGATGCTGTAAGACTACTCTGACCATGAACACAGCACAAGGCAGTGTCCACATTTTTTCAATGAGACCGCTACAATGTGGTTTGGTGAACAGGGGGAAAAAAAGCAGCCGTCATCCAGCAAAAACAAAAGCTGAACCTTTGCCACAATGCAATGAAGCGTCCACCAACAATTCTTGCCTTTGGCCAGTAAAAGGATTGGATTAAGATTGTTGCTGTGATAATGTTCCAGAGTTATAAAATCCTGTCTCATAATATTATAAACAGCAGTATTTAGAAATCCTTCAGTCTCATAGATCTCTAACATGTCTGGACTAACATCTCCCACATCTTATTTCATAGTCTCACTGCTCATTTAAAGAACATCAGTACAGTTCCTAAATACCTGATGAAACAAATGATACTTGTCACGTCTGCATGACTCTGAAGGCTCAGTAAGGCTTAAATGTTGTTGTCTGCCCAAGGACACTTTGACAAATAAGGTGACAAAGGGGGATTGACACCCACCCCTACAGGTGGGGGTGTATCTTTACTAATTGCATGTTCAGGAACATCTAAAAGATGGTGACAGAGTGCTGTGGTAGCATCTGCCTTTCTTCATACTTTGTCCTTCTTTCATTCTTTCATGCAAAGCAGAAGCCGTTTCATTTATTACCATTTGTTGTTATAGTTTCTATACTCCTGTCTGATGTCCTTCAATTATTTGTCAGGGGAGTTCAAAGACTGGCTGTGGCCTCTGTCTTCCTCCTCCTCATTTTTTTTTTATCTCCCGGTCCTCTCAGAGCTCTGCAGCACCTTCCCACCTACCCCACATCTCTACTTTCTGTCTCCCTAGTGATTAGATTATCTCTCACCTCGCCAGCGCTCTGGAGATGGCAATGACATTCACCCCGGCAAGATTAGGGAGTGAACACATGGTGGTAGATGCTGTGTGTGTGTGTGTGTGTGTGTGTGTGTGTGTGTGTGTGTGTTGCCTTTATCCACAGGAGCTTTTGCATGCATATCACACAGTCACAGTGATGATATGGTTTGTCCACTGAAACTTGACAAAGTAAAAGCCATGAAAGAAATAGTTTCCTTTGAACCAATTAAAGCTAAAGTGTTCTATTAGACCATTGTTTCTCAACTGGGGGTCCATGTGGTCTGCAATTGCAAGGGGTCCATTAAATAATCAGGGTAACTGTGGGGTTTTAAAGGGATTGAAGAAGCATTTAATTTAACATTCTCAAAATATTGAATTTGAAGGTTTCAGGATTAAATGAACACAGAAATGTTGTAAATAACTGTCAGATATATATCAAATATTTTGTGTAACCTTACAATTCACTCTGTTGTGTCTTGGATGTTACAACAGTCCAGGTACTGTTTACAGAATGCCTTGTATTGACAGGAATTTACAAAGCTGCCTCAGAGTGACATTTTTTGTGCCACTTTTTCACATTTTTCACATTTTGGCCCGCCGTCTCTTCCCTTGAAGCATTTTGTAAAGGAAGATTCAAGGCACTTTGAGCTGTCAAATAAAGCTGGATAGCTTTTATAAATCTTCAGAGCAAAGGCGCATTTGAGAGACCCAAAGCCCCAGAGAAAAGTTTCTGTAGTGTCTGTACACACATTAATGCACATTTAACATCTTATTAAACACTCTGCTCTTAGTCAGCTGACCTACATGAAACATTCATTCTAGGGAAAAGGCATTTTTAAGACTAAATATTTTCCCCTGAATTTGAATCTAGAAAAGCTTTGTGAATTAAATACATTTCAAGACATACATTCATACTAGTAGTTTTAAGTGAAGCTGATGACTTTGTCAATGTATTCTTCATATGATATACTGTGTATCATCTTGTTCATTCCTGTAGACACATTTTATATCCTCATCTTCTCACTCATACATGCAGTAAGTCCCATTACATATAAGAATACATTCAGACATACAGAAATGAGTTTGGATCAGTTCAGAAATAATTATGTCCACCATGGCCTTAGCATCCTACCTCTTTAAGGACATACATAAGCATGCACTCAGTCATCATGCATGTTTTTCAATCAGATAGAACAGATTGGTACTGTGTAGTCTCACTTCCATTGAGCCTCGACCGACAAAACATCGATATTTGTCTGCCAAACTGTAATTTGGATACCAACATTTTTTTAAAAGATTGTGTTATTATTAGATATGATTTGATTAGGGAACTAAACATTTAGGGAAATATCATGATAATCCAATATTAATTGTTGTGACAAGAACTCAGGGCTTGGATATCTTAAATGCTCCTCTACCACCCAGACCTTGCACAGCCTTACTTTCTACTTCACTACAGCAAAACTAACTCCAGGTGTTGAAATGTCCAATTTGATAGAGCTGATAGACTAAAAATGTTTTTTCCACCATGGAGCGTGGGATCTGACGATTATTTCTGTCAACACATTTCAGAGGACTTTTCTGATAATGTTGTCCAGATGGCTGCTTTTCCAAATATGTGGTGATAGAAGTAGCCCATTTCTCCAGTCGCCTGCAATGACAAATGCTTGGAGACGACTGATTAGAAACTCATCCAGATCTGTTACAGCTGAGAGATGAGTTCCTTTACTCTGTATGTTCATGCCTTGACATGTCCATTCAGTCGTCACTTAAAACTTTCTTCATGACCAAATAAGTATAGATTTGATCACTTGGCAGACTCTTAAAATGACTCAACATCATGCTTTTTACCCTTTCTCATGGATATGGAATCTAGAGTTGTTGTTTTTTGACCAAAATACTTCACTATATATACTTCATGGTATTTCACTATGAGTCACCCAGTTTCCATTGGTGGTGACACTGACTAGGCAGACTGATAATGATAATGACTGACTATCCATGACATGGTCACAGCATTCTTGTGTACTAGCTCCTTCTGGGGAACCCTAAGATGTTCCCAGGCCAGATAAGAGATGTAATCCCACCAGCTTCTTCTGGTGACACCTAAAGCGAGGTGTCCAGGAGACATCCTTATAAGATGCCTGAACCTCTGTTGGATCCACCTCACTTGTTTAGTCTTAGCGTGAAAGAGTGGAGGTACTGTAGTACTCCGAGCGCTTTCTAGATGTTTTTGCTTCTCTCCCTGACCTTAAGGTTGAACAGCTACACAAAGAACCTGCAAAGGGTCCATTGTGTCTTATTTCCACCACTTGTATGTATGATTTTATTCTTTCCGTCATGAAGTTCATGACCACAGGTGATGGTTGGAAGTTGGATCGAGTGGTAAAAAAGCTTCTACTCTACGCTCGGCAAGTACAGTGCTCACAGATGTCATACCCTGCACCTGTCGACTTCTTTCAAGTGTGTCTTCACAGTAAATGTTAATGTCAATGTAAATCTGCAGCGAGCAGATTGCTGGAGGCAGCACAACCTTCTACAATAGCATTATACAATGGGTTTTTTGTCTTAGTTGGGCAGAAGGTGTATCATACTGTGAATCTGGCCGAAGACCTTTGTTGCCTGTAATGTTCCATTCCCATCTCCTATTTCTTTTCGGGCATTCAAACCAATGTCTGCAGATAACCAGTTTGAGTAATATTTAGATTTACGAGGTTGGACACAGCCATGTATAATGCTACAGGGATGTTTTTACACAGTAATTGTCTCATCCTCCATTGCAACAATTGCTCGGTTCAATGTTTTTTATGCATGACCCTGAGTTGTTTTGTTTTTTTTGTCCATTCATTGAAATCAATGAAGGGACTGAGGGTTTTCATGAGGCAGTAATGTTAGTCTGAACATAGCCTTTCTCTGCTGTAAAGAATCTGATAATAGCAAAATGATAGAGACATTTCAGTTCTAGGTCCTTTGTCTGTGCAAATCTGTTATTATTGTCTTGTCTAGCTTTGTATGGAGAAAGACAATAGTTTGCCGTTGGCATTGAGTTTGCCTTAAACACAAAAGCATAAAGAATGTCTCATATTGTTGCTGTAGTTTGGTGCTGCTATCTCACAGTTCCTGGCCTTGTGGACCTGACCTGACTGACAGTCATTACCGGCACAGGAACTGACCTCAGACGTCAGTGAGGTGGAAGCAGAGATGAAAGACGGATATTAAGGGTTTATGGGAGATTTTGCCGGACAACAGGACAAATGATTAGCTTTGATCAAAAACATAAAAGCATAGAGATTTTTCTTATACATCTTTATTTTTTAATGGCATTTTTAGTCAACCTTTTAAGACATTAAGTAATAATGGGGTTTTTTTAACTTAAGATATTTTTGTTCACATTGATCTGATTTTTCAATTAAACAAGGAATTGTTTAAGTCCACATTCAAGCTGCACAGTGTGACAGGCGGTGACATATGCTCCTGTTTGTGAGCACATTCCCACCTGTAAAATATAAAGACGGTTGTTATCTTTCCAACGTGCAAACATGCTGCAGTGAAAACAAAAGCAAGGCGAACACCAGCGTATAGACAAAACCAGATGACATGTTTGCTTGTTGTGAATGCTGTTCATCACATTGTTCCGGACCCCACCGGCAGCAAGGAGCCACGCTACAGTCTGCTCATTGTTGCAACATTCGCCTTTTCTCTCTCTTCCTTTGTGTACATCTGGCATTTGTACGCTCTCCTGCGTTTCTGCTCTGTGTGTATTGACTGAAGTCAGCAATAAGCTGCTATCTGTATTCCTGCCAAGCCCACCTTCCCACTGCTGTGTGCCATGTTTTGGGTTTTAGCAGAGAGCGATGCATTTGAATTGATGCTTTGTGCCGATGTTTCTGCATTTTAGTATCTTTATGTTAAAACACTTTAGGACCAACATTTGTAAAATCATACTTATTCCATAATGTTTTCTTATCATGATGGAAAAGCCTTTGGAAGACCCTCATTGGACCAGGGCTGCATTTTATTTAAATAAAACTAGGATAATTTCTAGATAATTATAACTGAATTGTCAATCAATAACATTCCAACATGCATTTCTAAATTGGGTTTTAACCCATTACACTGCCAGCAGTGAAATTCTGTTATAAGTATTCAATCCTGGTCTAAAAATACTGGAATCAAAACTGTAGAATGTACTCCCTAGGGTTGGATACCGAGGTCGGTACTGTTAATGGTACCAACCGAACTATGTAGATACTACTGTACCAAGTATTGATTCATGTCAAATCAAATGGTGCCAAATTTCAGTACATTCAGACTGATGATTCTGGAGCAGACTGTACGAGTTGGGCACATGTCAGAACAGGATGTTGTGTCCCTGTTGGACAGTTTTTTTATTCCATGCTCATGGGTGCAATACCGCAGGTGACCAGCATTGGCGTTTGTCGAGCAATCTCATAAACATCATTACATCTACTAAATTCAGTCATAGTGTCATCATGTGTAATGCTATTATAGCGCTTTAAAGTAAGAATTTTGGGACTTTTTGGGTTGATACCTCAGAAATGACAGATTTAACTGAAATAAAGTACCGTTGAGTACCGATACCGAAAAGCGGGTACCGGTACTGCTATCGGTTCAAATGTGAAAGGTACCCAACCACTACTCCCCCAGTATATTTTAAGACAATAGTATGATATACAGCACAGGTCTGTGGTCAGAACTGAACTGCAAACATTGTGGTTATGTGATATGTGTCTTAACCTTTTTTTTATATATATATAACTTTTTGGGCTTTTTTGCCTTTTATTGGACAGTTGGTAGCAGAGAGGCCGACAGGAAACAAGAGGAGAGAGAAATAGGTATGACATGCAACAAAGGGTTGAATCAGGGTTATGGGTGTATGGCATGTGCTGTAACCACTTGGATTTACTCCATGCGTCTTAACTTTAAACAAAAACAAACAGAGGACACGACCTTAGACAAAGATTTAGAGTCAAAATATTCAGCCGGAATATTTTTGTCAGTATTTATTCGACACAAGCAACCAGCTGATTTGTTCCTAGTCTGATAGTGCTGATGTCTGCTGTCATGATGTGCATGAACTGTGTGAAGGAGTTCATATTTTGACTGATTTCCAAAGTCAGCAGAAACTGCTTCTCCTATTTTCCGTCTGCAAACTCTCGTTTTAAGCGCTTTATCTCTTTTCAAATGTCAGTTCCCTTAAATTACAATGCATATTTTCTCGTGGGCCTCTTGGTATCTATCCATGTTTACAATAGTCTGGTCTTATCCAAGTTTAGAGATATCTGTCTCTAAGCTTTCTGCCTGCACCCCAGTACAGTGGAGAGGAGTGCTTTGTGTAGTTTGGGTGAGTCAAACTTTCAAGTGGAGTGGCACAATCCAGTTTTGCTCATGTTGAAATATTTTCACCTCAGTTTGAGCTGCTTGGGCTGAAGCTTCGTCTGTCTGTCTCTGTATCTTTCCACTAATCTTGTGTGGTGACTGGTCACTGATTCAAACTTCTCAAATGTGAGGATTTTATCTTTCATATCACTGTTTTTTTGATATCTTTGGGATTTAGACAGTTGATTCAGAGAAAACAAGTCATTTAAAGATGTCACCTCCATGCACAAAGCAGCTCCATACAGAAATGTTCTTCCCAGTTTGCTGTGGAAGAACTTGACTGGTCTGCTCAGAGCCAGACTTCATCAACCAGCATCAGTGTTGGTCCTCACTAATCTCACTAATGCTCTTGTCAGCACTTAAACTTAAGGATGTACTGTTGTCCCATAAGACCGAGGACACAATGATATGGTGTCAGTGACAATTCTGGGACATAAGAGAAAACATCAAAGCAGTCAAATTACCATATAAGGGAATGTTGTTACCAAACATAACAAACATTAAAAATGTATTACCAGCTTTATTTTGGGACAGTGGTTAAGTCAAGTCTTAGACAGTTGAAAGTATAATTTGGGACAGTTTCAGGACACTGGAGCAGAAAAGTTAATGTCCAGCTTGGCTCTTGTGTGGAGGGGTGTAAGGTAGGAGAGGACAAAAGCAGAAGTGTGGAAAATTGGAGGACAATAACATCAAGCTTTCATCACTTCCCACCGCCCTGCTCTTCCTCTCTCTCTGTATCATGCGAGGTCATGCTGCAGGGTCAGGAGTGTGACAGCAATGGGATGGGTCCCCTGCCCCCCCCCCCCCCTTCCACTAAATCCAGATATTATCCCAGCCTTTTTGCATTCAGAAAAAAACAAACAAAATGGAAATCGTCATTTTTGCACGCAAGACACCCGAGCCGTCAGTCTTAATTTGAAACGTTGCAGCACAATAATGTAGGCTGTGTGGGGGCGAAGAGCACTGGAAAATATTCAGGGGGAGGAATTACATTTCTAGAAGAAGGGAAAAAAAAAAGGAAAAAAAGTCTGCTGCACTTCAAAGCAGAAGATTGTGTTATACAAATCTAAATGTATTTGCAGCTCATGTCAGGGACAGTGGACTGTTTGATTTTTTATTTTTTGTTTCTTTTGCAGTGGCTTAACATTTTCATTTTCTCCAACAACAATAGAAGAGGAGGGAATGTGAGAACTAAACTCTTCACTGTGCAGCGTGATGGAGTGGATCCCTGCTTTTGGTTGAATAACACAGCAGATAATTGATTGCTGTGTATCTCTTCACGCTGGTATGCAAGTATCCAATATTGTTTGAGGAAATGTAGATTTTATTACTTTATCATTCTGAAAACGTGTGCAGCCGCAGCTCTGTAATAAAAGATAAATTAATGGGTTTTCATAAATATTAATTCAGCAGGAATTTAAAATGCAGGCTGAAGGTAAATTTCATGTTTTTTCCACATTACAGAGTGTGTGTGTGTGTGTGTGTGTGTGGTAGGGTCTGTTACTTCAATCTTTCAATCCTTCAGTTTTCAGTAGATGGCAAAAAACATTGTCAAACTCTGTGGAAGTCGATGAGTGACTTATTCATCCCCCCAACTATTGTAATGTTTTTTTTTAAATGTAAGTTACTATTTCAGTTTAGTCTATTAACATCAACCTGTGCAGCTGCTTCCAACTCATCCAAGCTTTTTTGTCCCTATTTGTTTGTCCACTTCTTTTCATAATGTAGCTAAGACAGCTGTTAATGAGCACCACATCTATTTTAATGGATATGAAACCAAACTAAACTTGACTTTCATGCAGGCTTCAAATTTATCCCATTGATTAAAATCTCAGTTTTTACAACAGTTTTTAAACTTATACCTCAAATAGTTTTTTTAATCATTATTATTATTATTATTATTATTTTGGGCTTTTTCTGCTGTATTGGACAATTGGTGGCAGAGAGGCCGACAGGAATCAAAGGGAGAGACAGAGAAAGGGCTTTGACATGCAACACAGGTCCCTAACATGCGCTGTAACTATCTGTTACAAGGGCGCTCCTAACTTGAATAATTTTAACCAAATATTGTAAGCTAATCATTGTTATTCAGCATTATTGGACTGATACATGGTCTGAGATGAAGTGCCTCATAAACAAGGTTTTTATTTGTATTCAAGAGAATTTCAAGGCAGGAACTTGTTTGAATTCTTTGCCACTTTTACCAAACTCTGTCCATGAATGCCACGTAAGGCCAATGAAATATCAATATCCTGAGAGTCTTATATTCAATTCATCATTGCCAATTCTTGCATTAGCACTCCATGATGGGCAAAGTGAAAAGATGTTCTGTTGCATTTGGATAATGAACATTTGGGATTTGAGAGCACACCACCATAAATAAAAAATGATTGGCTGAATAAGGCTCTATGAAATCAGTTTTAAGTTTGAATCAAATGAAATCGTTTTGCTGAATTTTGTGCTTTACAATTTTCACATTTTGTCATCAGAAAGAGTCTAATCATGCAGTGGATGAATACAATTTGAACAATTCAAAATGAAATCATACATGAAATGAAATGAATATATATCAGTGATACTGTAATGATGCAATACAACATTTTACTACTGATGAATCAAAAGAAGTGCTTCAGTACACAGTGTACCTAAACATTAGTTTGAAGAAGTGAAACAGATGTGTAAGCACTGTGGTCTGACTAAGAGGTCACACTGTGTGCCATAACATATAATAATCAGTAAATAACACTGATCAGACAGGCTTAGAATGAAGGGATTTAAATATTTGCTCCTCTTACAAAGTCAGAATGAAGCCACCGACCAGCTGTAGGGACAGATATCGTTAGGATTTTATCAATTCAATTTAAATAAGCTTTATTGGCATGACAGATCAGAAATCTATATTGCCAAAGCAGTACAGAGGATTATTGTTTTATCTCTATCTTCCTCATACTCTTATCAGTCTGGTTCACACTCCTACTGGTTCATAGCTAAAGAATTGGGGATTTGAGAACAGGATTAGGATTGATTTCTATTTTAAATATAACTAAATATTGTTTGTAGAGGAGCAACAGTAAGGTTTACAACAGAACAGTCATTATATTAACTCAATCATATCTCACTGTAAACAAGAATAACATGTCAATAATATACATCATAGTCCTGTCATTAAAATAGTGAAGTTTAGACCTCTGCTGCAGATAACACTGCTTTATCTCAGTCTGGAACTACAAGTATTTACCATGAATCATATTGATTTCTATGGACAAAGCAGGTGGAAATATCATTTTCATACATGTTTATGCTTGTTAACAGGTGATTTGATAAATGACCCTTATTGGCTTTTAACCAGTCAATCTTTTAATGCATTTTCAGTAATGAGCGTAGTTGTTGTCAAGTCTAGTAAGTCATTATCTTTCACATCACCTGGTTCACTGTCTCCACTGCAGTGTGTGTTAGGAGTTGAAGCCGATGAAACACTAACAGACAGCAGAGGACAGAAGCAGCAAGCCCATAAACCACAGCAAAACTCTCTGCTTGGTTATTTTTCTGTTCATTTGTCTAAGACTTGTGAAAAAACACATGCATCCACGTTTTGCCCAATTTTTATACTCCAGGTTTTATAGTAAATTCCATTTTTATTATCACATTTTTCCACAACACAGAAATCACAGGGCCCTAGTTGAACATTTAAAGCTCTGATTTATTTAGAGGCCCACACTCATGCATCTGCTTAGGACATTGCACATCTCCTTTCCAACTAAAAATCTAAATCATTGTTCAGCACTTCACAGTTGAGATACCACCTTTCCCTTACAATGAGCCAGGAAAATCCATATAATCCTTTTTGACGTGGAGAAGTTCTCAGGTTGATTTAGATGTGGCAGGAAGTGATACAAGTGAGCCAGTATGTACAGTACATAGAGCTGGTACCATACCAGTACCAATCCAAGTACCCTTAAAGTGATACTGATAATAATTGAGTACTTCATTCGATACCCATTCCACATTGTGTGCACTTAATTATATCCAGTGTAACAGGCGTGTAGACGACCAATGGAAAGGTCTATTTAGGGGAGGAAAAAGACAACGCTAATGCACCACTAACCAAAACAAGCTCAAACAGAAATCAAAGGGAACAGACATAGAAGTACTGTCAAGACTGTCTGATTGACAAGTCATTAAGATACAGAAACAGTACAACAGTGAATTAACAGCATGATAGATGCAGATTCTATAGATCATTTCACCATTTTCTACAGCAGTCTAAAAACATTTTATAGCACCCTGTCCATAAAGTCTAGAATCTGTATGGTATGGATGCACTGCATTAAATAAACTAGAGTTGACCCTTCACTTTGCTAAATGCACACAGCTGTGCCGAAACTCAGTTTGTTTTCCTGCCTGATTGACAATGAAATGTGAAGCAATGCTGTAACTGCTCATCCCCAGTGTACATCTGCTTCTTTCCTCATATGACTATTGTTGAGCAATAAATTGGCAAACTATATCCACTAATACTCCATCTGGACACACACACATGACACCAATGACCAGATGCACAAATGAGTCGGTGATAATAAAACTGACAGTTTACTCAGCTGCTCATCTTGCAGTTGAAAATGTTTTTTTCATTATTATTATTTTGTTAATTATAATTGGATATTAAGCAAGGCTTCTCCTTTTTATAGACAAACACAAATAATACAGTATAAGAAGAATTGGGCTAAATTAATTTTTCATAGTTACAATAGCCTTTCACCAAAGAGTATTATTTATTGTTTAATGTTTCATCTAGTCATGCTTCACTATTGTTTTCATTGTGTTTTTGTGTGTTATTCTGTTAATATTGTTTTACGTGAAGCAACTTCGGTTTAGGAAGGTGGACAGAAATAAAGTTTTTTATTATTATTATATTTCATTATTAATTTATCCAGTTCATCAATTTATCAGTGATCTTTCTATACGAGTCATGGATACTTTTAGCATTATGTCATTCACAATGAGTTAAATCATACAATGTAATAACTCATTAGCAGTCATCCCTCCACTGACAAACATGACATTAGCTACCTTCATGGAAAACTGAGGAACTCATTGAACAACAGATAAACTATAACCATGTGTTTTATAATGGCTCTGTGTTCTACTGACAAGAGAAAATGATAGTGCTGTCAGCAGGCTTTCTACCACATAGCTACTGTGCTGTTGAGTGTATGAGACAAGGTGACTGACCGTAGTGGGTAGACTGTCACGACTGGTCTATCTAAGACAATAAAGTGAAATGATGGAGGTGTTGTTCATTATCATTCAAGTCATGTATTTCCCTCGCAAATGAGCATCTCACCATGCTGGCACCAACGCAGAAACCCCAACTATGTACTGCTGCTCATCTGTAATGCTTTCACTGGGTGGTATTAGAGCAGGAATGTCCAAACTATCCCATAAAGGTTCATGTGGCTGCAGGTTTTCATTCCAACCATGCAGGAGCACACCAGGGTGACTGATTGGTCTAATAGTGTGCTCTTGATTGGTTTGAACAAAAACCTGCAGGCACATGACCCTTAATGGAATAGTTTGGACATGCCTGCATTAGATGAAAACTGGCCATTTAGGAACCTTATCAAGAACCTCATTTGTCAAGAAAAGTAATAGAAAACAAAATGAAAAAATGTAGTAAATGTATCAGTAGCTGTTCTTGTTGGATCTAACAGTGTCTAAATGTCTTTTTTAAGAGGGGTTTTGGGGGTAGGACTTGGTTTGACATCTATTGAAACTTCAACTCCAACAGTCTATCAAGCACACCAACATCATGACACTAGGTGAAAGAGTTGGCAGTGTTTGCACTTATCTCTTGCTCAGTTTTTTCATTTTTCACACATCTAATCCTGTCATATTTTGTGTCTTCAACCATGAATGCTTTTAGGAGAAACCATCCAAAAGTGTGTGCCATTATCCCCGTTTGTGTGATTGATCACATCTTGCCCATATCTATCAAGGCAAGCTTTTCACCCCTTTTTCACCCACTTTGAATGTGGCATTTTGATCCATCTTTCAACACCTTTAGATCCGCTTGGACCACACACTGTATGCACTGAATCTTTTCAGTTTGTGGATTGTTCAAAAGGTTTCTGCTTTGAAATGTTTGCCTACTGGTGGCTTTAGTTGAAATGTCAGAGGGTTATCAGAAACATAGTAATCATCCTCTGGAGAACATGAATATCCATATCAAACATCTGGATAGTGCTTATCAAGATATGTACCTCTTGAGGATGCCATTGGAATAAACATATTATTGGCTCTTTAGTGTATTGTGGAGAAAAAAAATCAATATGTATATTTGTGATTTATAGTTGTTTTCCTGTGTGGGTTAGCTGATAATGAGAATAATAGTACAACATCTATGCTAGATCAATAACCTTTTCTGGAAAAATGAGCATAGGCCTTGCACTGAGTTAAGAGTCATCCATCTGCTCCATGCTCATCAGTACATCTGACAGCAACACATGCATTTCAGAGATTACATTTTTTTAAAACATTGTTTTAATGCCAAGCATTTGTCATCAGCTCAACCAACAATAAAAAACTTCTAGGTGTCTCTCATCAGTGCATTAGAAAGATTTTGCATAGATTGTATCTATGGTATGTTGAGGGGTTTACGAAGAACACAGCTGTTTTCTTGCAGGCATTCAACAACAGCTGGCTGTGTAGTATCCAAGAAATCATCCAATTATGTCTTTTTCTTCTGACATTGAGATCATATCTACTAAATCTCTTGTGTTTGTTCTAGCTGGCTTGTGGGTTTGATTCTCGCAGAGTCAATCAGTGATTCTCTAAATTGACTTCAGGGAGCTATTTTGGAGGGCTTAGGATAACTCTTGCAACCTGATGAATCATTAAATTGTAATTTAATTTTCAAGAAATGATGTCAGACAATGGAAAAGGTTAACTCTTGTAATCATACTGTAGGTTTTACCCTCCATGAGCATAGAGTCCAAAGGATCAAATATAATCTTCCCTGGACTTCCCAAAGTTAATTTGTATCAATTGGCTGCTTCTTTCTTAGTGCTTAACTTTTTGTAAATGACATGGAAACATCTGAGGTCAACATGTAAAGTAATTACTGGGTCATTCTGTCAGCTACAATGCAAACTGTACTGCAACTACCTGGACCTTTAGTAAAGGCAGTAGAGGATGACAGTAAAGGTTCATGTGGTTGGTTGCGTCCTCTAGACTTGCTAATCAGATGGCTCCAAGACCTACCTCAGGATTTCAGGCTACAACCAACCTAATATGGGGATAGCACATCAGTAATATAGCAAGGAGCAAGTCTTTCAATGTCTTAATGGTGATCATGAAGTACCTCAGTGATCATTCCTTTGTTCTGTAGTGGAAGTAAAGGCAGTGTTGCACTTATTTCCCCTATTGTGTGCAGTCTATTTGTTTTCTTATGGTATGTATCAAGCAGTATGGTATTGTCACCTACACATCACACATTACTACCAGTAGAGCTCCAGTCTAATCGAATTTAGGCACTGGTTCTTTTTCTTGATTCTTGAAGCCTCTAATTTTCCTCAAGTGTCAATCATATTATTCTACATTTTGGATTTACTGCTTCTAAATATTTATATATTCCTCTATACTGGTAGCTCATTTCAAAAATAAATAGGCTATTTGACTTGGAGCAGTGCTTTATCACATCTTGTCATATTCCATTAGACCCCTGAAAATCAGCAACAGTGTCCCTCTTCTCAAAATTCTGGACAGTTCTTTTCCCTCTGCATGCTAAACTCAGGACAGCTTGAAAGATCACATGGTATTACAAATAAGACAGGTCTTTGACATACTTGGTAAAGCTGGCAAACAGATGACATCACAGTTGCTGTTGACAACATCAGTCACTTGGCTCTTTATGACAGTATACCAGTCTGGTCTCATCATGGGGCGTCTCTGTGGTAGAAAGCTTCATTCCATATGGACAGAAGAGACTGCTCAAAATGTGCTTTCATTTAGAAAGCGTCCTGGAGCTTTCATGTGTTATGCAATTTTCATCTTACAATCTAACAAGTGCACTTTTGAGTTAAGTGTTCTGTCCAAATTGCAGTTTCCAAGGTCAAGAATGAACTTTAAAGCTAAGCTTTTAGGCCAACATGAACTAATGTCCTAAAAAGGCTCAAAAAGATGAGTTTGAACATCTGCAGTTCCATGACAACTGAAAAAATGATGTGCTGATGATCAGGTGATACAGTTTAAAGCTGAATAACAAGGCCTTCATTTGAGATCGCTTTGTCAAACTATTTTAATACATCTTTCAATCTACTAATTACTGATGAAGCCATGCAATGAATTCAGTCTGATCTGATCAAACTTACTCAGCATTACTGCCTTTTAACCTGTAGCTAAATATATCCAGCAACATGTCTGTGTGATCAATAAGACAGATGTGTTAGGTACATCTAAATATAGTGTGTCAAAGAATAAAGAAATGTCTTCAGGTCTTAAACTAAGCTTTTAAAAGCAATCATGGCTATTTATTTTGCTCGTGCTTACGTCCTTGTCATTCAAATCAGGAACTGAAGCCGGCTCAGAGGATAAAAAGATTTACAGTTTATACATAATGAAGTGATTTGGGTGGAGAAAGGTAGGGGGAGAGAGAGACATTAACAGATGTAGCAGCGCAGTAAAAGAGAGCATGGATGGATCCATTGGGAGTCTTGTTTTGATCGCAGCGGGGTTGGCTTTGTGAACGGCATGGAGGGGAGAGTCTACAGCTGTGCCGTTCCAATAGGAGGCTCCTTTGATCAGGCTCTCTTTAGAATACAGAGACATCTTCGACAATGAGCAGGGAGATGTCAGTCTGCTGGGGTTTAGGGATATTTCAAGGAGCACAAATGGGATATGACTTGTTTTCAAAGGAATTTTTTTGTTTGAATAGTGAGCACTGCCTTTTTTTCCTCCTTTTTAACAGATGCCAACATGCACACAAGACTGACAACATAAAAAAAAACACAGACAAAGACGTGGAGAGTGACACCAGCATACCGAAACACAAAAACACACACAAACACTCAGTTAGGAATCACTTCTTTGTTGCATTCACTGTGCTCAGCCGGCATGAATCAGATGCCTTTTCACACGATAAGCATCCTGAACTATCTATCTTGTCTGTTGAGATAAGAGTGCAAACAGGCAGCACATTAAAACACTGTCAGCACGAGCAAGAGTCAAACTTATAAAGAAGCTTCTAGTGTTTCCTCCAAACATTCATCTCTGTCTGCACTGCCTTTAGATGAAGCTGGTGTCATGAGGCAAAAACTAATGTACAGTTAAAACCTCTTATACTATCACCACTTTTTTTCCTTTTTCTTTATTTCTCATTCAAGGTACTATCTATTTGTTACATGAATGTAAAGGAATGAAACAGACAGCTTTGCTATTTTATTGATAGTGTCAAAATGTAGCAGGCGTTTCAATCTCGTCATTTCGTCGCTGCATCTCGCCGGCTCGTTTATGGCACTTTGACATAAGCTTCAAGGAGACTACATTTTTCATTGAGAGTAAATGACTTTCTTTTTTCTTCCCGTCATGATTTCAATTTGCATGCAGCAGCAGCAGCCTCAGGTAACCAGCCTGAAGCAAACCACGAGGCAACAGTGGTACCCCAGCCACTGAGTATA
Source organism: Scomber japonicus (assembly GCF_027409825.1). Taxonomy (NCBI): domain Eukaryota; kingdom Metazoa; phylum Chordata; class Actinopteri; order Scombriformes; family Scombridae; genus Scomber; species Scomber japonicus. The sequence goes on from NC_070599.1 coordinate 4,333,182, forward strand.
TATCAAACCTGTATCATGAGAATAGTTTTAATCTTCTTTTTCCATATGTTGTCATGTATGAAAAGATCCTAAATGAATACTTGATTTTGCTTGTCAAGTCTTCCCCCGGTTCAAAATTATGAACACAATCTGTAATCCATCCACTATGGGAGCCATCGTAACAGCTGTCACCTGTCACACTAGGGTTTAGGGTTCGGTCTCACATATCTGCAAGAAAAATGTCAAGTGTAAATAACAAAAATCACAGCAGATATTTTGACTTGTCAAACACAAATCAAAGTATGACTAATAACATAATTCATTTCTGCATTGCAATAATCGATGTTATCAGTTGCACCTGAGCGTTTCCTGCCATGACAAGCAGAAATGTCGCCGTCAAAAATGTTCCAGTCTGATTCATTTGGAGGCGATGAGACAAGAGTGCTCTGCTGGACCAATGGAATAACCAAAAGTGCATAGATTCATTTAAAGAGAAAAAAGTCCTGATCTATATAGATGTGAAGATCACTTTAACTGATCCAATATGTAGTCAACCTAAGTGTAGAAGGACCACCAACACAGGTGACATCATGATCCACTCAGATCCAATCAGATCCAGTCAGATCTGAGACATATTGACACAAAGACTAAGTGGCGATATATAGAGACACTCTACTTTAGTCAATTCATAAACTGGATCTCACCCAACTCTGGTCTTGGATTGGGTTTCAGTTACAAGGAACTGAGTGGATCTGTGAAGACCTATGTGACCATCCATCCACCTTATGACTTCTGTGTGGCATAAAGTCCACCCATCTTTCTACTGTGTGGCACTCATTGGTATGTTGTACAGACAGTATTCATAATGGGCCGATCAAGTGTTTCCGGAGAGTTGAGGTACATCGATGCCTGATAGACGGACAGCAGTGTTAAGAATGTCACTTCTCCTGGATTGAAAAAGCTTTGCCAGTTAATAGAATTCTGGGATCTTTTGTTTTTTTTCATAGTGTATTTGGCAAAGCAAATGGGTATATTTTGTAGGAGACAGGGTAACACCAGGTGAAATTGCCTAAACACAAGCAGTCCTAACCTCCAGGGGGGTTTACATTGGGTCAGCACAGTGCCGTGTGAGAATGTGGGACTTTGATAGTCAACTGTTTTAGTAAAGAAAGAGTTCCCAGGATCTGAAAGCAATGAAGTCCAACAGAAGGCAGACCTCTTATATGCCTTTCTCAAGAAGTGGGCCAACTGCACAGAGAGCCCAGTCTGTCCCACCAGGGTCCATCCTGCTTCTAAATTCTGCTCTCTAGTCACTTTTCCTGAAAATGGAGAAACATTTGGAGCGCACATGCAGCCAGGAGAAAGTGAATTTGCAGATCTCCTACACTGGCTCCGGCCTGATAATCCTGTCATGTCACATTTGGACTCAGTTATATGGGACCGGCGTTGGGTTTTGTCCCAGTCCCAGAGTGAGAACCGGAAGCAGCGGATCAGGCAGTCGGAGCACTCTACAGATGTAAAAAGGATCGTGAGTCATTTCAAATGTCTTGTTAGCAGGTTCTGGCCCGGAAATTCTGAATTGAAAAGCTGTTAAGTGGTCCAGATCTGCTTGTCCCTCTGCAGAGCACAGCAGACAGGTCCAGCGCTACATCTTAATTCAGCCCATATTCTCAGCTCTGCATTGTTTGAAAATGAAATGGAGAGCCCTCAAAGGTGCTTTTGTATGATAGGAAATTGATTGCCGTTGGTATTGTGTTGTTGTCATTCAGCAGCAGAATGTAGAATTGGGAGAAAAAAAAGGAGAGAAGGTAAGAGTGATGTGAACACCACCCCTCGTTAGAACAAACTGAGCTGGAGGTAATTACAATCGGCCTCTCTTTCCACAGAATGGATTAGATAAGGATTGATACTGTAATAGTGCTTTCATTTCAATTTCATTTCAACACTTTGCTTATATGTGTGTATTTGTGTGTGTGTCTGTGTGCGTGCCTACTCTGCTTTTGTTTATTTGAAGGCGATTTTTGTGTACAGATCGCCTGACGCATGCAAATCAGTAAATGGTTTCACGTTGGAGCTTGACGAAAGGATCTATCACGGCCGAAGAAACGAGGTGAGAAGAGAGATGGAAGTGGCGAATTTGGCTGGAAGCTCAGAAAAAGGAGAGGCGCTGGATTTAATTTTATGAACGGCACTCTGTCAAAAGGCCCGAGTCAGTGACAGAAAGTTGGCCCTGGGGGGGGGGGGGGTCTTCTACGCGTTCGCACGAGGAGCTTATTGAGTGGTGATCATCCTCTGGCCCCCATATGTGCTCCATAATGCACACATTTCATCTCTTACACAGTCAAAGGCACGTTACTCTATATTTCATTATTGACACAGAGCAAAAAGAAAGTGAGGGAAACATTTATTTTCAGACTGCTAATGTGTGTGCCATACTAAATCATTATGTGTGTGTGTGTGTGTGTAAATGTTATATATGGATTTCCTATTGAGATGGCCCCACTTCCATTCAAGCTGCCGTCTCAGAGTCATTATATCGATTACATCTCTGCGTAATCCCTTTCATTCAAATAAAAGCAGAGCCACACACTAGATATCCATCGTCTCAGCTTGAACCGAGGCGCGATGATCTCTGTATGATTGGCGGAGCGTGCAGATGGAGAGCTCAGCGAGGGCAAGCCGGGTGTTACACGTTTTTCACAACGTGAGAATATGCTGATATTTTACCGTGAACACACACACGCTGTAGTTTATTTTAACTCCCACGCATACTGTCGCACTGCCAGAAATACTCACTATAGATGAACAAATGTGGATTAGTCCGCCGCTGAAAATAGTCCCCAACAATTCCTCCTGTTTGTGTAGTCAATTACTGATGACTTTTTTTTTTGGTTGGGTGTGTGTGAGTGCCTACTCATACTGTAAAACATATTCACTCTATATGTAAGTGCCACACACTGAACTGTACTTATAGAGCACTTTTCTAGTCTTTTTAACCACTCAAAGTGCTTTTACACTACATGTCACATTCACCCATTCACATATATTCATACACTGATGGTGCCACCATTGGGAGCATTTGGGGTTAAGTATCCTCCCCAAGGACACATCCATATGTGGACTGGAGGAGCTGGGAATCGAATCACTGATCTTCCGATTAGTGGATGACCACTCTACCTCCTGAGCCACACCTAATTACTGTTAGTTGTGTGTGTGTGAGGGCCACAGGCAGAGTATGGAACTGAAGATGAAGTTGGCCTCATGCAAAAACATTTTTCTAACCTTTTTCTGAGAGGCTTGTTTGTACGAGTGTTCCAAATTGGAGTCAACAAACACTCAACTGCCCGAATTTGTCATAAAGCGTTTACCTGTTCACGAGGAGGTCCGCATTCCTCACATTTAAGCATCAACAACCTGAAAACATCCACATGAGGCGACACGACGCGATCCGCTCCATTTATGGGCCGAGTCACATTCACAAAAAAACATTCCCCAAAAGAGTAAAAAAGAAGAATTCCGAGGTCACCAGCCGTCAGAATATCAGCCGACACATTCATCAGTGTCAGCGCTTGTATTAGAGGAGCTGGAACAATTATAAAATAAGAATCCAGCCTGCCAACGCCGTGTCATTGGAGCAGCGTTTTACTGTGACAGAAATAAAGAGGGAATGTGACAGTCGCTGAGATATTAGAGGAGAGAATATTACAGCCTGCAATAGGTGATGTTACACTGTCGGACACAAAGAGAAAATTCTAAGTGAAAGAAAATTGATGAATGCCAAGAATTCTTTAAAATCCACTGGTACATGCTGCTTTAGAAGGAGGCCCAATGATGACAATGATAAAACTGAATAATTCCACTAGAACCTTGGAATTAGTATCCAATGTACACTTCTGTGAAGGAAAGCATTCATGGAAATTTAACTGATGTTTGGTGGTGACAGTTCTCTATTGGTTTCTTCTTGAACAATAACACAGGAGCCTAATAAGAGTTTAAGAAGAGGCATCAAAGCTAAAGAAAAAAAAAATTCTTATTCCCTTTCAATATAAAAGCATGCAGATATGAAAGCCAGTGGTTGTGGATAATGCTTAGAAAACTCTGCTTGTCTTGATCAAATGTTTTATTGATATGTTGTATGTAGAACATTATATATTATCCATATCTACACCCTCCAGCTCTTCCTGGAAATCACAAGGCATTCCCAGATATGGTATGGAACAAAAATAAGTAGATGACTCATTTACAGTAGATGCTCTGAATAACATTAGGAGCTTATGGCTGCAATAATCAGCATATTTATGTGAAAAATGGTGACTCATTTGCTAGTATGTTCAGTTACCTACAGTGCCTTATTGATACCTTGTGCTGGAATTAAACCTTAAAGTTTAATAAGAGATAATCAGTGAGAATTCCCAGACATGTAGAACTATGGGATGAAACATGGATGCAGCTGCAGTTGCTTCCTCTAATCCGAGTCTCTCACATTGTTCGCATTGCCATGTGGAGCCGTGAAACCTGAATCTCACGAACCCCTCTCCAGCCCCCCAGCATCCTAATGCTGGTCTGTGATTAATGCCCTGCCACAGAATAAGGTAGGCTTGTAAATACTCTGCCTAGGTCTGCAATAAAACAGCACAACTGTATTTTGGAGCGGGAGGAACAACTTTTCCCACAGCTCGTAATGCGCCTGAAGGTGGTGGCTAACTGCTATCAAAAGCTTAAATTGGCGCAAACAAACTAAAAACTGTGACTCAGTTCAAGCCGATGATGAATGTTCTCAACACAAGGTCCATACACGGTAACGATTACCCATCAACATGCAGCTTTAGAGCCCTGTTTTCCATTTAGTGGCCGACTAATTATTGCTAATACACTGCCCTTCAGCCAGCATATGAATTAATGAGAAGTGCTGCCAGTGTAGTGTGGCTGTGGTTCAAGGGTGGATGTACTTGAGAGTGAAAAGAAGGAATCATTTTATCCTTTCACACAAACATCTTTTTCTTTCTTGGATCAGGTTTGTTTAAGGATCCAGTATCTGTAACAGCCAGCTGAGTGACATAAGGGGCCAGATGCAGAAATGATGCATACACACAAAAAACATGTATAAGCTATTTCCTGCACATAAACTATTTACACAGATCACTGAATATACAGTGAGTGTTTGCACGTCATGCATTCTTCAGACCAGATGTACACATGGTTTTCTAAAGCGATCACCGGGTCATGTGATGAGGTGAAGATGGAATATAAGGTGAGACACTCAATCTTTTAGTAAAACATAGTTTGTTGAGACCCTAACCCCTAACCCCTAACCCTAACCCAATCAAATGACCTTTATGTGATTAATTTTATCATTCTTATAATTTACATCAACATTGTAGCTTGCCCTTAACATTCTTCTAAAAATATAAAATATATACACATGTACACTATTACACATGCACCAGCCCAAACACATCTCACCCATACCCATGACCACATACACATTCATACCCATACCCATAAAAAAAGCTTTAAAATATGTGTTGAATACAGTTATACACAGTTCATTATTGCACAAAGTCAATCATTGTGATATTTTAAAGTCGGTTTGAATATGAATGATACAAGCTATCATTAATGACATTTCTGAGATATCACTGCAGACGATGGGTTACAGTCCATGTGTTGAATAAATGATATGGACAGTACAACCATGTGTTATGCACCAGCGAGGTTCTCCATCAGTGAAATGGTTAGTTTCATTGACAGGTGTACAGTCTGGCAGAGCAGGCAGGAGAACTGATATGTAAACAACAGTTTCGGAGCGTGTCTTCATCTATTTATGCCTAATTATGGAAATGAGGCTCGTTCACGTGCGCCTAGTTCCTCAAAGACTGAGATTAATAAAATAGAATCATGCGTAAGCACGGCTTTATAAACCTGAAGGTGTGTGCATATCTCTGGCCCCATGTGTGCACACAGGTTTAATCATGAATATATACACAATTTAAGAGAGCTTTAAATGAAAAGAAAGGTACCAAACTCCACTGGTTTAGGATTCAGGATTGAGACACCAAATAAACAAAATCTATCCATAGCTGTAAAATCTATCTATATGAACAAAATGTGCCTGTAATCTTGAGGCCACTAGTGTTGTGCGGTAGGGAGGGTTATTTTGGGTGTAAAGGGTTCTGGAAGTAAATGTTTTCTGTCTAGATAACATCTGCTGACTGACAGTTGAAGCTTCTCCAAGGTTTAGATGGACACAAAATGATGAGAACAAAAGATAGGAAGTTAGGAGCATCTAGGTTAGGAAACATCTGTCTCTATGATAGGCCAGAGGTTCCAGAGGTGAGCAGTCACTTAACATCCCTATAAATAGTTGTGTGTGACGATAATGGTGAACAGAAGCTTACGTTTAGTTTTGTTGCAACCAGATGAGCAGCTGAAATCATTTCACTTTAGACTTCTGTAGTGTTCTGAATGATCTACACCTCTGATATTTGACTGGCCTCCTCTCCATAGCATCAGCAACTGAGGCTTTATGGGTAATGTAATATTTAGAGCCATCTGCAATACCAACACTATGGTCTTGTAAACAGCTGCATTGTTGAGTTTGGACTTGTTCGTACAGTACATGTTGAATACCAAGACTAAAGAGAGATTGTGAATGAAAGAGTCAATTAGGGATTCTGGCTGCCAAGCTTAATGAATCTGTGTAATTTACCAACTTGAAACCAGCTATTGGAACCCATCACTACTGAAACCTATAGTGTTAAATTATTCAAGAGATTCTTCTGTGTCTGAGTTGAACATATTGAGTTCCCGATATCATTAAGGGGGACATAGTATGCTTTTTGTGGTTTTCTTTTGTTCACAAGTATTCTGTTATGATGTTGGAGATCTATATTTAACGCTCAAACCTATCAAACCTATCTAAAAATGTTCCCCGTGAGTCAAAACCAGGGCTTTAACCTGCCCTGAGCGCTTTGTTTGACGCATTTTTTTCTACCTTGCCGACGAGATGACATCAGATCGTTGTGCATGCCTGTTTCTTTAAGGGGGGCCTTAAAGAAACAGGAGCTAAAACGTTTCAGACAGTGGCAGACAAAAAAATATGGAAATGTACATCATAGGTTCCCTTTAAAAGAAAACAAATGTAGTTTCCACTTTGTAACTTGCAGTGTTGTTTGGTCTAAATATTAGTAAGCTAAAAATACTTGCAGTGCATTATTGCAATAAAGATGTAGTATAGTCTGCTGCTATATCATTCTGCTCTCCATGACAAAGCAATAAGCATCCTAACTGTGTTTAAAACATAAACAGTAGTAATCTAGAAAATGTACAAAGCTGCTTCATAAATGCACTGTGGAGATGATTAGTGTGCTTATGTGCTAATCACTGCTGCCTAGCTGTGTTATTGTCAGCCATGTCCCAGCTGAAGGTTAATGAGGTGTTACATATTTAACAACCACCATGATTAGCCATGTGTGGAAGCACAATGGATCACCAAATCCCAAGTGAGCTGGGAAATGGTGTTGAAATAAGCTTAAGACAAATGAACCATCAAAAATTTCAGATGGTGTAGACCGCTGCCTTTTTTACATCCACCCACACTTCCAAGGATACCCCTATACACACTTAATAAAGCCTGTTCTTCTAGTTATTTTAATGTAATCACTACAATTATATAAAATTGTATCTTTTTTTTTTTTTTAAACCGTCATGTTAACCTTGGTGATGAGTCAAAAAGAAAAGCAGTCACTGTGTAAAATTGGAGGTTGGCTTCATCAAAAAAGTTAATTACAATCTTTAAAATTAGTCATTGGGGATTTGAGTGCTCAGGAATGAAGCCTCCCTCCTCCTGCAGATCACTTCTGCACAGTATTTTACTGTTATTGTAAGGCTGGTTATTGTTGCCAACTGTTGAAAACCAGGTGTCCTTCACTACATCAGGAGCTTCCAGGGTCTTCTGCTCTCATAACCAGTCATAAAAATCTGTATTCTATTGCTTTTTTTGGTGGGGAAAAGCTTGTTTTTACAGTATGCATTTGCATGTTGTATTTGTGTGTATGCACATGTGCTCAAACCAGGCACAAATAGAGTTTGTGATTGTACCCGCCCTTTCCCATTATTTCCCTAATAACGTGATGAAATGTTAATCTGCATAGGCAAATAGTAAACAAAGAAAGGCTGATTAAGCTCATAGTTTTGAGCTGGCTTTCCTGTTTCTTATGATTGTTACTTATCAATTATCAAAATATTGTGTTATTAAAAAAATGCATTTAATTTCAGAGTGCTATTTCCCGTCATACCCTTGTGATAACCCCTGGCAGCATGTTTTTGTTTTTTTTGTCATACAGCTCAGTTTGAATAAAAACATCTCTCTACAATGGCGGTATAATGTTTTCATGTGTTTCAGAGACATGTAAGCAGGGCTGGGTGATAAAACAATAATTCTGTCTATCATTTTACTTGATAAGGATAAAAAGTGTTTGATATCATTAAACCACTCTACAAGCTGTACATTGCAGCGATAAGGGGCTAGTTGCTACCTGCCATTAAACGGACTGCTTAAACAGTAGCTGACCCGCTTGTAGTTGGAGTGGACTGAACACAATCAACAAATTGAGTGACGGTGACACCAAAGAAAATGGAGTGCCTATAATGAGACTGAAAGCTGAAGCCATCATCGTCAAGAAAGGTCACTCAACTCTAGTAGTTTGGCGATATTTTGGCTTTTTACAATCTGCCAGCTAAGACTGGTAACACCACAAACCTGTTTCATCAATTGAAACAGTATCACCTGGTAGAACCTGCAGAAAGTAAGAACAGTCCCAAACGAGTGCTGGTTCTGGACCCTGGACAAGTATCAGGCCAGTAAGTATGACTGGCCAGCAGCAAACTATCTTACCAGCGTTTTCCACAGCAAAAGACATGCTTCCCATTAGCAGTGTCGAAAATGAGAGATTCTAGAAACTAGAAAGGTAGTTCTTGACTACCAGGCCAGAAACATTTTTCACTGACTGCACTTCCCCTGCTGTCTCATCCTTCGCCAGTACGTCTAGTTGCCCATCTGAGCCTCATCTGAACCTCACTATTCACTTTATAGACAGACTGGAATCTTCAGAGTCGATGCCTCCAAACAGCTTACTTCCTTGAAGACCGTTGTGGTGAAGTTATTGCACCAGAAATGATTGAAGCACTCATTTCCTGAGTGAGGACAGATAAGTATGTATGACAACTGAGAGAAGGTCAAACATTGTAAAGGCCACTTGGGTCAACCAATGGACATGGTTCCAGTGTTTGGGACATTGACTACACACAGCTGTTGGTAAGTTTTAGCTTTTTCCTGTACTGGTCATTCAGTGCAATTCAATTAAATGTAGCTTTACTAGCTGAAAGTCCCACAAGGCACTCCCAAAGGTGCAGTAACAATAAAGATGGTAATAATAAAAAGAAAAGAACTTTAAAAGAGAATCATATCAATTACTTTCTTTATTGTTCTAGTCCTTTGTGCTTCAAAATGAAATAGTGATTACAAGCATGAAGAAACTGCGTTTGAATCTGAAATAGATGCAATACTGATTTACATATTTCTATGTTCACATGTCTGATCAGAAGGTTGTGGATTTTTCGATTTGCTGAGAAATATCATGTAACATCTCTACAAGAGAGACCTGACAATTGCTCAGGAAGAGCTTAACTCCCTCCCTCACTGAAAGATGGTTACAAAGGTGGAGCAGCACAAGGCCATCTCTCAGGTATTCACTGCCTACAAGAAAACCACCTGGCAAGATGTGTGCACTGGAATCTTTGACTGAGGCCATAGATTCACTTCAGGTCACTTCTGGAGCTCCCATATTCCCTCTCATACATGAGTGTGTCCTACCTTCAGCCTGTGCTGCCCCTTCAGAAGATAGACCCTGAAGCCCACACAGCTTATAAAGGACATAAAGACCATAGTCATTGAATATCTAAAGTATGATAACCATATGACGGATAACCAGCTTGTGGCATTCTTGGTCAATCCATGTGTCAAGATCCAATATATCAAGCCAAGATTGAGTCCATGAAACTGAGAGTTGTGTTTGAGGCCAAGGTCCATCCACTTCACAGCTGTACTGCTAAGAAGAAGCAAAGGAGTCACTGCATCACAGGACTCACTGATTAAGGTGAACTACCTCATGGCTCCAGATGCAGACAGGGAAATACAACCTCTGGATTGATGGAAGATGCATGAAAGAAACTTTCCAAGAGTGAGCCAACTAGAAAAGTGCTATTTGTGCCTCCCTGCCACCTGCTCCCCCTCTTACAGGATTTTTAGTACAGAAGAGAACATTGTGATCTGTCACAGGGCAGCTCTAAAACCTGAGGCTGTAGACTTATCTTCTTTGCCTGTTATTTGTAGGGTTTGCTTGTAACTTGTACAGAAAATCCTGACCAACAAAAGGTTTGACGGATGGTTAAACCCAGCATTAAGATTTCTTTGTCTATTTATTTATCGTCCCTTAAACTTAAAAATATTCTGCCTTGATTGTGAAACGATTGAGAATCGTTTTAAACCACAATGTAACCATGTGGTTTCTTCAATTTTCACTCAAACAAAAATCAGCTTTTAAACTTGAAAGATATTTGATACGTATTGCGATAATTATCGATATCAACATTTGTATCATGATGACATTTTTGGCCATATCGCCCAGCCTTACAACCCTGCAACCCAGTAATTATACTTATTTACATGCAATAGCAGTGTAAATGTATGTTATATGTGTTGCATAAGCATGTTTTCATTAACCTTTTCACCCACATAGAGGAACAGAGCATTGCATGTTGAGAAGCTGTAAGATTATATGCTTGTTATTACATTATCCATAGCCTCAGGCCTTGTCCTTTCCACACTGCAGCCCCCTCCACGCTCCTCTCCAAACTCTGGAGGTCTGTTTTGGGGATTAGTGGCTTTTTGGGAGCCCAGCGCTCGCAGCAAGGTAACAAATCACCATGCAATCCTCAGGAAACACACAGAGGACATGTTTTAATTTGTCACCTCACCAGCTCTCCGCCTGCCGTCAGCGCAGGGAGCAGCCAAAGCTACTTCTGAAGAAACTCCTTTACTCTCTGTTCCATTTCACAGGCTTTTATGTTATAATCCACTGTCAGCTTCACTCATACAATACATCTGATCTGAGCTCAGGAGTGTGTGTGTGTGTGTGTGTGTGTGTGTGTGTGTGTGTGTGTGTGTGTGTGTGTGTGTGTGTGTTCTTGTACTACTTTTCTCACTAGACCTAAAAGTCCTCATGAGGATAGAAATATGATGAAAATCCTGTGGAGTGAGAATATTTTACTATATATATCATATGTCTGCCTTATAATTAGTTTAGGGATGGGATTTTTAGTTTTAGATTAACATTAGGATCAGGATTAGTTTTAGGACAGGTTAACCCTTTCCTTTCCTGAAGGATTAGGATTGTGGTTTAATTTAGATTAAAGTAATGGTTCTGAGTTCAGCATTCTCCTCAAGATTTGGTTGACACTGTGGATGATCCACCATTGGTGTTTGGCACTAGTTTGGTTTCATAAACACTCCAAGACAGAACCTCCTCATCCTAACTTCCATTTTCCTTTTGAAGAAAATTGGGTTAGGTGAATTAGCCTGGCTAATATTATTGGATTTAAAAAAAAAAAAAAAAACAACCTTTCAAATATCAATATGGGTATCCACTTAAATATTCCTGTATCTGTCAAATTAAAGTTAAAATCAGATCCTTTCTTTTCCAAAATAAAAGTGGATAGTCCTGGAAGACAGTGACACTTAGTCTTGGCAGGATACAGCAGAAACTACATTTATTATCAATAAAAAGCATTTCTATTTCTATCTATTAAAATCTAAAGTGTAAAAGCTATGAGTGTGTGTCCTGCAAGTTCAAACAGTTCCCAGAATCACCATAAAGTTGATATTGAGTTGTATTATTACACAATTACATCCTGTGTGTGTGTGTGTGTGTGTGTATGTGTGTGTGTGTGTGTGTGTGTGAGCTCTGATGTCAGTCCAAGTCCAGGCTAGCATGGCTGCTTATCAGAACAGCGGAGCCATTAGTGGTGAAGTTACAAATGTAAAATGACACCCGAAACAGTGTGCTCATTTGTTTTTGGACAGCAGCAGTGGAGAGAGGATCATTAAAAACCTTACCTAATGGATTTCAACCAAGACAAAAAGTCACACATGCAAATTTGTGGACACCAGGATACCAGAACCCCCTCCTTCAGGAGTGTGACGGAGTCTGAGAAGGTTCAAACGAGTCAAATATGTCAAACATGCAGTCATGACTCATCCCTTTTTATCCCTGCTGTTAACACATTCAGGACTATTTGACAGGAACACTGCCAAACACCGATTTGAGTTTCCTTCATTTAACTGCTCGACAAAGGCCAGGCCTGTGTGTGTGTGTGTGTGTGTGTGTGTGTTTGTGTGTGTGTGTATGAGGGGTGGTCATGTGTGTTTAATTAGCACACAACACCTGCCTCCATTACAGAGCAATTAGACTCCACATCACATCCACACACATTACTGGTAAGCTCTTCACTCTGGTGTATGTGTGTCTGTGTGTGTGTGTGTGTGTGTGTGTGTCTTCAGCGCATCGTTATTCCCACGTAGCTTTGTGTGGGTCGTTCTGCATTTACTGTATTCCAGCACGGCTCTGTTTATTCCTCTCTTAATCAGGTCTTTTCACTCTTTTCAATGTCTCCTCTTTTTTCTTTTTTTTTTCTTTTCGTCACCCATTTAATTACGGCTCTCCACGCATTTCTATTTTTTTCATGCCTCGGCTTGCTTTTTTTTTTTAAACGTCGCCTCTTGTTGTCGTTGGACTGGTTCCCTCTCTCTGGATGGCTGTTGTGACAATGAGAATCTGCAAATGCAACACTTCAAATTAAAAGTCTGACAAATAGTTAGCATTGAAAGTTAGCTTAATGGTAAGAATTCCACACAGTCTTGAGTCATGATTCCGTACAATGATCAAACTGTACCAAAATAAACGTCATTTGTTGATGAATGTCTTTAGCACGCAAGCTAAAATATCTACTCAGTGGCAAATGTGGTGGGGCAAAACGTTATACTACTTGCGCACAAAATTTTCACCGTTTTTTCAGCTGTCGTCCGCGTTCTGTCTCTGAGACTTCAGAGACCTCTACCAGCTTGCTAACTGACAAATAGAGTTACATAAATGTGGATGGTGTAATAGGCTATTATAGCTTTCATTGGTTTTGACACTTCTGTGGTCCCTCAGTGGTCATCATCAAAGACAGTTTGCGTTGGAGTTCCCCAAAGTTGAACTTGATGCAGAGATTTATACAGGTTCTTCTTCTACAACTTCTTTTTAATGCAACAAGAAAATGTCCATGTCCATCACACTGCATATATAACAGTAGAATACTGTGTCTCAAATCATGTGCTTCTGTACTTATATTTAATATATTGAGTGCATAAGTGTGTTCATGCTGAGAATTATGGAAAAATACAGTGTACTATGAGTAACTGGATGGTGCACTCAGAAAAGTTTTGCGTGGAACTATGGACCCTTCTCTATCTTAGCTACGTAGCAGAAGGGGAGGGACCACTTTTCAAACAGGAAATGGCAGCCAAGGATGTTGTAACTACGGTGAACATCACCATGTTATACAAATGTAAATTATACCTAAACACCACTGTACTGTTGCCAGATATAAACCCTCAGTAGATTTATTAGGTTCATTTAGTAGTCTGTAATGATGGAACTGCTAACAATAACGCAAATGCTAATGCTAGCTTGCCACCGTTAGCTTGCTAATTAGTTAATCGTCATTTCTGTTAAGTGCACAGTGGCAAACAAAACTAACCTGTCAAAATGTGCGCACTACACAAGTAAGTACAGAGTGTACACAGTGTACTACATTGAAGTATACTAACAGAAGTGTACTAACAGAAGTATGTGATTTGAGACACAGCAGAAGGTTTCATACAGCTGTCAGAACAGAACTCCATACAGATACAAGTAGAGCATGTTTTGGGCTATCATAACTCTAACAGCTGACCTGAAACATCATGGTTAGTTCTACTCAGCCAGCGATAGCAGGTATAATGCTATAGTATTATAATGATAGCAGTATAATATCTTCATTGGCTCTGGAGGAGCTTTGGCAAGTCTGAGAAAATAGTCACAATGATGACCTCACCTATGACGTCATCATCAGCTCGAGGCTGAAGAATTTAAATGATTTTATTAAGGTGTGCATTTTTGTAAGGCGTGGGTGTTTGCCACGCAGGAAGTGTAGATCCCAACATGTTTGGAGCATGACCATAATAATGGTGTAAAATAAATACAGACTTTGGCAATAATAATAATTAATTTTCTCCAGGGGTAAAATAAAAACGACTTGTGAAAAGAAGCTGGGTGCAACAGCATTTCATAATCATGACCTAAATTTAGAAGATTAATTGGGTTATTTCACAATATAATTGGTGAATTCATGTAGTATATATTCATATGATTATTTATCTAACTCATGTATATTGAACACTTTGGGTGCATACAGCAGTATCAATGTACATGTAGCACTAGCACAGGTTCACAGTGGTCTTCTATATGTTCAGTACTTTAATAGGGTCGTGCTGGTTCATTTCAAACCATCTAACAAAGGGCCTAAATAAACATGCCTATAAATTCATTCCCTCCTTCTGTTTTTCTTTCCGCTCTGCATTAACTTCTCCTTCTATTTTACACCACGACTCCCCGCTTTGTCTCTTCCCGTCACGCAATAGAGAAAACACCTTTCCCAGCACACTCCTCCAATCAGGAAGCTCTCCACATGCGCCCTTCCTGTCCACACTCATCTATTATTGGTACACCATCAGCCGAGCAGCAGGATGGATACCCATTCTACCCAGACTATGGGCAAATATATCTATTTCCTCACATCAAGCCTCCTTTTTTTTCTTCTTTTTGGGGTGAAAAATAGCTCTACTGTAGAATATGTTGTTTTTCTCTTGTCTACAGCAACAGGAAGAGGAAAGACAAGAAAAATGTGATGATGCACGACTGACAATTTTCTTTTCTTATATTCGGGCAGTGACTTCTTTGGTTCTTTTTTGTGTGTTCGCTCTCTAAGTATAGGCTGAGCAATGGAGCATTTTCTCAAGTGGAAACTCAAGAGTCTTGTTCACAAGTGTCCTTTCTATGGAGAAGAATGATAGTGATTTTGACCCACACCACACACACACACACACACACACACACACACACACACACATACACACACACACACACACCACAACCACTACTAACTACCAGCAAAACCTACTTTAAGTGCACACTCAAAAAAATGCTGCTCCTTCTTTTTTAGCTTTTTTTTTTTTTCTTGCTTTAACTTGTGTTGAATGACTGTAATTTCATAGCCAAACCACACAGAGCTGGTTTTTATCGTTCTCTCAGGAGGATGGGGGAGGGAGAGAGACAGAGAGAGGGAGAGAAGTGGAGGAGAGAAAGAGGGGAAAAAGCCAACCAACGCTGACCTAAATGTGGCTCTCATTAAGATGGCCCGCACATGAGAGGAGGAGTACGAGCCAAGAAATGTCCTCTTTCTCTCTCTCTCTTTTTTTTGTGTTGCTTTCGTGTCGTACAGGTCGTGCCGCTCTCGCCTCCTTTCCCCTCGCCTCTCACTCTCTCCTATTTTTCTTTGTCCTCGCCCTTTTCTCTTTTCTTTATGTCTCCAATTTCATCCACCACCCATCCCCCCCTCCTCCTTCTTCAATTTTTCCCCTCTTCCTCTTTCTATTTTCTTTCTATTTCTTTGGCTGGAGAAGCAGAGTGTTTATGTATAAAAGTTAGAGCAGCCGGCCCAGGAAGAAAACAAGGTCAGCACAGAAATGAAAGAAATTAATAAATAAATATCCCTTCCTTTTTCCCGCCACTGAAGATTGCAATACATCTTCTTTTTTTTCTTGTCTGTTCTGCAAAATTGAGGTTGTAACTTTATCTTTTTGCCGTTTTACCTGCCGCCTAATGTTACGCTCGCTGTCTCTGTCGCGGAATGTCATTTACTATTAACATGAATATTAAAGTCGCCTGACCTACTTCTTTTCCAACCTCCGTAGCAAAAAAAAAAATCTACACAAAACAACAGTAAAATAATGAAAGCCACGACAATGTGGTCCCCCGCCTCTAAACCCGAATAATAACGTAACAAGCAGAAAAGCAAGATGGAGCGAAGGCAAATAAAGGGAAAAAAAAGAAAAGGGCCCATAACAATCTTGGGCTGGGCTTGAAGTCTTATAAAGCCCTGGCACACTGAGAATACCCAAACAGGCTATTAACATTAGAGAATGATGCATGTGGTGTACACACAGACAAAGCGTGGGTGGGTGGAGGAGCAACAACAGTAGAAAGAAACATGGCATTCTTTTGTCCATGTGTTTCTGAGTGTTATGGAAATGGATGGTGGATGGGCTTTTATATTGTAGAGTGATGTATGGATCTATATTAACAAAGAACAGAGATGGGGCGTTGTCCACAGCGAGATGTCTAATGTACCATAGCTATTACATCTGGAGATGGTACCTATAAGTTAGTGTTTATGCAGTCTGACAGTCTCTCTCTCTCTCTCTCTCTCTCTCTCTCTCTCTCTCTCTCTCTCTCTCTCTCTCTCTCTCTCTCTCTCTCTCTCTCTCTCTCTCTCTCTCTCTCTCTCTCTCTCTCTCTCTCTCTCTCTCTCTCTCTCTCTCTCTCTCTCTCTCTCTCTCTCTCTCTCTCTCTCTCTCTCTCTCTCTCTCTCTCTCTCTCTCTCTCTCTCTCTCTCTCTCTCTCTCTCCGCCCAGAGATGAATAAGTCTTTGTGCTCAGTCAGGGTCAGAGATGGAGGCAGGAAAGAGCTCGGCATCAAAGAGTAATGAACATTTCAAATCTAAGGCTACGTCCATTCTACGGCTGCTAACTAATGATTATTTTCATTATTGATGAATCCACCATTATTATCTCAAGGCATCATGTGGCTTTAAAATGTCAAGCAAATATCAGAAAATGCCAGTCACATGTTCCAAGAGCGTCTCCAAGTGCCTCAAGAAAGCCAAAGATGTTCAGTGGACTATCTTAGACGACTAAGAAAAGCAGGAAATATTCAATTTTGAGAAGCTGGAACCAGTCCATTTTTTGCCATTTTTACTTAAACAAAGAATCTTCTGTTGAATCTTCTGTTGCACTGCCTGGGGGTTTCTTCTATTTTGGGGACATTTTTCCTCATACTTATGGTCTAACGATACAAGGGAGTCTTAGCTGATATATTTGAGGCAAATTTGAAGATTTGTCATTTTGTGCTACAGAACAAGAGTTTCAGCCCATTGGATCTTTGAGGCTATTAATACTCAGTCACAATGACAATTTTAACATGAGGTTTAGCAGGTTATGTTTCCCATGTTCCACATTGTGTCAGTGTCATTAGTTTTTTTAGGTATTTGGTCATAAAACCAAAGCATTGAACAATTACAATCCTGACTGGTGGTGGCACCAAAGGGAAAAGTTATTACAAGTCATCCTAAAGGGAACATGGCTGTGTGAACCAATTTTATGACAATCCAAATAAACATTGTCGCTAGCATGCTTAGCTTAATTAATGATCAAAATGACTGCAAATGAGTTGTCGGACTATCAAGTAGAGCTGCAACAATTAGTTACCAACTATTTAATTAATCACCAACTGTTTTGATCATCAATGAATCATATTGAGTCATTTTTTAAGTAGTAGGCTTCTCAAATGTGAATATTTTCTGGTTTCTTTAGTCTTCCATGACAGTAAACTGAATGTCTTTAGGTTGTGGACAAAACAAGATATTTGAGGACTGTGAGAAACAGTGATTGGCATTCCACCCTGTCCACCTCAGTCCACTCTGAGTCTGCTAAATCTCAAAAAGCCATTTTCTGGCAGGAGGTTTTCATCCACACTGAAAGGCCTAAACAGTTGGAAAACGACGAAATATCGGTTTTGCCAACAACAACAAACTTGTTAATCTGCTGAGTTGCCTGAGTTCTCTGTCCACACTACAATCCAAAATTGGTACTTTCGTAGATGTCCACCCTGGAGTGGTGTCTTACTGTAGATGGAAGACCTAAACTAAGAGAACTTTTCATATTTAACCAACGTTGATGAGCAGAACTGAGGTTTTTGGCACAGTTGTACCTTTACCTCACTGATATGTCAGATATTGTTTGGAACTCCAGTCTTCTGCTCTAACACAACTGTTATCCTCATATTGCATGACTTGGTCTAACAGATAAACAAAACTCTGTGTTAACACTGCTCGACTCCTGATGGTTAGTCAGCAGTGTCAGGGAAAGAAAGGCCAATGACATTTAATGCAAATCACTTCAGATGATTCTGTTAACAAAATGACTATTACGTGTTCAGTGAATTAGGGGCCTAGTTTTGACCCCAGGGCCATTCATAATCAACTGTTGCTTTTCAAATCACTTAGCGAAGTCAAGTCAAGCCCACATTGGCTTTAATAACCATTGTCTGTGCCAGGTGCCACAACAAATCAGATTATATCATGAGGACAGAGAAGCCTAAGTGTAGAACAGAATGACAAGCATGGCTGAGGCTATAGGAAAACTGATAACATTTCTCTGCAATCCAGAGCAATTTCAGAAAGAAAACCAACTCTGTCTACTCATATTCTCTTATCAGGTCCCTCCATTCAGAGTATTTTAGGGCACATTCACTCTGCAGCCTCAGCTCTAAATTATTGTAAAATGAGATTGTTTTGCCATCATCCAAAGCTGGTCGAAACAGGTCACATATATGCTTAGAACAACAAAAACACCCAGCAAGCTAATGCAGACGTACACACATTTAATAAAGGGTATCATTTAACAAACACCAGGGCATATGGCTTCATTTGCACATTAACGTGCAATGAATCCTGCCTGTGAATTTGTGGCAAAAATGATGAAGAGGATGTAGAAGGTGAAAGAGAGCCAAGGCATTAACTCTGGCTTTTTTATGGAGCAGTGACAGCAATTCTTGGGTGGAACATGCAGGATTCAGGAGTGATTAGTTTACACGCAAGGCCTCGGAGATTCAGAACTCATACTGAATTTCGGGTTGTCGAGGTGAACTTTTAAGCGCTGCTCTCAGTGGTTCACTGCAGAAGACACACACTTGAAGTGACCCTCATCACAGAGAGAATATGAAGGTGTAGGCGTTTAGTGTACAGCAAGGACTGCACTGACTGAAAGCGAGGTCGCAAAGCCAAAATCCAGACACATGCTACTATCTTAAAAGGAGATCTACAGTTTATTACACCTTGATGAGTTCTTAGAGTTGGCATAGCAAAAAATATATGAAATGGGGCAAGAAAAGCAAGGGTTAGGGTTTCAAATTAAGATGATTGAAGACCATAGAAGTTGTTCTAGAAATCCTGGCAACAAAGGAACAGTCAGATGATCAGACTGGTTTTAAAGAAATACTTTGAATAGAAAAATAAGGAACACCTGAAGCTTAAAGTCACAGATTGATTTTAAATTAAATTCTTTAAAAAAAACAATATAAGTGTTTTTATTAAATTCACACAATCATGAGGGGAAATTAAAATGTTCCTGTACCTGGAAATACATCCTACCATAAATTCAACCTGATGATTTTATCATTGTACCATGACCTTATATTTTTAATCCTTTTTGAATGAGTTTAGTCTTTGCCGTTTCCTATAATGCTAATCATTACCTTCTCCATCCAGGCTACAAGCAGTAATTGGAGAGAAGTTGCAGAGCTCCTATAAGCCTTACTAAAGGTTCTCTGGAATGATACACACTCCTGCCAAAAAATGACATTACAGGACATCCTTCAGTAGCACTAATCCAGCTCCAATTGGTTGAAAGAAGCTGTATGAATCCAGTCCTACTGCAGGGAACACAGTGAGAGTGCTTTCATGAGCCTGTGTGCCCATTTGTTTGCGTCTAAATTGAAACACTAAATCTATTTGCATTCCCTCTTTGTCTTCCAATTGTCTAGCACATGTATTTTGTGGGTGTACACTTGCTATACTTGATACGAGTCGGAGGCTATAATTGCTGGTCAGTGCCTGTTGGACGTCAAGTTCAATTACAGCGCTGAGGGTTGTGTGTGCCATCCATCTGGACGCCGTGCAAAGTGACTGGGATGGAGGTGGAGATGGACTTCCTCGTGGCCCCAAAAGTAATCTGCGAGCGGGGTTCCCGGTCTCTTCATGCCCACAATGTCAGCGCCTGGGAATTGAGCCTGCCACTCTCTGATAAGGGCTCAGCTGACTCCTTAACCAGGCCAGTGCTCATTACCTCATGCTAGATCAAATCCCCAATGGGCTTCAGCTCCCCCTCTGAATCCCTCTTTACAACCCTCCGGCGACTCATTTAGAAACGAAAGTGGAAAAGGCTCACCTGTGAAGCGAAGATGGAGGGACAGCGGGTGGAAGGAATGGATGGATAGCCGTGCCGTTTTCATCGGGTCCGCTTCTCAATTTTAAAAATATTTTATGTGCTTCCTAACTCACAGTATCCTTTCATCTCTTTCTTCTTTTTAAAAAAAAGTCCACCACCGCTGCTCTTTACCTCCAGTGTATTCAGTGCTAGCAGAGAGCACCACAGAGCATTTAAACATTTCATATGGCAGCTCTTGTCTTGAAACTTTGGCCCCTACAGGGACATAGTTTAAAACTACACCCACATCCTGTAGGTCAGCTCGGTATTATAAAGCATAGATAAATTGTGCTATAAAATTCTGACTTCTCAAGGAAGAGGTTAGGTCTGGTGTCGATGTCGAGAGAACTTTACCCTGGAGAGCGGGGGCATGTTCACAGTGATTGAGAGCAACTGTTTTCCTTTAGCCTCATAAAAATACCTTTTGCTACACCAGATGGTATCACATCTAACAGTCTGAGTCCTTTATCCTCCATGTTCAACATGGAATTGCAGAGTCACCATCAGTCCAGGATGTGAGGAAGGTTGGGCGTTAATTATATCCATGTCTAATAAAGTCCAGTTGGGTTCTTTTGCATAGCTGTGGGACTCATCTGGATTATACCTGACTACATCCAAGTATGCTATCAGCTCTGATCATATGGTGCATATGATTGATTGAATGGTACATCATGCTGTTCTCTCTGGTTGTTTCAGGTTGGGTCTAATATCCTCAGGTTCTTTTTTTTGTAACCTATTTTAGCTCCTTGTTTTTAATGGTCTCACTACTCTCATTAAACCTTCTTCCAGCAGCAGCAGGAAGATGTTTCAGAAAAGAAAAAAAGACAAAACAACTCTATTCTTTACCCGGCTAAAATCATATGCAGACAAAATGAACAGCTAAAGTGAAAGCCAGATAGTTCTCTCCAGAGTTAGCAGGAACAAAAAGAGAAGTGAAAGAAGAATGAGGATCACATCTGCTTCCGTCAGGTTGAAAGACACAACTCTAAACACCAAACACAATGCTAATGTTGCTTGTTAATGAATGTGTGTGTAAACGCTGACTTCCTGACCCGTCAGATGTGTGACAGCACACTGAACATTGATTAGTTAGATTCTGAATGAAGTTACTGCTGTGTGATGGGTTAGGGTTAGGGACAATCTGCAAAATCCTGAATACATCCAATGACACCTGAATGATCTCATAATATAAACTTTATTTATACAGCACTTTGCAAAACAATGTCACAAAGTACTTTCATAGAATCAAGTGAAACATAGAAAGAGGGGAAAAGTGCAGGCTGTCAAGATTATAAAACATCAAACATACACCTGTGCAATCTAATTCAATCCAATACAACAACCCTGCTATAAATTCTACTGTTATGAAGTTTATACATGTTCAGTTTTTGCTGACATTATCACAATATTAATAATTCTACTTTATGTTTATTACTGAGGTCATTCTAAGTGGTGGTGGTTTACTGAAGTCCATTATATTGACTGGTATTCCTTATGTATGTTAATGGAATGGACAAAATATTAGAAACACCATTCAATATAATGCACTGTACACCACCATCACCTACTATGACCTTAGTAATAAACACTGAGGTGAATTATTACCTTTCTGATAATGTCAGCAAAAACTGAACATGTATAAGCTTCTTTAAGGTAGAATTTATAGCAGAGCTGTTGTATTAGATTCCATTAGCTTGCACAGGTGTTCCTAATGAAGTAGCCACTTCTAGATGTGAAATACTAGAGAGAAGTAAAAGGGGCAAAATAGGTAACAGTTGATTTGTGTTTTGGATAGGTAAAGCCACACAAATAGTGTTCTGAAATGTTTATTATGGACAAATTTCTGTGTTGAAATGTGTAGAAAAACATTAAACCCTAGAGACAGCTGCTCGTCATAAGAACAACGTTACTGCCTGGATCCTCCATAGATCTATGACTGTATGTGTCTACCATGTTGCTTCAATGCTTCAAGTTTTAAAAAAATCCATTCTGTTCCATTAAAATATCAGTTCTCATGACTCATGAGCTGTGCTGTTGGTGGTTGACATGTACACAAGCCAAATGCAAGAGGTTTTCCTATGAATGATACACATCAGGTGTGTTTTCTAGTAGCTTCTGGATGTTTAGGGGACCAGAATGAAAAATGATCACTACACGCCTGACACTAACAGTTGTGTTCTATAACATATGGTAATATGTTTTCCACTTTGCAGTCGACTTCTTTTGACTAAAAGCAATACCACTATTATAAAATCTAGCTGGCACCAGCAGTTCAAGCAAAAGATGATCCAGTATCAACCCTCCAACCTAACTGCCTTAAGCTGGCTGCTTGCTCACTTTAAGACCAGTGCTGATAAGTAAATGGAACATCTTTCTGGGCTTTGGCAGCAGCTGGTAATGTAGTTGACTGTAAGTAGGCTGCAGTATTGATCAGTAAATATGTTCAAGGCAAGAGTAGTGAGATGTGTTCTGCTGAAGCTCAGGATTAAGTAAACAGGCCAAAGGACAGAAGAGATATTTTCATATTACTCTGAAATCAGAATGCCGTGTCAATTGCTCACACTTAGTTTTCCTAACAGCCTCTTTATTTTTAAATGGCTTTTGGAGGAGCTGTGTTTATGGCGCCCGGCTCCAGGTGAATATTAAATAGGTAAACACGGGGAGCTTTTTCAGCCTAGATAAAATACCAAAGTTGCAAACGAGAGCTCTCCATTTTTCATATCAGCATTCATCCAGCCACCCACGTCCATTTCCCCCCTAAAAAAACCTGTTTCATGCGAGCTGAAGAGTGAGGCGAGACGCTAAGCACTGCAAGTGGAGAGCCACTCACTTCTTAGCTGATAAATTACCCTTAAGGAGTGCATCTAAACATCTTTTTTTTTTTTAATGGCGTTCAGGTAGCTGAGCACACAAACACAAACAGCTTTAAAAAAGAGAAGAGAGGATGGACTCACCAACATTTCTCTTCATTTTTATATCATTTTTGTCTGTTTTGTGGCATGAGATTCATCATGGTGATGCTTTTACTGATTGGTCACAAGTTACTGGTGATGATCAACTCCAAACCGTGTGGTGACTTTGTCCTCAGACAGCTCCTGCAGCTCTAATTGGGTGTATTTGTTGCTTCTTTAGAGGCAGGATTAGTTTCTCACAACGTTCGGCAGCCGTTAGTAGTGTAAAGAGGGATTTCCATTTTCCTTAAAAGAGGTATCATGCTGTGATGTCGCCCAGTGAAACATTACATGCTGAGCCACACACAGAGTGGAATATCCAAGGAGGAGGCGAGAGAGAGAGAGAGAGAGAATTCCTGTTTGGCTCAGATGGATTTGATTTATATGGAAATGATTTTGGATCAAATTATACTCCCACTTCTCCTGGTTTTTTCAAGTGTTTTGACAATTGAGGCTTGAGATAAGCTGACTTTACAGTGGAACTTCTGTTTTTCCCTTTTTAATGATTTCTGCTGAAGCTTGAGATATTTCAACCTAGTCTCAATGACAAATGAAACGGCTCTTTGTTTGATGGAAGCTGCACTTAGTTGCCAGCTGTGTCTGATGTCATTTAAATGCTGTGGCATTTATAGTGTATTGCATGTCTGATGGCAGATTAGGCGGGAAAGCAAAGAGAGTGATATACTATTTTCAGAATGGGATTAGGCGTATTCCCAAAGGTTGCTGAATATATGCAGCGCTGGGTGAAAATTGTATGCTTATGGTAGCAGAGAGTGGGCTGTCCACAGGAGAAAAAGATACACTCCTTCAATTTACAGTGAAGAAAATGATGATGGAAATAAGTTAAAATCGTTTCTACAACATGTTGGCCTCTTACTTTTGTTGGACGATATATTGTCTCAGAAATAATCGTGATAAACAATATTATTGTCATTTGAAGATCTTTTTATACCACTGATATAATGATAATATAATAATGTAAGGAGGTCTGATGATCAAGGTCTGGTCCATGTATCATATGATTTTTTTAATTTTATTTATTTATTTTTTTAAATTTATGATTCTTTCTTTCTCTCTGTCCTGACCTGCCAAGGGACAACGGATGAAAACTAGCTATCTTAGCTAATTCCGGTGCATTTACATTTTAATTTGTAATGTTCATGAATATACACTGTCCCTTGTTAAATGAATAAACTAAACTAAACTGATTAGTCCATAAAGACATGATGATGTTTATAATAACATTTTTGTATGATAAGTCGATAACATAATTATTGTGACAGACCTAAATAATTAAACATACATAGGTATATGTGTTACTGAAAGCAGACAGGAAATATAGAGATGACATTTTACTAGCAGCAGAAGAAGAAGATCCTCAAAAATGATTTAAAGCCTTTCATGACAAATCTAACAGCTAACTTTGAATCATCATTTCCAATGTTTAATATTTCAAACTCTTATGTTTTAGTCTGTTCCTTTTGTATTTTACTCATTTGTAAGGCTGGGTACTCGATGCCTTTTAAGGTATCGACCGAAATAGATCGATATAAGCAAGAGCACTAAATGTGTAATGGGTATAGAATGAAGTACTCAGTTGGTATCAGTATCACTTTAAGGGTCCTTGGATTGGTACTGGTATCATCATTTTTTAAACCATACCCAGACCTATTCATGGGCCACTATTCCAAAACCTTTCAGATTTAGAAAAGTACAACGAGGCAACACTTTGTGAGATACTGAGAATCTAGTCCTTACATGAGTCTGTGCATTTAGACTTGTAGCCTGCTAGTCAGCTGTACATACATGTGCTGGCTGGCTGGCTCTTTGTGTTGATGTTGCAGGCTGCCTCAGGCCTTCTGTGTAGAGTTTGCATGTTCAATTAAAGAAGAATGTGAGTACAAGTTCTTCCCAGATGCCTCAGCGTTCTGCAGCAACTAAAGCAGGTTTTTACTTGTGTGTGTGTGTGTGTATGTCACAATCCCATCATATCGACTGTGAGAATTCGCCAATTTCTTTTCTTTTGTGCTGTGACATTACGGTCGACCATGGGAAGTGACTGTGTGTGTCCTCCCTATGTGGCTTGCGTTGCGGTCCTGAAGAAGGGCAGCATCACAAAAGCTCTTTCACTTCATCTCTGAAAGCGTTACCTTTGATTGTAAATTGTTCGGGTCCGACGGTGAAGATGCGGCAGATAAAGTCTGTCCATCCAGATGTAATCTCACTGCCAGTCATGTTCTCCTGCTATTTAGTTATGTGGACTGGACTTCAGTTATGTATGGTCACGGTCAGGGCAGAGGTAGAGAATAGACTTATAAAAAAGAAAAGAAAGTTTTTTCTTATTGGAACGTATTCTAATCTTCATTCCATCATAGCTTTGTGAGGATTTAATCAGTGATGAATTCTCTTTCAGTGCAGCGTGCAGAGACGTGTCCCTGAACTCTCTCCTCTCTGCTCACTCTCTGATTATGACTTCTTCTCCTCCTTCTTCTTCTCCTGCACCGATGCCATCTACGTGACAGGAAGTATCACCGAAAAGAAATGCCTGGGCCATTTGTTTTCTACAGCACGGGCCAAGTTAATATTCATTCCAAACCCTAATGATAAGTTTTTGGAAATAATTGCAAACAAAACTCACAGCCTTGTCTGCATTGAAACTAAACAGAACACAGCACTGCCAGAGCTCTAATAAGAAAAGTCTGGCCCCTTTTTTTGCTCGACACAAACATCCAGCTGCGCTATTACAATAACACGTATTTCTAAATTCCTTTCTTAGATGAATTTGGCTGCAATTAAGCAGGCCATTAGTTTTTGTTGTTTTGTTTGCTGTTCAGGAAAAATTCTACAATGTGAATTGATAGAGCGGGATGGCGATGTACTGTGATGCATGTGATTAGCCTGGATACCGTATCTGTCACAGCATGAGCTAGCATCACAGCCAGGAGAATCCTGACAGACATCAACGCACTCCTGAGCAGGCTGCGATCAGAGCCACCACAGCTGTTGACTCATAAAAAGAAAGTGATGTCTGATGGCGGTTTGCTGCATAATGAAGCGAGGATGAGCTGTTTTGCTTTTTCGCTCAAATGCGGAACTTTAACTTTTTTTCTGCCACATGAAGCTTTTTTAAATGTAATGACTTGCAAATCTAATGTGATGCATTGATGTAAATACCATAAACAAAAGAGAGCCATGGTTTCTGCCCTTTATTGCATAGTGGGGAGTGAAGTGATGGATAGGAAACAAGGGAGGGAGATGGCATGCATTAATGATACCTGGCTGGAATGGCATCACGCTGCAGTTGTGTGGCATGTGCGGTAAATATTTGGCTACAGGTGAGCTCCAACAAATGAAGCAATAATTGAGGAAATTAGTGGGCAAATCGGTGAATAGATGTGTGTATCTCTTCCTCTCAGATTCTCCAAATTCGGATTCAAAAATGTTTCAATTAAATGTGATTCAATTCTGACTCAGTAAGAAGTATTATATTTGAGAGGCTACATTCAAAATACAACCAATATCAATATTTACTAAATTTAAGTACTCAATCAGAAAGGTAAATCCACTGTTACACTAATGATATAGAGCCAAACTCAAGTAAAAACCAAACTCAGGTTGGTTCTTTTTTAAATAAAATTGATTCAGAATCACTTTAGTAGTAATGTAAAAATGATTAAATCCTTCTAACACTGTTTTTGTCAG
The DNA here is from genome assembly GCF_027409825.1 of Scomber japonicus. NCBI lineage: Eukaryota > Metazoa > Chordata > Actinopteri > Scombriformes > Scombridae > Scomber > Scomber japonicus. The sequence continues at coordinate 4,360,278 of NC_070599.1, forward strand.
CAGCATGTATTGCAGATTTGGTTGGAACAATAACCTGCAGGCACACAGTCCTTTATGGAATATTTTAGGACATGCCAGGTCTAAACAGAGATGGCACATTTTTGAAAAAGTAATATGGCTGTTTTTAGCAGTCTTTGACTAACAGCCTTTCCCACAAGACTGAGACCTTTGAGGGTTAAATGTCAGCAGACATAGTAGCACAGGTAGGAATGAATGGCAAGGATATTTTAAACAACAGAGTTAAAAAGGTAGAAATATTACATGGACAAATCTGCAAGAGGATGGATTTCTCACTGAAATGTCATTGGATCTTATCGGTTAAGACTCAACACTTTCCACTGTCATATTAAGGCAAAAATGACCCAAATCTAAACTAAACAAATCTAAACTAAACAAAAAAGAAATATAACTGGCTAATGTTTACCTTGGTTTACAGAGCCATTTACATGTGGTATTTTCAACAGCAATTTAAAAGTTTGGCGCTCGTGTTAGTTGCTAATGCTAGCATGACTCAGCTCAGGTTGACTTTTGTTTTCGGTAACCTCACTGTTCCATGTTTTATAGACGGCAAACGCAATGTTAAGATGTTTAAGGAATGTTTTACATGGTAGAATCTGAGTCTTCATATCGGCATGGGAATTATTTTAAGAAAGTCAAAGCCTGGAAGTTATTTAATCAGACAACAAAGCTAGCTAGCTAGCAGGAGAGAGATGTCACAAACACAAATGTAGAAGCACAGGAATACAGTTGTTTGGAAAGATTGGTTTTCTGATTTTTGATACATTTTACACTGAATTTAATTTGGAATAGTGGTTATACCTGTCAGCTAATTATTAGATATATAAATATTTATAGGCTTATCACTTTTAAACCTTGTTCTCATCAGCCAAAGGAATATTTGAGGTGTTGGTAACAAGAGACGAGTCGTAAAAAAACACCTAAATGAAAGTGATGGGTATTTTGTTGGAGTACCGAAACCTTTCCCCCATCAGCCATCATTGGAAGCTGTCGACTCCCCACTTTGGCTCAGTGGGGGATTGAGAGGGAACAGTAATAAGTACCTTGCTCCCCGCCTCCACCTCTCCACGCTCCTCTCAGAACAAGACTTGTTTAATTTTAGCAGCTTTGACGCCCATTTGACATAGATTAATTATAGAGGCTCTTCATGTCATTTAAGCGAGTCGCGTGCTCACACAGTACCACAGGAAGTGGTTATTCAGGGCACCCTTTTTCCCTTCCTCCGCACCAAATCGACTTCACCCTCAGCAACCCGGCGGCGGTCGTTCTCGCCTCACCACTCACACCTCTTTCACCGTCCTCGGCATCAGCGTCGCTCCGTACCCTCCTCTGCCCTCGCTCTCCAAGCCCTCTCGGGTCTTGGCCCGTGATTGCCTCTTTCCATGTAAAGCTTCATCCACTCACACCTTTCCTTTCCCCGGCCCTTCTCCACGCTGCTTGACTGATCGGGAGAAATTGCAGCGGGGACGACTGTGGCTCCTTCAACGATTTCATGGCCTAGTTTCATTCCCGATAAGAGGAGCAGTCAAAAAAAAAGGAAAGTGAATGGTCCACAGTCAGTCAGTCATCACTGCAACTGGAAAGCTTCATCTTGGAACCTTTTATTTGTATTTATATTTCTCAGGTTTGTAGATATATGATTGAACATTTCATCAGTGCCATTTCTATTAACCTTGTCCACACACAGGTTAATATAGTTAACTCAGCTTGATTGTGTGTCAGGAGTAGGGTTACTGCCACTGTATATGGTTCAATGAATGTATATAGTATAGAGTGAACCAAATTCAATTCTAGTTTCAGGTATAGTCAAAGGAGAAAAATCTTTGCAAACGAAAATGACGAAACGTAAAGAAACTAGCCACTGCTTTTATTGTGAAATCTATTCATAAAAGCAGAGTCCATGTCATTCCTTATAGCAGATGGGAAAGTTGCGGTCTTTAATATCCACATGATCGTGTCGCCTTGTAGTAAATCTCGGATGCTCTTGATTGACTGAGAGTTTTCCAGACAGTGTTGTCAGACTTTTATTACCCCTGGCAATAAAGATGTGAAGGCAAGGCTGAAATATAGTGAAGTGTCATACTGACTAATATTATTTTTGTGGTAACGGTTGCTAGGAGCAGTTAACTTAAAGGCTTCACAATTTATCAAGTCTGTCTTAAAAGAACAGCCAGATGTCCATCATTCCTCCTGTTCATACTGACCATTAGAAGATCCCTTCATAATTCATAGCTTCCAAAAGTTGATGTGAAGCTAATATGAAGCTTCAGCGTCCAAATGAGTCAAATCTTCATCTTCTATGTTTCAACGTTACAGTGTTTTTAGTAGCAAAGTCTTTTTGTTACTATACTTCCACCACAGCTCAACAGGAAACACTAAGAGGGAATTTGATGCTAAAAAGACTGAGTGGTGGGCAATGATTGAGAGCTCTGGAATCAGGTTGTTGAAATGTTCATTTTTAAGAATGAGATCCAAAGGTATATCTACCTGTTCCAGTCCTCCAAGGAAAATATCAATTTAAGCCACTATTGCTATCTGTAACTCTAACCAACGGGATTTGAGAATGCAGTGACATTGCTTAAAAAGTAGTGACAGAAGAAGAAACACAAGCAGTTACATAATGAGACAGACTGAGAACAAACAAAGAGAAAATGAAGGTGAACAGTAGAATAATCATCCATTATTTCCTGCAGTTATACTCACGCACCTCTACCTTTGCAATGAGGGATTATTAATGACACTTCAGGTGAGCTCGCTCTCAGTCTGACCTCCAACAAAATGTTTTTCATGGTCTTCAGTGTCACCGTGTTCCCAGGTGACGGAAATAATTTCAGTCAGCACAATCATAACAGATACAAATGAGCTATGAAAATAAGACCCAAGTTGTAATAAGGCAGAATTATCCCTGGTCCCGTGGTCCCACTTTGGGGCAGCCATTGTGCCAAATTGCAGCTTTTAAGTGCAATCTTGTGACATTAAACGAACACACATTAACTGTCTCTATATGCGGGGTGCCTGGCATCTTCTAATGGCTGAGATCAGCCTTTAATAGAGCGTAGCTATTGTCACTGTGGCAACCCAGTCACATCAAAGATCTGAGGAGAGCATACATCATCACATCTTTGTATGTTTACTGTTCATAACCCTGAATGATAATCACTGCCTCTCAGGAGGAAAGGGGAGATTGTCAGGGCCCTCTCATCATATTCTTAGCATGTAGATTAGACAAGCTTTGATCCATCTAATAAGCTCTCCTCTGGCACACTGTGTATTATGTGGCATTTAATTAGTCTCAAAACCCGTGCACGTAGAAAACCAGGCGTGTGCACGTTGATACGAGCACGCAGAGCAGTATCTGTGAGCGGGAAAGCTTTCACAATGGCTCAACACTCACTCACTCACTCATCAAGTAGATTTTTGAGGACTTTAGAGGGAGGGAATAGACAATCCACTCCTTTTATTGGCTATGAAGAATACTGACCATGGCCTTTGATTGGTTGTTTGGTTTGATCACTAACACAGTTAAAGACAGACAGTGTTTGAGAGAACAAAGAGAAAACTGAATAATGATATTTAGCAGCTGATTCTTTTTTCTTTTTTTTTTACCACTTAAAGTGTCAGTTATCACTTTCGTATTTGTGAAAGCTTTTATTTTGCATGTGAAAACAGGAAAAAGGCAATTATCACTGATATATCTCCATCTCCTGCTGTGTCTCAAATCACATACTTCTGTTAGTACACTTCTGTTGCTACACTGTGTACACTCTGTACTTGTGAAGTGCACAAATTTCGACAGACTAGTGTTGTCTCAAATCAAACACACCTGTTGCGTATCTACCGGAATTGACAATTTTCCAGTTGGCAAGCTAGCGTTATTGTTCACGGTATCAAATCATTACAAACTGTGAAATGAACCATAAGTAACTATCTGACAGTATAGTGGTGTAAAAACATATAACATGGTGATGTTCACTGTAGTTACATCATCATTGGCTGCCATTTCCTGTTTGAAAAGTGGTCCCTCCCCTTCTGCTACGTAGCCAAATTGGCAACCGTGAGGGTGAGTATTGTTCTGAGTGGACCATACAATTACTCATAGTGCACTGTATTTTTCCATACTGCTCAGTGTGAACACACTTATGCACTCAAAACAGAAGTACACAAATATGTGATCTGAGACACAGCACATGTCTAAATCCAAAACTAACTTGTCAAATCTGGACAAGAACACCCAAGCAAACACCATGTGTGAAACCTTTATTCACACACAGCACAATTCCACATCTGTCCATTTCATTAGCTACAGTATGGCCATGTAGAGCTCTTCTAGGTAGAACATTGTTTTTACCTTTTTGAAAACAATCACATGATATCTTTGAAGAGTAGACTCTCTAATCTGTCTGATGTGGTCTGGATGGGAAAAAGTAGTGAATTTGACAATTTTCACTTTTCACAAATGTGAAACAGTGTTTTAATGACTCTCTGGAGTTTCCTTGGTTAATGTAGTCCAGATGTGACAAGTCTAAGTACAGTGGTTTTTGATCCAGACCTGGTGTAATATGGTCTGGATTGAGAAATTTCTGTTTTCATAAGCAAAATCAATCTATCAGATAACAGCGATAACAGAGTAAGGCTTTCGCAACAACACTTATTCACTGTGTAACTGGTAAATCAAACACACAGAATCAGTCACTCTGTGGGATCAAACCAAACAGCCAATCAAAGGTCATGGTGGTATCACATGCACATACCTTAGTTTTTATGTGCCCAGGTTTTGAGACTAATTAAACACCATAGTATTAGCTCAGCTTCATTAGAGCACAGAGAGGATTCAGGCTTGGTGCTGCATCTGATGTGTGGAGGCTGAGTCGCTCTCTTCATCCTCCTCCATGTGTACACAGCCTCCACAGCCTGGAGCAGATAAGCATCAGTAGCACGACTCATTCAACAAATGTCCTCCTTTCTTCGGTTGTTTGTTGTCTTCTTCACTTCCTCTCTTCCCTTTACGGCTGTTTCTCACTATCTATTTGTCTTTTCCTGTTTTTTTTGGTTCTCCTTCAGTGTCTGTTAGCGTCTCTCCAACTGTCTCTTTTCATCAACTGCCTACTTGACAGGACTTTTCCAAACTTCTTAAACTCTGCATCCCTCTTAATCGCCTCATCCCATTTCTCATCCTCTCCCTCACCCTCCAGGATGTCATATACTAACAAAATCCCAATCGACTGACATCGAAACGCGATCAAACGTGTCACTACACGCGGTTTAAATTTGCGTACACTTGATTCAGCTTAACGCCTTACATTCATTTGCTGTTGCGAGCCGGTGGGGGTTGCAGGATGAAGATTAAAGAGGTGGAACAGTAACCTTGAGAAATCACAAGTAGCAGCTCAAATCACTCAGAGCAGCAAACAGCAGTGGGAACAGCTCAGGGAATGTGAGGATTTGGAAGCCGTTTGATCGGAAAATGTGCAGATTCCTCACAACAAACTCAGTAAGCGCAACCTCTAAACCAATCATTTTGAAGAATTGACCCTGCAATGTTAGCCTGAAGATTTAAGAGAGGCAGTGAAGTGGAAGAGGGGGAATGGAGAGGCAATAGTAACCAGTCATTTGATATTTTTAACCAATAGAAAATCATGCAGATGATGAATTCAATGAAAATCAATTTTTTTCTTCACCCCCAAAATGAGTCTACCTGGCAGGTAAACCTCTGCCTTACAGCTTCAGTATGCTTCAAACAAACTAGGCCATACAACATAGCAAAGGTGTCACATCAGCCTCCTCCTGACTGCACCACCTCTCCAATCTCTCCAAGAATTCTCTGTCTGTGACTGGTACAAATGGAGACGAGGCGCACGATTTCAGACGGTCTGTTCTTGTAAGCGTTCATGGAGTTCCACACTCAAAAAGTTAGAATTGGTTGTTTTGGAGAGAGTTTGAGAGAGCACTACAAACCCTGACTATTTTCACACTTTCACACACCTGCTCTATCACTGTGTAAAGTGGGTTGTTGGAGCGTCTTCTCCGGGAAGTTGCGAAGATTGTCGGATTTAGTTTGATTCCGCTGTCGGGAAAAAAGGGATTTGGAGGCTTTTGGACGAACTGATGAGCACTGTGTTTGAAGGCATTAAAAGACCTTGTTTTGTTTGAGCCATTGCTTCCTTTAAGACAAGGATGTGCTTGAATAGAACTAGTCAGTAATTGTGAGGTATAGAATTGACCTGGCTTGTTCACAAACCTGGTCATTTACATAGAAACTCCCAAAACAGAACGCATTAAAAAAGCATTGTAGCCTTAATGTAGGACTACTTGATGTGGAAACATTCAACATCTGAAAAAGATAGAGAGAGAGAAAGTGAGGCTGATTTACTGCTGAATGAGGTTCGGCTAAATCAAGATGTTGTGACATATTCATAAGTGGAGATTGGGCACAGAACCATTTTTTTGTCTTTCATTCAAGAAGGGAAAATACAGGAGCTGTGTGGAGCAGCAGGAAGTCAATATACATTTCAAAGATTGATTCAAAGATCAAACATTTCCCATCCCATAGTCCTCTACATAGAAATGTACTCTTAATGAAAATTGTATATAAAAAGAAACTCATCTGCAAATGCAGCATTTAGTTTAAATACACTTTTTTTGTTTTTAATGTTATTTCATGCAATTGCAATGTTGTTTTTTATATAATGTTCATGTAGTTTTTTTTTAAATGTAATTGTTAATCTAATTTTTAAATGTCATTTTATTGTAGTTTTCAATGTAATGTTTGCGGTTTGTTTTTAATGTAGTTTTAAATGTGATTTTTAATATAATTTTAATGTATTTTTAATGTTATTTATATAGCTTCTAATGTCATTTTATATAGCTTCTAATGTCATTTTATATAGCTTCTAATGTCATTTATTAATGTAACTTTTATGTAGTTTCTAATGTCATTTTAATAACATTTTTCTGTAATACAACATTAGTGAGTTATGTGTTGAAGTGTTGAGGCAGGTTGTGATCTGACGAGCCTGTGACTGACAGAACACACAGTGTGCACGTAGTGAAGTGACTTGTTATCTCGAAACCAACATATTCATATGATAGCTGAGGTATAACAGCCCCGTGCTCGTAGTGGCATTGAATGCACCACCCCGACTCACACCTCCTAGCATGTTATGACAGTACATAGCTCAGGAAAGGCTCTCTTTGATACTGTTGTAGGACTAGCAGGCATGCAGCGCCACTTCAGATCATCCTGACAGACACACAGTTGCACTCTCCTTCTTTTTGGCAGAGGATTTCCTCTGTTGAGACAAGTGTAATGATTTCACGGTGCTTGTAAAGAGTTTATGGTGTTTCAGACTCTTGTTTGCCATGGTGCTGCAGTCTGCCTTAAAGCAAACCCCTGACAGCTAAAACACTGAGTGTGACACACATCATTTTGTTCAGGTCTTGCACTGCATTTGCATAGGACGACTTTTACCTGAGGATGTATTATTTAATTGCCAATAGTTTAAAATGCATGATTTCTTCTCTTTATATTGACATAAAATGTCATTTTATGCACAAGTGGACTCATATTATAGAGCATGTTTTTATCTGCTGCTGGAGGGATTTCACAACTTTTATAAGATCTGTATTTCTCTGCTGTACTTCAAGCAGCACAAAAACAACAGGATACAATAGAATGTCATCATTCCTCTAGTCCATGATACTTGTCTCTATAGAAGTCATTACTATGCCTGATGGGCTCAAGTAGGAATGTTTTTCATCTGCTACTATCATATCAGTGTACAAACTCATTGAGTATGAATGCAAATACTGATAATAGCAGGTGAAGTTATGCTGCACAGTTAAGCGCTCGCTGGATGAGAAATGAGCTTGTGTGTGAATTTCAACTGATGTCAAGGCCGCATTGCAGGGTGCTGCTGTATACAGCTCACCTATTGGGTAAAATGAATTGATGACAGCATCCATTTGCTTCTCTTTGCATCCATAAACTGTTTTGTCCTCAGTAGTAGAAAGAAAAAAAGATTGGGTTTTTTTTCTCCCCCTCAATGTGGTTTTCCAGAGAATTTCCTCTGTATGTTCGTGCCAGTATTGAGAGGAGTTTTATTTTTAGAAATGTGAGAAAAAATGAGCTCAAGTGATTATCATGACTGAAACCATATGGACAAGTTAGAATGAAATGTGTCTCCATATTGTTTATGTAAGCAGTCGATCTAGATCCAGAAACTGAAGAAAACAAGAGATCAATATTTAGTTTTCCATCTGCATTTTTCATTCTATGTATTATGAAACAATTGAAAATGTGCATCTGGTTTGTTTCTTTTGTGGTAGTCTTACACTTTTAGTTATTGGTGGGCGATATGGCAAAAACATATTCGGGCAGGATCACGATTCACAATATTATTATATGTGCAGTTAAGTATAATTAAGACAATAAAGTATATTGTATCATAACACAATTCTTTTTCATGTTGGTTTTTAAGACTATTTTGCATCACATGATGATAGAAGCTAGTCTTAGTTCAGGCACTCACAAACACAATTCCATCAATGAATAACAGCAAGTGTGCAAAGCTGCATTAAAAGTAGTGACAGTCTATTTGGCCTTGTTTAAAATAGACATTGCAGTGTGAAACCAAACTGAAGGCACAACTAAAATCATGTCACAGCTGAAAAGGAAAGAGTGGATGTTGTGTAGACGTGTAAATGTGTCATTTCTTATATCTAACAGGATGTACACCGTTTAAAAAAAGGCACCATCGCATTACACCAGAGATGACATCATGCTGGTTGACAGAAGTTGGTGCTACCGCTGAGCAGACGTGGCTTACTGTTAAATGATTCCTAGCAGGACATTAAAACTGCTATAGACTCAGGTTATTATAGTTTTTAAATTGTCATTAGTTTTTATTTTTGTTTAGTTTTTCAGTTCGTTTTTTGTTTGTTTATCTACTGCAGTCGGAGTCTAAATATGCCCATATGCCCAATATGTGACGTTTTCTGCCTGGAACGTCTCCTTCTTCTTCTTCTTCTTTTTCTTCTTCTTCTTCTTCTTCTTTCTAGGAAATCATAAATTGTGCGTCAGACATCTTCCTGTTGTGCGAAGTGTGGCAGCTGGCATCTTCTATGCTGCCACCTACTGGAAGCAGCCTGTTATGTCAAGAAGTCAAACTGAACAGGACTTAGTAAATATCCAAGCTGATTTAAGCAATTCAGTTTAGTTTTAGTTAGTTTCACATTATTGATTGTAGTTTTTATTTAGTCTTAGTTTTGTTTTTATAGTATAATTTTTCACTTTCTAATTTCATATCACACAGACCTAGTTTCTACCACTTAAATTCATTTGTCAATATGTGTTTGACATCAGAAAGAACTCGGTTAATGTTGGGAATGTCAGTCACATGATCCACATTGATCCATAGTGAGACATCCTGACAGCAACTTGGTAGTCTACCAATTTCCTGAGGACATTCCTGGTCTCTAGAGGATGTGTAATGACTTTGATGACCCTCTGGCGTTTCCTTATGCTCCATCATGTCAAGTTGTATACTTCCATGCAAAAATTGTACAAATATGAGCGTCATAAATTTAGTTTAGCGCATTTATACACCCCAGAGGATAAACCCCAATGATCTGAACGCCTCTTGGGACATTTAATTCCTGTAGTGGGACCTTCAGAACAAAGTACAGATTCAGCTGCTCAGTCAGTAACAAACCTCAAGTGCACAACCCAGAAGTCAAACGATCATCTGCTCTCCCTTAAAAGAAAAAAGAAAAAGAAAAAAACACATCATTAATTAATTATTTTCATGAAATATAATAAACTCTATCCGACTTCTTTAGGGCTAGAGTGATAAAGTGCTGGACTCATAGAGTCTGAGTGACTAATCAACTGCTAATCACTGATACAGTACCTGTCAAAAGTGTAGAAACACCTACTCATTCAATGTTTTTTCAAATACAGAATACAAATACAGAATACATTCCGACTATAGAGACTTATGGAATTATGTAGTAAACAAAAAAGTGTTATGGAAACAAAAATATATTTTATGTTCCTTGAAATTCCTTGATGACAACTTTGCCCATTATTGGCCCAATCTTTACCAGCTTCATGAGGTCGTCACCTGGAATGGTTTTCAATGAACAGGTGTTCCTTATAAAAAGTGAAATTGTTGGAATATCTTGCCTCCTTAATGTGTTTGGGAGCATTGGTTGAGCTGTGCCGAGGTAGAGTTGGTACAGAGCAAATAGACTTATTCCACTTCCTGCTCAGCTAAGTCAAGAGAATCAATAGTACATCATTACTTGAAGACATAAAGGTCAGTCAATCTGGAAAATTTCAAGAACTTTGATAGTCAAATAGCTGCCACTACTGGACTAATTTATATGCTTCATATAGGTTTTCACACACCTGCTCAATCATTGTGTAAAGTGGGTTGTTGGGTTAGGGTTAGGGGATTGTCTATTCCGAAAAGGTTAAGTCAATTTTCCACTGTCTGAAAGAGGAAGGGCTGGGCATCGGAATACAATACCTTTTAAGGGTATACCAAGTAGTATCGGAAAGTCTGCAGTCAAATGTTAAATATGACTATTTGTAAGGACTTGCTCACAGCCAATCAATGCAAGGGTTCTGACATGGGTAATGCAACATGTGATTGGTCCACTGCCACAGCAGCTACAACCTGTCTGTGGTGGGGAAGTCGTGGTGAATTTGAGTTAGTTCAGCAGCCAAGATGTCACCTAAACACTCTAAAGTGTGTCTACACTACACACCTGTTACACTGGATAAAAGACAGAGCACTAAATGTGGAATGGGTATCTAATGAAGTACTCAGTTGGTATCAGTAACACTTTAGGGGTACTTGGATTGGTACTGGTATCATCATCTTTTTTAAATGATACCCAGCCCTAGAAAGGGGGATTCAGAGATTTTCAGACAATATGATAAGCATTTGTTTAAAGCATACAAAGGCATTAAAGACCTTGTTTTGTCCGAGCCATTGTTTCCTTTAAGACAAGGATTGTGAGGTGTAGAATTGCCCTGGCTTGTTCACAAACCTGGTCATTTACATAAAGAGATACTCCCAAAAAATCTCTTCAAATAATGTAGGACTACTTGATGTGGAAACACTCAGCATATGAAATAGATAAAGAGACAAAGAGTGAGGCTGATTTCCTGCTGAATGATGTTCTGTTAAATCAAAATGTTTTGTCGTATTCATAAGTGGAGATTAGGCATTTCTTTGTGTTTTCCTGTTTCTTTGTTGTCACAGAACCAATTCTTTGTCATTCATTCAGGAAGGCATAATAGTGGGAGTATAGGAGCTGTATGGAGCAGCAGGTGTTCCGGCTGACTAATATACTTCATAAAGGAATGTTTTTTTTGTTGTTCCTTATCACCAGTTATACCATTGTACATTGAAACACACCTGAAAATGAAAGAGGAATCATCCCTTTATGGAACATGAATATAGATACAGTTTTTGGCCACTTTTTGGCTTTAAAATATATTTACATTGCATTGCTCATCAGAATTACAGCTCACATTACATCAACAATTGTTGATGAATGAATCAGTCGATTAACAGAAAATAAATTGGCAACTATTGTGGAAATCATTTTTCAGGCAAACATTCTGTGAGTCAGACTCCTTAATGAGGATTTGCTTCTCTTTGTTTTATATTGTTGATCGAATTGAACATCCTTGGTGTTTTTTTATACTTTTGCTTGCTAAAACAAACAATTTCAGACACTTTGAGAAATTGTAATGACATTTTGTAGCATTTTTAGTTAATTGCAGCTGTAATCACAGTTTGCACATGCTTTTCCTTGCCATGCCTTAATGTATTTCTGTCTCTGAAATATCAAGCAGAAAAATACTCTGAAGTACATTTTAAGGAATCAAATGTCAAATATATTTATTTCCCGCTGAGGCACCGTGGCCACTCAGCTTGAAATGAAATGCCTCAGAGCTCCTTGCTGCGTGTGTTACCTGCTGGGTGAACAGTCAGTCAGAATACGCTGTAAATACACTTTGATGCTTTGAAAGGCATTTTAAGTGAAGTGTCCCTGGTGAGTTCTTCTACTGCCATGACCTCACCCCATCTCTCTCTCTCTTCTTAACCCCCGACAGGACGAGTACCCAGTCAGAGGGGAAATCGTGCTCTCATCCAATGACCTCCAACTGGTGCTACAAGTAGAACGTAATCAGTAAGTATTCCTTTTTTTCTAGTCTGTGCTACCTTCACACCTTTTAACACACTCCTCTGTCTTCCGCATGAGCGAGAGAACAGCTGATTAAAGTGTGAGAGCTTGTAAAAAAAAGAATCTGCTCTCTATTTGTACAATTTATGACTGAAAATGTTTTATGTGCGTCATGCTTGAGAGATTTACACCACCAAATAATGTTACCCAAATCACCAAAGAGGTGCCCAAAAATCTAAAAAAGTCTCCTTTCTTACTTGTGTCTTTACGTGAGTGCAGTAGCTCAAGCTTACTAAATGTTTGAAGGCTTATAAAAGATTGATGGGATGGGCGTAGGATGAGGATGTGCTTGTGCAAACAGCTTTTACTGCTTAAAAAGATTCACAAGCAAGGTTTGAGTTCACTTGAGCTGCTTATTCATGACACAAATAGTTGAGGTGGGGGGGGGGGGGGGGGGGGGGTGTCATGGTTTCAATCCTGTCATATTTACCTAAAGTGAATACACCACCTGCTCTTCAGCCACATATTTGCTGCTTTGAATTAAGAGCAGAGAATGTGGAAGTGACACACCTCTAATCAGAATGAGCAGTGAGCGTCGCAGAGGCCATGTGGAACAGGGTTCAAGGCCAGCAGAGGTTATGATGTTCCTGTGATAACATCAAGAGGGGAGGGGGGAGCGGGGGGGCTCCCTCTGATGTTAGCCAGAGACGTGCAGAGACTCTCGAGGCGCACCGCTTAACATGCTCGTAAACCTCAGAGGTGGAGAGAATATGTGTGAGCGCCTCCCTGCTGTTCATCAGAGCAGGGATTCCTAACCGAACAAATAGATCCTCATTAGACTGAAGACAAGAGGGTTTTTATTTCACTGACCCTTAGCTCAGCCTTTTAATGCTTACCATTTTTCTTTTTTTTTTTTTTTGGTGCTGTTCCCCACCTCCCCCTCTCCCAAGAGTGGTAGAAAACACTTCTATACACAAGTACACAAAAAAAACAATTAGATGATTCCTAAAAACCATTAATGGATCCTTGAGAGGAACCTGAATGTAAGCTGATTTAAAGGACTGGTTCACAATATTTCAAGTGTGGCTTTTAAACATCAGTGCCAGGAAGCCTAATGAACACTGAAACAGGACTTTCATTCACTAAAAAATCTGCCTATTCATACTGACCATTAGAAGATCCCTTCATAATGCACTTACAATGTTGGGAAAAAGAGAAATGACCAAAACACAATGGTTAATATTTACCTCTGGGGTCAGGGTTAGGGTTAAATGGGGTTAGGGTTAGGGTTAGGGTGTTAGGGTTAGGGTGTTAGGGTTAGACGGGGTTAGGGTGTTAGGGTTACGGTTAAACAGGGTTAGGGTTAAACAGGGTTAGGGTTAGGGTGTTAGGGTTAGGGTTAGACGGGGTAAGGGTGTTAGGGTTAGGGTTTAACAGGGTTAGGGTTAGGGGGTTAGGGTTAGGGTTGGACGGAGTAAGGGTGTTAGGGTTAGGGTTAAACAGGGTTAGGGTTAGGGGGTTAGGGTTAAACAGGGTTAGGGTTACATTGTGTTCAGATACTAAACAAAGCACATTCTCACCTCATGTTATTTGTGCAAATGTGACATTCTATACAGCCTGTGTTGTTTTGGCCCATACCAGCTGATCATACATTAGTTGTGAGCTAGCTGTCACATGCAGCTCTCCCTCCAGTGTCTCATCTCTCCTCTCAGCTCTGTTCATCTATGTAGCAGATACATGAAGCCTCGGGACACATGCACAATCTTCACCCGAGTCATCTGACATCTTTGCATCCAATCTTTTTTTTTCTTTTTTTTTCCTATTGGCTTTGTGTGTAATCACGCCATGTCTAAAAAATAAGCCTGGAGCTCTGAATGCACAGGAAGAAAATAACCCTGATGATGTCATAGAGCTTATCTTAGCTCAGGCTTCAAGTTCAAGCAGAAAGGCTGTTTTACAAACTGGGGGTGATGGCTTTGAAGGACTTATGATTTATTGCTACTGCATTATGGGAAATGTAGGATCCAGCATATCTGAGCCCCTGCTGCTTCAATTTTCACCTTTACTTTGAAGTCTCTTGACATTATGTAAGCACAACACTGCATCACTAGAATACCATTTAACATGCTTCTGCTTGTGTAAATAGAAATATTATACAAATATAATACATAATCTAATTATTCTGAGGCTTTCTGGATGAAGAACATCAGACAATGTTGACTTGACATCGGCCAAAAAATAATAGTTCCACATTTGTGATGCAACAGCTGAGAAAATAAACTTTAGTCCATTTGAGATGAGCCTGAAACATGTTGGAAAATCTAATAAAGGCCAAAGCTGGAAAACAAGCTTGATTTAATTTGAAGGTTTTTTGGCTTTTCTGTCATTAGTCACTGCATTACAATCTTTGATAAAGCTCATTTTATCAATTCAAGTGAGGAAAAACTGCCAATACTAGATAATTGTAACCTGGTTCAATGATAATAATAATTAAAGCTGCAAGCAGTGGTGAACGGGCCCTCGCCCCCCTATGCATGTCGGTTTACAGATACAATACTCAAAGACACTTTACTTGAACGGGGGGAGAGCAGTTTATATTGAATGTGGTGAGGGATGGGGGGGCCGGTGGAGGACGGAGCTGATGTGGTTTTGGATGGGTTAGAGTTTATTGAGAGCTTTGGAGGTGGAATCAAAGACAACACTGTACAGCAGTTTATAGGAGGGAAGTGATGAAGGTGTGAATGAAGGTTTCGGTGGCTGACAAAGAGTTGAGCAGAGATGGACCATGTTGTCTTAAAAAAAGAGCACATAATAAGATCAATCACAGTAAATGAGCCTTAATTCAATAACACTCTTATCAACTGTCAGATTTGTCTTTTAAAATGTGACTTTTAGTTTGTAATGATGGACACAAAATCTACTTGATTAGATGCTTTTTTTTGTCTTCTTTTTTTTGCAGTGTACATGAAACTACTAGTGAACAGTTTCTTGGTTTTTATTTAGTTTTCCTGCTGCTAAAAATATGATAATAATAAATAAATACAGTATGAAAATAAGAGGTGAGATCATGCTGCCAGATGAAGTCAGATGCTCAGTATTAAGATATGTTTCAAAGAGCTGTGTACCCCTCACTGCTGTCTACTGCAGCGTGTGTGTGTGTGTGTGTGTGTGTGTGTGTGACGTTACAGCGTACACACCGCTGTTCAAACAGGAGCTGCGGCTTTTGTCACAATGATTGTCGGCTTGTTGTGAAGGAAACGTGGGAAGCGTCGCAGTGCAGGTGCGTTTGCCATCAAAAAGAGCTGAGCGAGCGCTAGATGCTTCAACAGGGGCGTCACACACACACACACACACACACACACACACACATACACACGCAGGATTTCACCATTTCACTCAAAAGCCAGTGTACACATACTGGGATGCGCTGGATTTCAGTTGCTTGGAAACAGATTGATGACTCGGAGTAAGAGGGGGACAAACAGAGGAAGTGACACAGACACTTAAGGCAGATAAACAAGAAGCTGTGAGACAATGGAGGCATGTATGGCAGCGAAGAGACAGAAACATAGTGAGAGCTGACTGCTGACGGTAAAGTGAGTCAGGGCCAGACAGTCACAGTGTGTGTGTGTGTGTGTGTGTGTGTGTGTGTGTGTGTGTGTGTGTGTGTGTGTGTGTGTGTGTGTGTGTGTGTGTGTGTGTGTGTGTGTGTGTGTGTGTGTGTGTGTGTGTGTGTGTGTGTGTGTGTGTGTGTGTGTGTGTGTGTGATGCAGGACGGCCGCTTGGCACACACTGTGTTTATTTTAAACCGACAGTTGAGTCCCAGCGAAGCAGAGAAGTTTGGTCTGGACCAGAGAATGTAGGTCAGACAAAGAGGGACACAATCTAATGAAGGAGGAGTTACTGGGAACCTTACTGGAAACTGACTTTATTATTTTATTTGTATTATTGGGCCTCCATCCATCCACTGGGACACAGCTGGAACACAGCCAGGAAGAAGCAGAGGGGGTTTGAATCAGACTTATGAAAGGAGGAGAAGATGTATCTTATGAAACTTCAAAAAGAGTTTCATTATAAGAACACATTATAAGGTGAAGAAAAACACCTGTAGAATGATACAAGTATGTTGTTACCACAATAAAATGCACACCTTGAATTACATTGAGTAAAGTCATTACTACAACATAACACCTCAGTATTAGTGAAAAGTGTTTTGTTGTAAAGAAGAAAATGTTCCAAAGATGAAAAAAATCTTATCCAAATGAACCATCGTCTTTAAGAGGAGAACAAAATCTCATTATGAAGATAACAGCTTCTTATTAGCAGCACAAATATTATATATATACCGATATTTAAAAAAAAAAAGTATTCATAGCTAATTATGATGATTAATGTTTACTGTTTCAGTGCACTGATGTTATTTTACACAATATGGTTTACTGTTAAACTGTACATTACATCTCTTTACAGTGTTTGATGAATCCTTGCAAAAAAAAAAAAAGAAGTGTATTATGTATATATTCTGCCAATATATCTATCAGTATTTTTTTTTACTAATACAGTATCTGTATCGGCATCAGCCCTTAACATCCAGTATGAGTCAGGCTCTAATCTCTTGGTGTTAAACCTGTCATGTTATTTAAAAGAAAATGTCTTCTAATGAGAAAAGCATCTAATTATTAACACACACACACACACACACACACACACACACACACACACACACACACACACACACACACAGTATCTTATTATAAGGAGATAATACACTCTGTTGTGATAATGAAAGTCTATTCATTATAACAAAGTATCACACTACCAAAAAAATAAATATCTTGTTATGATGATGATGATGATGATGATTATCATACCCCAATAGATATAATGATAAATCTGTCTCTTTATCACAAGTGTGTTGGTAGAATGTGTATCTAAACATCTCAACAATTAAAACAATGATTAAAAAGGTTTCATAATGATAGAAAATACATCTTTATACTACAAATCATTTTGTTAGAAGAAATAAAGCAACAGCAACAAAACATCTGCTTATAAAGATAAAGCATGTTGGTCACATGATCTCTTCACTTTGTCACAACAGAGTGTCTGACTAGGAGGAAAAAGATGGAATACTGTGAAGAGCTTTTCATTTATTATGAGAATATGAAGAGTAGAGTCCTTTGTCATCCTCTGAAACACTTGTGTTAGTTTAGTTGAACTGACTGGATTGTAATTATTGGACACTACAGTAACATTTGCCTACTGAAAAGCTCAATATTCCTTCATCTATCAGGGTTTTAGTTCAAGTTCTACAGTAACATAGGCAAAGGCAATAAACGTGTGTGTGTTGTAGTGTTGTGGTGAGGGTGGAGCAGCATTCTGGATGGAGCTGGATGGAAGTGACTGGCTCATATGTGAAGAAGTGTGACACATTGGTCTTACCACACTGTGACTCCTTCACTATGAAGCAGTTTAAACAGACACGAGTGAAAGAGGAGAGAGAGAGAGAGAGAGAGAGAGAGACAGAGAGAGAGAGAGAGAGAGAGAGAGAGAGAGAGTGAGGGATGGAATGAGAATGAGTGGGGAATGCTCTGGGGAAACTGACCCACAGACAGATCCTGAGGATAGATAGAGGGTGAGAGTGAGGAAGTGTGTGTGTGTGTGTGTGTGTGTGTGTGTGTGTGTGTGTGTGTGTGTGTGTGTGTGTGTGTGTGTGTGTGTGTGTGTGTGAGAATGCGAATGCCAGCTGACGTAAGGCTGGACGTGCCTGTGCTGGCTGAATACCTGCACACAGACAGACAGATGACACAGTGTGTGTGTGTGTGTCATGCTGTGATGCTGTGATGCTGTGATGCTGCTGGCTGGTGTGTCAGTGTGTGTGTGTGTGTGTGGTAGGAGTGTGTATAGAAGGGTGCTCGGGGCATCTGACAGCACTGTTAGACATGTGATGACGAGAACTGCCCCTTCACACAAATTCCTGTAGTGTTGTGGTTGAGGTAGTACAAAATAAAAGGGGGCTTGTGGAGCTGAAGCCCCAAAATGTTACTTTTATGGGATAAAAAATAATGTTTCCTGCCAATTTCCATGAGGTTTTTGGTATAAGCAGTAGAGACAATAGATATAGTTCCATTAGATTAGATTTCATGGCTTTTCTGTCGTGAAAAACTGTCTCCCCTGTAAGAAAAAGCAAAGGGTATTTTTTCATATAATTTGTGATATATATAATTGTTATATATAATGTTCACTTGAAGAATATTTAAAAGCTCAGATTTTCTGAATTAACAAGGTCCTTTTTTCTGTTTCTCTGAATTAATGAGGCAAACCCCCCCCCCCCCAAAAAAAGTAAAAGTGGATTCAACTAGACAAGCAGGCCATGTTTGCTTCCATTAAATGGAGCTCTCATAGAAGGGATATGAAAGTGTCTGATGTTTTAGATGATCTTGTTAATTCAGAAAAACAGAGCTTTTTTTTCAAGTGAATGCAACACGCTTCTGTAGTAACCAATACTATATTAGCAAAAACTTCTGGAAGTAGGTGTAAATAATTATTTAAGCCATTTAGCGCAATTCACTCATGTTCATTGAGGACTACTCAAGAGCGCCCCCTCTAGGTGAGCTGTAGCTAATGGCATTAATAAGAAGTGAACAGGCTGCAGCTGATGGACAGAGCAGGTTAACACCATGCAGGGAACATGTTCACTATGTCTCACGTCTTTACTTAAACAGGTTATTTCTTTATTATTTTCACCTCATAATAAAATACTGAAATAAAAACTGATGTTTAACAATCAGTCCTCTCCTCAGCAGGAGATCTGTGCCAGCACATTCATTGCTTTTCTCACATCTTAATAAATCCATATGAGAATATAAATTCCATCGTAAAGTTACAGTTTAATATTGACTCACTCTGACAACAAAGTCTTTAAAGTGACAGTTTTTCATATTGTGTAATGAATGAAATAGAATTTGAACGCTGAACATTAACATACACAATATGCGCTGCACAAAATGTGAAAATAACATCAAGTAACAAAAGAATAAAGTGGCAGCGTGCATGTCTGGATAAAATCCAATAAAGTCAGTATGATTGATGCTTCAACATGCACACAGGAAGAAAAACAAAGAACAGTTACTAAGAACAATTTAAAGACCTATGTACTGCAGAGAAAATCACAATGATAGAAATGTAATAAAAAAAAAAGATTTAGGATCTATAATAAAAATCTAAAAATAATTAAATAAAATCAAAAAGTAAAAGTTAGAAAAAGTTGAAGTTAGAGCAAAAACTAGATTAAAATAGATTAAAAAGACAAAACTAAAGTCAAATGAAATAAAAGAGTTTAATGAAAGTTAGATATCCAATATTTCTATGGTTAGGAAAAAAATCAAAGCTCACTATTCAACCTAACATCAGTAGCCGACACCCAACCTGGCTGTCAGACAGGAAATACTCCTCCTGGTTCCACCTGAGGGAGGGAGGGAGGAAGGAAGGAAGGAAGGAAGGAAGGAAGGAAGGAAGGAAGGAAGGAAGGAAGGAAGGAAGGAAGGAAGGAAGGAAGGAAGGAAGGAAGGAAGGAAGGAAGGAAGGAAATAAATACATATTAGTATATATGTGTGTGACTTCCCATTCAAAGAGGAACTGGAAATGTTCTTCCAGAAGCCCAGAAAGATCCACTGTAGCATTAAAGGATGCACCCTGTAATAATTGTTCTGTTGTTTAAAAAAGAGATTTTGGTGCTTTAGTGACTTTTCATTCACCTTTCATGGTCTTCATCAACACCTGATAACCTGACTGTTGTTGTATGACAGACTTAAAAAACTGTGAAACTACCCTTTAATGTAAGTGCTATCCTCTCTATAATAACTATATTATGGAAATGAGAGCAGTTAAATCCACCAGGAAACCATCTGAACAGCAGAAGTCACTATTAAAAAGAGAAATGGAAAGAAATGCTTTATATAATATAAAAAAAAATATTGAACTTGCAGTTTCAATTTCTGACTTACATTACAAAGAAAATCATTTAGGGTAATGTTTACAGGTGAGACTGTTTATAAAGGTGCATATCTCCTGGGTGCAAAAAAAAAGAATGCAATGCAATATGGAGTTAATTAAAAAAAGAGCCAGCAGGTTAATCATCACATATTGAATATGAATAGCACCAAAACAATTGGCCATATCATTCAATTAGTTAGCATTGGCTGGGGGAGCTCAGCAGTGTTATCTACTGGCCTCTGTATCTCCCTCACACATACACACACGCACACACACACACGCGCACACTGCTCAGTATGTTGGCATTGCACTTAAACACCACATTTAATTTTAATTGCAAATTTTTCTGTAGAGGGTTAGTAGATGAAGAGTAAGCCCTCTTTATGTTAATGAAAGCCTTGATTACACTGCCACCGCGGGATGATACGTAATGAAACGGCCTTCCATTGTACATAATGATGAGGCGGACCCTTGCAAATCTGTCGAGTTGAGCTAAATGTATTGCCGTACTTAAGGCGGCGGACCTGACAAGGTGTTAATTAGGACTCGGGTCCTGTGAGAGTCTCGTCTTCACAAAGACAACTTTAGAGGGAGCGGCAGGTTTTTTAAGCACTCTCCTGGCAACGGCTTTTATTATCCCACTTCCTTCATCGATTTCTTTTTTTTTTTTTTTTTTCCTCCTTCCAGAGGAACTAGTTTGTTTGAACTTGGCTGCAGCCCCACAGTGTCTCCACTTTAATAGTGATTAAAATCAATAATGAGCTTTGTTCTGTTAATCTGCTCTAATCCAGCTCGGGATGTCAGCTGAGAGGATGACTGGCAGCTCAGAGCCAGCTGTGCCCGCCTCCTCTTTTTTTTTTTTCCACGGAGGGGAAAAACCAAAAGCGCTCTCTGATTTGGAGCCGCTTCAGCTGGCAGGATGAAGGGATGGATGGGGGGAAGAAGGGAAGGCGAAGGAGGATGACGTCTGAATCGGTACCAGGAAATGAATGAGGTTGATGAGAGTGTGGGAAAAAAGACAGGAGACGCTGCAGAGGGGTTGGAAACACTCACAGGAAACAGAATAAACCTTCAGTGACAATTTGTCCTGGAGGTCAAGTAGGGGAGGGAAGAATCTGGAAGAGGGGAAGTGGATGTATAAACGGATAAACGGAGAGAGAGAGTCCGATAAAGACAGAGAACAGGTGGTGTTTGAGCGATGCGATGCGAGGCCTGAGCCTGCCAGACTCTGCAGACTCTGTAGTGTTTCCTGTTTGGCATGTGCTGAGGATGTAGTTAGAGCAGCTGTGCAGCCTTGAAACATTATGTATTTACTCCACATTTCTATACACACACACTTTTGGATAAGCGATGCGTGTACAGTACAGTCTTGTTCACATTGTGTTTGTGTTCCCCAAAACCAAGCGTAGCCTCATCTGTCAAAATGTGACCTTCTGAGAAGTGAATGTCTGAGACAGAGCACGACCGAGCCTCGGTTCTGCAGGGCTTTTGTTGCCATCTCTCATTTCACTTCACGCCTTAAAAGTCCAAGAATGACTGATGGCCGCTAGCAAATCGCACTTCACACACCTTCTCCAGGCATAATCAGAAAGCACAACACTGAAGTAAAGAGTTAGACGCTTCTTTAAAAAAAGCCAAACTTTCAGTCGAAGCGTTACAGATTAGAATTCTAACAAAGAACATGTGATTTATTTTATCTTTTAATGTGTTTCTCTCTTGTTGGATTTTTCAGTGTTTATTCCATTCACGTTTATTCCAATGTTTCGAAAACATTCACAGCATTTTAGGCTAATTGTTGGCTATGAAAATGACCTTGGATGTGTTTTGAATGTGTACTGAGACTTGAAAAGCTGAGCCGAAGCACAATTGATGTCTCTTTTATTTGTGATTTGGGCTTTTCAAGATGTCCCTGCGTGGCATTTCCACAAATCCAATTTCTCTCTAAGCCCTGTCCTTTTAGATTTGAAAAATTATGCAGATTTCAGCTTGGCAGCCTGCTGGCCCTCTGTTTGGACGCCCAGCCCCCCCCCCCGAATGGAGTGGCCTTTCTAGTGCTAACGTGTGATTGTGTTAGAGCCTGTGCAATTATTTTTCAGATTTTACTGCTAATTCTAATCACTCAGTTAGAGCTACACGATGCTCAATTAGTAGACAGAATGGAAGACAACAGAAGGAGCAGGAATGGAAGAGTTTTAGAGACTACAGTGCAACATACAGGAGTGACAGGAAGTATAGGTGCAGCTGCAACATCACTATTTTTGTAGATGTGTAAGTAGACAACATCCGTCTGTCTATCTGCTGCTTTGTTCTAGACTGAAATATCTCCACTAGAGCCTGACCCATATATCAGTCAACCCATATTGACCTATCACAGATAAATCAGTCAGCATATGTGTTGTCCGATATGTACTGATATTTTTATATACGCCGCATTTAATGTATATTTGATCCTTTTTTAAAAAAAAAATAAGTTAATCTATATGTACATGTATACATGCAAAACCTGCCAAACTAATCCCATTCTCATCAGCCTCTACTGGACAGGGCTAATTGGCAAATGTTTGCATGATAAATAAGATGATGATCAAGGTAAACATTATTAGGGCTTTATTAATCTGCTGATTGTTTTCTCAAATAATAAATGAATCATTTGGTATGTGAAATGCCAGAAAATAGTGAGAATCTGTCAGTACTGGCTTAAGAAGGCGATAAGTTAATTAAATGAGTGAAGCCTGGTGTTCTCCTGCTTGGTTGGAATGAAAACCTGCAGATACATGAACCTTTATGGAATAGTTTGGACATTCCTGGCTTCTATGTTTTCTATAAGGCAGCATTAAGATATAAACCACTGTCCATTTCATATTGTTAACACTTCCTGTTTGATCACATTCACTGCTTGCCACAACACCACTACTTCACCAGTAGCCATTACTTCACAGGCTACTTGTTTAGCCTGTATGCCTTCATCCAGTGTGTGCTATAGGCATTTAATGATGTTTGTCAGTTGATGCAATGTACAGTCCATGTACAGAGTTTTCTACTCTTAATGCATTCTTAACTTGACTCTTCAAAAGGTCACTTAGGAAACATTGTTCCTGTCTCATGTGAATACTTGTAGAGATAAAAAGTGATTAAACTACACATGAAAGCACTTGGTCAAAGATTATACCCTGCATACTCATGGCTGATTTAACACTTAAAGTAAAACAGTCAATTTTTGGCATTTTCCACAAAGGGGTCAGAAAGACTTCGGAAGGTTTTCCTGGAAGCAGCACCTACCGTAGTTACCCCTAGCAATCGTTCCTCCTTTCATTCCAACAGAAGCCATTAACCTTGATCGTGTGGCAGGGGCGGAGGGAGCTGACAGCACACTTCACAGACGGGTGACAGGCCATGAACAGGCGTTGTGGCCAATTAGAGCCGGTGTGACAAACATGGAGGTTCCTGCTTGTCAAAGCTAAGGAATGTGACCATCACATGTTGTCAGGTTGAGGTTAGCTGTGAAGTATGTACTTGTCCGGTCAGTCCTGATGCCTGTTTGACTGTCCTTGTTTTAAAGCTTGTTTGTGAGTTGTCGGTTGTACGACATCAAAGATAATACACATCAGATTGGAGACAGAAGATACAGAAGCTGTATTCATTGATTTTTTTTCATGGCCACTTGGGGGCAGCAGAACAAGATAACACATCTGACACACTGTCACCTTTTTAAGCTGTTTTGGTGGACATGAATTGCCTATAAACATTTCTAGCAAGCCTGGATCAACATCTTTGTTTTTTAAATTTCAAAAGCTAGTCGTTAAGTGACAGTAGAAACAATCTAGTCGATAATACGTTGTGATGTGTGTCTACGTTGGAAGGTAAAAGTGTTCATAGTTGTTCCAAAAGGCCACATTTGAAGGCAAGGTGTTGGACGTGTTTGTTCACATGAAAAGTGAAGGCCCAAGAGAGGAGTTCAAACTCTTTTTCAGTGTTCATTTCATCAACAAAAACTATGGCAAAGAATACATAAGCAGCCAGAGTTCAGAAATAACTGGATGAGGAGTCAGTCTGTTGCAATACTGCATATATGTTTGAATGAAGTAAACAGTGACTTATCTACTAACATCGTAATAGACAGGAAAGGTATGGTAACTGCAAAGATAGAGACAGCTATAGCTTAAGAATGCTTCACAAAATCCTTGACGAAAATTAGATTAAAATATCTCTTTCTAGGGTTTGTTGACGGTAACTAAAAGAAGTCACATTCATATGCGTTTTCATCAAAAAGACTAAAGCTGTGTCCTTATTCAGTCATTCACTACTCCCTGTATAATAAACACTACATAGTTGACTACTCCCTGTATAATAAACACTACATAGTTCACTACTCCCTGTATAATAAACACTACATAGTTGACTACTCCCTGTATAATAAACACTACATAGTTCACTACTCCCTGTATAATAAACACTACATAGTTAACTACTCTCTGTATAATAAACACTACATAGTTCACTACTCCCTGTATAATAAACACTACATAGTTCACTACTCCCTGTATAATAAACACTACATAGTTCACTACTCTCTGTATAATAAATACTACATAGTTCACTACTCCCTGTATAATAAACACTACATAGTTCGCTACTCCCTGTATAATAAACACTACATAGTTCGCTACTCCCTGTATAATAAACACTACATAGTTCACTACTCCCTGTATAATAAACACTACATAGTTCGCTACTCCCTGTATAATAAACACTACATAGTTCGCTACTCCCTGTATAATAAACACTACATAGTTCACTACTCCCTGTATAATAAACACTACATAGTTCGCTACTCCCTGTATAATAAACACTACATAGTTCGCTACTCCCTGTATAATAAACACTACATAGTTCACTACTCCCTGTATAATAAACACTACATAGTTCACTACTCCCTGTATAATAAACACTACATAGTTCACTACTCCCTGTATAATAAACACTACATAGTTCGCTACTCCCTGTATAATAAACACTACATAGTTCGCTACTCCCTGTATAATAAACACTACATAGTTCACTACTCCCTGTATAATAAACACTACATAGTTCACTACTCCCTGTATAATAAACACTACATAGTTCACTACTCCCTGTATAATAACCACTACATAGTTCACTACTCTCTGTATAATAACCACTACATAGTTCTCTACTCTCTGTATAATAAACACTACATAGTTCACTACTCTCTGTATAATAAACACTACATAGTTCACTACTCTCTGTATAATAAACACTACATAGTTCACTACTCCCTGTATAATAAACACTACATAGTTCACTACTCTCTGTATAATAAACACTACATAGTTCACTACTCTCTGTATAATAAACACTAGTTTGTGAGCAGAAAATCAAGATTTCAGACACTAACTAATCATCATCATTTGGTATCATCATCATCAGCAGCTGTAGAATCATGTGATGGTAGTTTTCACATCTTTAAAATGTGGAACTTTGCATTATGGGATTGTTACACTACTTTTTTCATGGTGGAATATTTAAGTGCAAAATATAGTTGAGATATTTACACTCAGTATTCAGACAGTCAAATAATGGTAATGGTGGGAGGGTAAATGTAGAGTCTAGTAAATGGGAAGTGATTTCAGACACAGCTTAAGACTAAAACTAAAATCATGTACCAAAATTTACGCTGACATTACTTCTGAAGCTGTTCTCCATCAGACATGCGGTTCTGATTAATTATACTGAGGGTTCAACTAAATCTGTTTGCCATTCAATGCTGGACAGGTAGTGTATGGTTATCAGTTATCTGAGCTTTTTTTGCTGAAAACAGCTGGCTGACACTGGAAATAAGGTTGAAGAAACAACAACTATTGGTTTATACAGTATACCATTAAAGCATACCACTGTCTGATTTAGCCTTTAAGTGCCTCTTACCTCTATATATAGACATAGTCATGTGTTTCTTTGATTGAGTTAGCTTGTCTGCTCTGGTTTGTAATCGTGGCCCCTCACTGGGCCCCAGATACTCACTCTGTTATTCCAGACATCTTTTAGAGTACCAGTGAGGGCCACATAATTGCATTAATTGCAGCTCTGCCATTGATTTTTTTCCCCCTGCTTTTTTTCCAGAGACTATTAACTCAGCTTAACTCCACCTCAGGCCTGTGAATACACTGTAATTATGAATAAAGTATTTATGTCAGCTGTACACGGCACAACAAAAGGGATAGCAGTGTTTTGGTGTACTGTAGCTACGGGAAACGGCACCTGGAAGCTGGCTGCTATTATTTCTTCGTCACCTTATCACCACTGTTCCCGCTCACGGCAGCACTCAGCCTTTTCTGCCGTGGTGATGAATGTCCTCTCTGAGCCCTCATGTGTTAGCCTCTTTAAGACTCAGCGCAATATGCTCAATTCAAAAACCCACAAAACTCCAACCCACCTTATTCCTGCTTTTCTCTCTCAGCCTTGTTCAGTATTGAGCCATTTTTTCAATTGATAAGAGTGTTTGCATACCATTCCTTTCAACCCCCTAAAGAAAAACACAATTTATAACTGGCCTTAATTTAATTTAGGTCATAGTAGGTATGGCATGAAGGTATAATCCATTATAATATGATAATGCATGTAAAAGAGTCTGTTATTGAGATAGTTCTGAGTTTTCTCTCCTGAGCAGTTGTTGTAAATAGCAGAGGAGCATTGAGAGGGCAACTGTTCACCTCCCTCCCCGTCATGTCAGATGTTTATCAGCCCATCACAACACTGCTGTTGTTGCGAATGCTCCCTGGGGCAGGAGCTGCCGGCCAGTAAAGTGGACTGAAGGAATCCTGTGTGCACACAGACAGCAGGAGGGGTTATTCTTAAACTCGTTTGGTCTGGGTATGTGAAAAGCAATGAATGGTAAACACATGGAGGAGGAGGAGGAGGAGGAGTGGGTAGAAAATAGACGGAGGGGGATAATTCATAACAGATGGCAATACTTAATGTCTGAGGAAGTGTGTGTTAGCAAGAATGTGTGTGTGTGTGCACTTCCTTTGTGTGTTTCCTTAAGTTTTTCTGTCAGTAGGGCAATGGGTCACTTTACGTCTCTCACCCATCCCCCACTTCTTCCCTTCCTCCCTGTTATCTACCAACGTCTCTCTGCCAGCGCTTGGCAGTAGTTCATTTGTAGACGTAACTAACAGCTGGCTGGGCTCTCAGGCTTGTTGTGTTGTTTCAGCTGGCCGATGAATACTCAGTTACAACAGAGCAAAAAGACATTAAAGAGAGACATTGCAGTGTAAAAAGTTTGGGTTTATGTATGGGGAATGACTTCTCTACAATTAAATATGGGGTGGCTGTGGCTCAACAGGTCGTCCACCAATCTGAAGATCAGAGGTTCAATTGATGGCTCCTTCAGTCCACATGTCAATGTTTCCTTGGGCAAGATACTAAACCCAATGGTCTATGAATGTGACTTGTAGTGTAAAATCACTTTGAGCGGTCAAAAGACTAGAAAAGTGCTATATAAGTACAGTCCATTTACAATTTAAATACAGGGTAGTAGATTGGTCCTGTCAGAATAATGTCCAGCAACAGTCTTGTCGAGAAAGACAATGGCAGTGATCTACCTACAGTACAGATCAACTCTAGTGTCTTGTATCGTCAAACAAGTTGACTGAAACAAGAAGTGAACAGCATTTGTAATTTGTGCAAGAACATCAACATTTTTCTGAGAATTGGCTGCAGGAACGGTGCATGCATTGCAGTTCATGATAAAGTTGCATGATACATTTTCTTCTAACCATCACCACAAACTTCCCTAATCAGAATCAAGTAGTGATACTTCCCCTAAACTGAACCAGTCCTTAAGTACATTGGTGGCAATTCAACCGAGAAGTTTTGAAGGCACCAACAGAAGTTTTAGTCCTGATGATGATTGGGATGCCACATTACAAAACACTCATGTGGATCAATTTCGGAGGTAATAACAAAACCGCTTTGCTTTGTCATTTACATTGGAGGGCTTGTTGACAGCAAAACAGTCCCGCGAGGTTATAAATCTGCTCGTGACACCCTGAAAAGTGACAACATGATGTACAACTTCCTGTTCTCCAAATTCAAGGAAAACAAATAGTGTTTAACCAACCATACGACTATAAGAAATGTCATATTGGTAGAATCGGTGAGAGAGGCTCTTCTTTAAGGTTGTCAGAGTGATAAAATGCCAAAGGAGAGGTGGTTTCAATAAGAGGCAACTACTGAAACTAATGCACATAATTAAAGAACAAAATGCTTTAGTCAGCACAAGTACGACAAATGTAATAAAAGCAACACACAATAAAAAGACATTTAAACATGATTAAAAATGTTCAATTGAGAATAAAAGGAAGCTAAAATATACAGGTACAAGGCGAGGATGCTGCCTGAGCCCTGTCTTATTCTACATGTATATTAATAAGTTGGCAGCAACAATTCTGCAGTCACCAGCATCACCTGGACTCACTGCAGGGGAGGGGGGCGCAACATGTCCTCCATATGCAACCTTGTCATAGTGTCCCCAACTGCTCAAGGACTGCAACAGAATGTGTCTCTGCTGGAGAGTTGCAGCAAGGACGTTGGATTATTCATAAATTATATATTAAGAAAAAATCTGATCAGCTGTTAGAGGTTTTGCATAGCCTGAAGTAGAATTTGGGAACATTTTCTTAACATAACATGGCACTAACATTTTGAGCCCACAAAGCCCCCCCAGTCCTATTCATTAAAACAACCAGCGTCAATAGAAATGTACCAAACATGGTTTATAGAGCAGCAGAAGAAAAGGTACCTGCTGCCAAGTGAGAAGACAGCTAAGAAATTGTATAGCTACTCATCCCAAAGAGATCCAGACTCTTCAGTTGAAACAAAAAAAGCTAGGGAATGTGCCTCTCCAGCAGCTTTCACACAAACCATCGTATTTTGAAACGAGACATTGAATTAGCCAAAGATCTTATTGTCAAGGAGAAGTTTTGCTTGTATGGACCACAGAAACCAACACAGAATGGCTCACTGTTTGCTTGCTTTTAGCACCACTAGGTGGTTACATAACAGCTGTGGCGCCATGTAGCATCTGGAGCATGCAGCTATGTGCTCATGTAACCATACAGTCTCATGACCACACACCACCACTGTGGTCAATGGTTATGGTTATGGTTTGACTGCTTTCCTATCTGAAGGAGTCACATTAACTAATCATAGTTTATCTTTATTGAGGTGCATTATATTCAGATGTTAACTATGGAAATAATAATAATCATTTTCATTATAATACAAGTTTACACAATACAACAGTTCTGCATTACATTTGGATTACTACATTGCTATTTGAATTTCTGACTACAACTAGTTATTTTGTCATCTTGTTGTATGTTCATCTTTATTTATCTGCCCAATCTTTCTTTTATAAATAACTTTTTCAAGGCAACATCTTCGTATGTCTTGTTTTGTTCAACCCACATTTCAAAGATAATCAGTTTCTTTATTATTTTTGATTAGGAAAAGTGTTAAATTTGAAAATCTGAGAATCTGAAACCAGCAATATTTTGTATTTCTGTGCTAGAAATGGCTTAAAATCATTATTAGTAATATTTATATCAGCTCTTTTGCTGTATTTATACTATATTTATTCATTAATTTACATGTATTTGATTTTAAATGCACCTCTGGGGTTGTCAATTAGTCAATCAACGTACTGATTGACTAATTGTTGCAGATTGACAGTTCTATATACAGTTTCTGGAGCTCTCAAACCAAGTCACATCACCAATTTTCATTAACTTTGACTTTCTTATTTTTGGCCGTGTTATTGGCTATTTTATTTTATTTTATTTTATTGTATAGCAAAGCTTGTTGTTACCATTTTACCATTCAGCCCAAACATCATAGCACACTTTAATACTGTACACTGCCACAGGAACATTAAAATTGAGGCGAGTTATTCTGACAAAACAGCAATCTGAAGCTAATAGCCATGTCAGTGTTGTCTGAAGTCTTACTGCAGCGCTGCAGGCACAACCAGGCTTAATAATATGCTGTCTGATGGGTCAAACTAATGGCTTTCAAAATTAGTTTTGGGGTTATAAAAAAGAAAATATTTAGAAAATATGGCTACCTCTAAACTCATTTTCCAAACCACTGCTGTATCTTTCCCTTTCCTCATCATCCCTAAGGCCCAAACAAAGGACACAGCAGGAAAAAGACAAACTGTAACTCCACACAAGCGTAATCTTTAGGCTCCAAAGCACACCATAAAATCCTGTCAGCCGTCATCGTGACTTAAAGTGTTCCCTAAACCTCGGCTGCACCGCAAAGTACAGGATCACTTCCTAACAGGAGGAAGAGAAGAAAAAAAAGTACAAAAAGAAACAGACTTAGGAAGGAGGAAGAGTTGAAGAAGAAGGTATTACTACACTGTTACTCAAGCTCTTGTGTGTGTACGAGTATTGATTGGCCTTGGTCTTGTTTGGTTGGGGGGGGGGGCAATTACTTTTTAATTGTCAGTTCCTTACAAGAGGTTTCAGAGTATTTCTTGCTTAACAGTGCATGCATTGTGTTTGTATTGTGTAGAGGCTGTATGAAAAGGTGGGTCCTGCAGAGAACAGCACAGTGATGGAAACACAGTGAAAAGAGGACAGCTATTTTAGTTTTGGTAGTAGAATGATCTGTGCTCAGTACTTCAGTTTAAACAAGTCGCACAATTTTTCTCCCACATAGAACTTTACTCTCCAAACTATCACGCCTTCATCTGGTACTCATTAATACATGTTTGAAGAAAAAAAAGATAGATATTCATAATCACTGTTTTATGCTCAAATATGACATTTTATAGAATATGAATGGTGTTTTTGGATTATTATATATGTAGCTCCTGTCAGCAGTGTATGAATGGGTGTCAATGTGCAAATGAGACATTTAGTGTAAAAGCACTTTGAGTGATCATAACGACTAGAAAAGTGCTATATAAGTACAGTCTATTTACCATTTACCATATATAGGAACAGGTCACATTTATACATTTGCATATATAAAAATGTGTAAAAAGATGCATTTTGTACATTTTGTGCAGTTTGTGTACTTGTGTGTTTTTACAACTCTCTAATGTAACAAATGGGCCAAATTTGACAGTGAACAGTATGTAAGAGTTAATTAGTCACAAGTGATCAAAACAAATGAACAAAGCTCTACTGTTTGTTTTATTGAGTTGCTGCAACGTTTGGGTCTATCTGACCTTCAACAGGCATATCAAGTGATCAGATGCTGCCTGTGATGTGCCTGATGAAGGAAGGATAGAGAGAGAGAGAGAGAGAGAGACAGAGAGAGAGACAGAGAGAGAGAGACAGAGAGAGAGACAGAGAGAGAGAGACAGAGAGAGAGAGAGAGACAGAGAGAGAGAGAGAGACAGAGAGAGAGAGAGAGAGAGAGAGAGAGTGTGCTGGAGCTGTTTCTCATTTTTTGCACTTTCCTCCCACGCACCTACCACTACTCATGTGTGCAGAGATTCTCTTCCTTTAGTTTTGTTAAGATAAAGTTCAAGTACAGTACATAATAACAAATGCTGAAATCAGAAATACACCCGAGTGCTTACACAAGCTGCTTCTCATTCAGATTCAGCTGTGATTTTGACCAGATATCCAGAAAATGAACAAAAGAGAATGCAAATGAATGATAATGAAATTAATCTGCTGCTGTTACATGAATATTAGAATATAAGGTTTGTTGAGCTCATCTTATATTCTTTCTTTGCAAGTGGGTGTCATCAAGCCATTGCAGAAGAAAAGGGTGAAACAAGTGTTTAATAGAGCAGCAGTTAAACAGCAATTGAAAACAGTGTAGAAAACACGATGGAAATGTCTGTTTCATGCATTAATTTGATTAATGTAACAGTTTCAGTCTGATTGCTCCTATCTGATGTTTTAATGTGCTGCTATATCTCTGCTCAGCACACAGCTTCATGCACATTAGATTGGTTCATCGTTTTACATTGCTCTTTCAGTTTTAAAGCAATAAAGCACATGTTTCTGTATTGAAAATGTGCAGAACAACAAGTGGATGGAAATGCAGCTACAGCCACAAAATAATGAATATGTATGTCTAAAAAGCAGAATATGAATGCATGAAGAACGGCCCTCTTAATAATAATAATAATAATAATAATAATTAAAGCTGCAAGCAGCAGTGAACGGGCCCTCGCCCCCCCCATGCATGTCGGTTTACAGATACAATAGGGCTTCGAGCTAGTCAACGCTCGGGCCCTAATAATAATAATAATAATAATAATAATAATAATATATGAAAGGAAATGTTAGAATGAATTGATGTGTATTTTCATCTCACATTGGAATCCTTCAACTCAGCAGAAACTAATGGGCTGATAAATGAAATCTTCATCTTCATGTTCCACGTGTGCAGCATGAACCTGATTATCTGAGGTCAAAGTTATTGAGCAATGGTTTCAGATGTATCTCAGCCAATCACGAGCCGAGGATGTTTTTTCTCTCCAGGTTTCATAAAGCATGCCAGGGCTCGTGTGGTAAACCTCATGACTGTTGCACACTATAACCAGACTGACACAGCTGCAGAGTTTCACAGAAGTGAGGCGTCACTCCCAGGCAAGAAAAAAAAAAAGCCCCCCGCTCTAAAAGCAGAGATATTTAAGATGTATTTCTAACACATGCTAGAAAGCACGCTGACACTTTCTGCAAACTCTGCATCAAAGTCGATTCAAAAGACAACAGCAGCTCAACGGCAACAGGAGTATATGTTTGTGACTAGAAAAAAGGAACAACATCAGCTTCCACCTCTCACTTCTACTATGTCTTATCAGCATGACAGTATCACTTCTTGTTCCACATTCTGGTATGATTTGAAGCACTTCTGCAAGTTGAACTGGAATGCCTTCATCAAAGCAAGAGTCACCTTTTTGGTTTGACCAGGACATTTGGGTTCAGTTCAAATCTGACGACTCATGGAGTGCCTTGGTAGCTGATTGGTTACAGCTCATGTCATATAGAGTATAATCATATCATCCCTGGTTTGAATCCAGCTAAGGACCTTTGTTTCATGTCGCACCCATTCCTCTCTCCCCTTGTTTCCTGTCTGCCTCTGTACAACTTACTTATTAGTAAAGGTAATTCCTGAAATGTTCAAAATGTGCTGATTCAGCAGCAGTTTAGAGTGCTAAATCATGAGAAATCCTGATTGGCTGGTTAAACACATGTTGTGCACGTTTTGTTAAATGTTTCTGTGCACATACACACTGTGACTGTCACATGTCTTTGTTGGTTTGGAACTGTCAAACTATTTTTATTGCATCCTGGGTTGGAAGGGATCGTTATATGTGCAGTTTACATGTCTTCAGTCTTCACATTATGGTGCATTGATGACTATTAATTGCCTATAGGTGTGATTGGGAGTATAATGTTGCAGATTAGTCATTGAACCTGATCATTTCAAAAAGTATTCAAAGAGGTCTGAATAAGTTGTTGAAAAGCCTTGGTTGAATAGGAACACCTGCATATTGCAGCTGGATCGCCTGCTGTGGGACAAATAAGCCACATCTGGTTTATTTGTTGTTTTGCCATTCATCTAATGATTTATAATAAACTATTCTTCACACACACACACACACACACACACACACAGACCTCTCTCTGTTCTCTTTGACTCAGACTTTGTTCAGCTGTGGACTCTTCATTCTCCCCTGGTGTCACATCTGGGATGAAACTCACTTTTCTCACTATCTTATGATGAATGTTTGGCTAGAAAATGTTGTCGGTGAAATGGAAAAAAAAAAAAAAAAAAAGAAACGGTTTCATTTCACACCCAGCAGCAGCAGCATCTCTTTGTGAGGATTCAGCCCTATAGCAGAATGTCAAATGGTGTCATGGCTGGAATGCAGCTTGTGTTTCAGTCCTCAGCCAGAGATCATCTGTGAGGAAAGATCACCTTAAACAAAGTTTCTAATGCTCATTTCAGGAGTCACGTTCAACTTTCATTGACATCAGAACGATCATTTAAGCTAATCAGATGTAGAGCCCGACCGATATATTGGTCAACTGATATTATTGGCTGATATTATAGATATATTGGTATCTTTGTTTATGATGTATAGTTCTGAGGCAGGACTTTCATTACTTGGATCAGGTAGCTCATGAAAGATGAAGTGTTCCAAATGTAGGTCTACATGTGTTATTTCAATGTGTCAGATACAATTTTGAGTTTGACTCTTACAGGACAAAATGTGATCTTAGCCCAAATGATATCTCCTAATCTAACAGAATTTGCATGTGTCATCCATGTTCCCAAAAACAGCTCCATGAATTCTCCTCTGACCCCTTCAGAACAATCACCATGTCTACATGCATTGTTTTTGCCCTTATTCCAAAAAAGACAATATTCCTACTAAGCTGCAAATGAAAATGGATATTCCTTTAATATACCTGTTAACATGCAGCTGTGCATATTCAGATTACTGGAATGTACTGCATGACCTCTAGCTGCACCCTACCTAGGAATGTCCCTCCTTTCCAAACTGCAGTCATGTTGTTCCTGTGGTTTACCCTTCGTGTACATGTGTAACCTGCAACATAAGAATAAGATAGCAAAGATGCTTTATAACAATATATGTAACAATATATATAAAGTATATATAACACTTTCTCAACCATCTGTAGAGAAAGTGCAGGCTGGTAATGGTAAAAAAACAACAACCACAAGAGCCACAGACAGAAAGAAGTGGTAAAAAAACAGATCAGTGAACTGCAGGCGGCAGAAAGCTCAGCGAAATGTCTCCGCTAACACGGCAGAGAAACCACTATTAACCCCCAGACTCACCTTTACACCGGCGACGATGACATCCGCTTAAGCTTCCCGTTCTCCGTGAGACCTCTCCATCATCCCGACTGACGGCGGTTGTTTTCATTGACTTTCCCAGCAGCA
Source organism: Scomber japonicus (assembly GCF_027409825.1). Lineage (NCBI taxonomy): Eukaryota > Metazoa > Chordata > Actinopteri > Scombriformes > Scombridae > Scomber > Scomber japonicus. Next base: position 4,395,459 of record NC_070599.1, read on the forward strand.
TCCGCACACGGAGAACACGTCAGGCGACACCGGAGGAAACACTTAACTCTCATCCGGATCAGCCGGGGCTGTACGGATCGCTACAGGTGCTTGCTGTTCCAATTTGTCACACCTGAAGAGAAATACGGGGGCTCAGTGTGTCACAGCTAACTGGGACAGATCCAGAGGAAAGTGGGAGCTCACAGGAAACTAGAAGGAGTTTCTTGTGAACTTTCTTTGTGTCAGATATTTTGGCCTGTAGCAGTGAGAGATGAGAAAATGCTGGTCAACGAGTTGCTGCAGACACTTCGTCAGTTTGTCATGGGAGTCATTTGATAGACCTTTTCTGCAGGGCCACCCTCCCTCTCCCCCATACTGCACCTTTTTTGTGAAGTGTTTTCTTATTTTATAATACACACTTTTTTCCAGTCAGTGCTGTTGGCTGTTAATAATTGTGAGGTGGCAATTCTTTCATAAAATAAATTGAATTGTTGTAAATCACAATATACAGTAAAACAGCTAAGTGAGGGTCACATGTGATTTGGCCAATATTTTAGTCATTTTTTCTATAGACATATAAAGCTTAAACACATGGGGCAAAATAATACAACTCAGGAGGGTTAGGGTTAGGGTTAGGGTTAGGGTTAGGGTTAGGGACCTCTCATGGTGCGAAGCCCAATATAACATTTCTGTGATCATTCAGTAGTATCTGACCTGACCCTCTGTATAAACGCCTCTCTCATAGGAACGTATTGTATCTCATATGGCCCGACACTGCACAATACTGGATTCTTGAGGCCGATACCAATACTGATACTGGGGACTAAAAAATACTGATATCGAAAAATCAGCCGATAATCTTACATATACAGAATAAGCATATAAAACACACATTTGTGATAAAGGTATGTAGTGGAGGCATGATATTTTACTGTTTAACTATAAACACAGTGCACTGAAACACTAAACTTCAATGGGAAGATGGGTTATGAGCCAATATCGGCCGATATCAGTTGACTGATATATGGGTCGGGCTCCGATATCTCGTCCACATAAATGAACTAAGCGTAGGAATGACTCGTACTGTCTCTTGCACAGGAATAAACTAAAATATAGGAACAAATTGTATGTCTTGTGCTCAAATTAATCAAAGTGTGGGAACGAATTATATCTTGTGTGCACGCAATAGTATTTCAAGCACTTGATGTAGTAGAACTGGTTTGACATATATATATATATATATATATATATTTCTCTCTATAGCCCTTCCAGGACTCTGCAGTGGTGGAATATTAGTGAGCATGTAAATCTATTCAATGTTAACATTATTAGCCGCACTACTGGTAAGACCTTAAAGGGCAACGCACACCATCCAATGTTTTCCATATAATAGATGGTGCCACTATGGACTGATAAGAAGATGCAAACATATGCCAATATCATATTTCTTAACATCAATACATGTAATCAGTCCAGAAAAGCAGATTCTTTATATGAATCCTTACAGTATTTTGGCTGCATATGCAAAGGTTGCAGTTGGCATACCTCAAATACTACATTGCCTATATGTGTTAAATGAATGTCAACATAACACTATACAGTCTAAATGTGATAATGGACTGACATGACTGATGTGCGGTTAGTGTCTGGTGTCACAAGTGCTTGTTTTTAGTGAGTGTAGTTTGACATATCGGAAGACAACTGTCGCAACATCTCTGACGCCTCATGACAACCCCATAAAAAAGACTAGCATGTCTCCTCTCACTTAGTCTGACAAGTAGAACAGCGTGTCCTACAAAGATGGTAAAGAGGGATAATGGGTGGAAGAGTGAAGTCAGTACCCAACTCCTTCCCAGTTACCTGTGTAAGAAGATAAACGGTAAAGTGTGATCGGTCTCTTGGCCTCTGATTAACTTGACACAGTGACCATCCAAACACAAAGACCTAATCTATCTCTACATTTAGGATAGCAAAAGCATGTTTGCAGCTGCTTGGTCTCTACTCTTTCTTTGGGCTAGGGCTTCACTCTCTTACTCTGTTCCTCTGTATGTTGACATCCAAAAGCAAGCACATATTCTAAATGTCATAGGTGTCATACCTTAAAAGTTTTCCTCATATCCTTGACCCTGACCCATCGTGAGTGTACTGCTGGAGAGAGTGTTTCTATTAAAAGGTCTGTAAGTGTTGTTACTTACCTGTGGTCCTCCTTGCAGCCCGATGTCTGGCCTTCTTGTGGGCATGTTTTCATATTTTTTGTATCGTTGTCCAACATGACTACATTATTTAGACCTTTCCACAGCCATTTCTGCTGTAGGACTGTAACAAACCCATTGAATAAATGTAAAAAACACTTCATCATCGAGCTGAAAACAAAGGTTCCCATGACTCCTGAAAAGCAGTCAGGAAATACAAGGTTCACACAACAGCAGTGATAATCGATGGTCCCTGGAGACAGTGATCTCTGTTGTCAGCCATGAATGTTTAACTGATCTTCACGTACGTTTATCAGTGAACCAGAAAATGTTGTCTGATCCCCGGGATATCACCATGGATACTATCAAAGACACATTCTCCTTCTCCATCCTTTCAAATCCATTCTCTATGGAGCTATAAAGAGCATCCGAGTGCAACCGCACAGATAAGGGAAGCAAAAAGTTCTGTCTCTCTGGGTTTTTGGCTGTAGGAGGTAAAAGTCAGCACATATTCTGGCCTCAGACAAAGACCAGTTTAAGCTCCTCTCACAGCTATGAAAACAGTCATTCTGTTAGTAACCCTCAGCCTGCAGAAAGCTTCATTTCAGAGCAAATACACCTCAAGCGCTTGCTGTATTTAATATTCAGCATGTGATAGTTCCATTCAGTTAGTGCGGTACAATAATGAAGAGGTTTACTTCAATAGAGCCATTCACTGACTCTGGTATTCCCTGTTTTCCTATTAGTCCTGGCAGCCCCTTTGGCCTGTCTGTTGAATAAGACCTTCTCAGACAGCAGAATATTTGAATCATTAAGTGCTCCCTCATTTCCATGTGATATGTTTGTGTTTAGACAGCTGGAACACTGGGTGCATTTGGCTGTGTTTTGTCATGGAGTCCGGCAATGGTAGAAAGAGTCTATATCTAAAAACTGATAGGAGGTGAGGTCTGTTTATTGTTGACTTATGACATTTGTGTCTGTTTTATAGTATTTGTGGTTTTCCACCCATCCTGTTGTTTTCACTAGTCTAATTCTGCCAGAACATAACAAGCGACATAATAAGCAATGCTTGGTACTGAAAAAATCATCTTTTTTTAAACAACTGGGGTTTTATTTTTGTTGTTTTTGGCCATCATTACCAACTTCTTCATTTATAACTAATAGGGATGGAAAATATCAGGATTGTACTTCTTCTATCCAAGGCTGGATTAGTACCTGTAGGGACTCGTTAATACAAACTAACCACAGTACATTGTGGCCTGCTAACCAATCATCACTTATATCTATCCATCTATTATAATTTGATTGGATAATGCTGTTGTTGGGTGGAAATCTTGTAGCTCCTTATTTTGTTTTAGGCATACTAGGTTTCCAAAAGTGATAAAGGTCAAGCCTTTGGTCATATCCCTTAAGCTTTTCTCCCGTGGCACTAACCCAGATTGCCAATATGGTAGATCTAGCCACACTTCTATTAAGAATTCTCATCCAAGTGAATGAGAAGGTGTCCAAACTAGACTGGTACTGTACATTTGAAGAGATTCACTGCTTGACAGGTACCACTGGTAAACAGTAGATGTCTACAAGGATTCAACACATTTCTAAGATGTGTCGTTTATGAAGCTGAAAAACACTTTGCTGTTAGTCTAATGAGCTCTCTATGGGTGTTATATGGCCATGTCAGCTATGAATGAAGTTGGGGGTAGAGCAGTAAAAAATGTTGTATTTCTGCAAAAGTTGTTTTGATGAATTCCTCATCCTAACCCCAACCCCAACCCCAACCCTAACCCTAACCCCAACCCCAACCCCAACACTTCTACCTTACTGCTGGCTTCTGTTGCACTTAAAGCAACAAGTATTGCCGTCGTTGACTCAAAAAAGATCAGACTTTTAACTTTTCTCCAATACAAAAAACAAACTTAAAGATCTGTTTACTGGCTCACATTAACTAGTCACCATAAGTTACTGTTCATAGCAGACCAAGTAAGGGTGTAGCAGCAAAACCTGAGTGTGTTGAAGTGAGTAGCGGTGTGATGTTTTGCTTATACAGCACAGCCTTTTTATTTGTAAGAAGATTGTGTTGTTTCTTCTTTCAAAAGTTACAGTATGATTTAAGCCTTGCTTTCAAAAAGAAAATGCTAAACCGATACTTGTAGCTTCTCAAAACTTGAGTTTGCCCTCCTTTCTTTATTTTATGTAATTGCAAATGAAATATCTCTAGTTTGGAGGCTGTTTACTGGAAATACCAAGCAATCTTAAGAAATTAGTCACCCAAAATGAATCAAAATCTATCCAAACCTTGACCTGCCTGCCTGTCGTGCCTGTAGTGGTTGCTCTTGTTGCTGCTTCTTTGAAAAACAGTCTTTTCTTTGCAGCAACATCTTTGTAATACTATTTCTGAGAGCTATGTCCTCACAGTATTTTCTATCTGCCTCTGACAGTAACATCCATCCTGTCTCTTACTCAGACCTCTATCTGCTGTATGTGCTCCTCTTCTCATTCCTCCTATAGCTTATTTAACCATGATACAGAAGATTGACTAACCAACCAGAAGCCAAGAAGAGGAAAGATGATGGCCATAAAAACACAGCACCTCCACAGTACATCCACACACATACACCGCCGCTGTGTCCAGTGTTTTATCCTCTCGGCCTGCTCATTAGAGCAAATGATATCAGCACACCAAAGCCCGGCTGCCTGTCTGCTTTCCTTCTCCCTCGAAAAGAACCCATTACTTTTATTCTTGGAAGTAGCACAGCGGTTTGACCCCAGCTACACTTGTGTGGCTTTGCAGCTGACGCACCAAGAGACAGAAAAAAGCTGGGTGTGTTTGTGTAATTATTCAGTTTCAGGGCTGCTGATGAGTTGTTCCACATCCACTGGCACTTTTTTAATGAGCATTCATGGTAGACGATAAGGCTTTGCACAGTATGAGGCAGAGTGAGATCTGCACCCTTCCTGCCTCATTGAGGTGGGTGTTTATATCTGTATCAAATAGAATACCAACACGAATAAACCACTAGAATAATTAAGGGAGGCTGGAAAACTTAATTTAAGTCATCAAATTATTACAAATTGAGAGTAGCAATTCAATTGTATACCAGCTATAGTGTTTTTTTTAATTATTTTTAGGAGCTTTTCCTGTGTTATATTCATACGAGTGATGTGTAATAAATGCAGTTGACCTGAGAAATGGTCTGTTATGTTGCCACAAAACATCATTTACATTTCGGTTGTGTCATTCTCATTCTCTCTGTGTTTCTAATTTCTACTTAAAGTCATTTGTTTTGGTACAAATGAAACAGGAACTGAAACTCACAAATCACATATATTGAGCATCAATACTGATCTAGAGACAGTGGGACCTGATTCATTCCGATCCATGTGCTACAACCCTCTCACTCTTGTAAACATAATGTAATGACATACAGACAATGATTTATTAGTCGCCTCTTATTTCTTCCACTGACGTGCTTCTAAAGACAGTCCCCCCCCCCCCTCCTGTTTATAGTGAAGGCCCCAATATGTTTCAAAAGAAGTAGTTTGGTCGCCTAGCTGCATCTCAAATCCTATTTCCAGAGGTGGAATTAGGGTGAAACTGGTCAACAATTTTGCTAAATTGCCACAACAGAGAGTAACAACCGTGTGAAAGTGGACAGTTTTAAAGTTGAATTGTCCAAATAACTAACATCACTTTTTCTGTGCCAAACAATTGAATGCTCTAGAAAAGAAACAAGAAAGCATGCAGCGTTACCTACATCTGTTCCATTCGTCATGTTAAGACTACAAAGCCAAGCAAAACAACACACTTGAAGACAGTACTATCATTACTATCAGCGATGAATTTGATTGCTGACATCTCAGAATGTAGTGCCACGGCAACAGGGCAACAAACACAAGTGGTCAGACAAAACACCTGGTTAACCGAACTTCTCTGATAGTGAAATGATTCCCGGAACTGTCCGTTGTAAACATCTATCACATTTACTAAAGATCCACTCAACTGTGTCTTGTACAATTAGAGGTTAGTGGTTTAGATAATAAGGCCAAACTGACCACACGTTTTATTGTCTGGCTGCTCAGGATTCTTGCCCCATCTGAAATTGAGTGATAGTGATGGAGTGATAATTCCATGTTTCCAGATATCTGCACTTTATTAGGTGAGTCTAATGTTATCATAACTGTAAGAACCATTGATCGGAAATCACAATCATCAAAAATAAAACTCAAGTTGTAACAATCAGTCATTTTCCTTCTGACATAAACCGCTGTCAACAAGTATTATCGAACCAGTCGTCACAAACCTTCAATCAACCAGAACAATGGATCCTCGACAATCAACTATAATCTCAGAAAACACAACCTCATAAATTGCCATTGTTTGCAACTTCTCCATTAACTCTGAAACTCTTTGAATCGGTCTATGAATCACAATCAGTCAACACAGTGTGCTTGCTAGGAAGTGCTTTGATGTCATTCATTTGTACATCTGTGTAAAATGAATTTCAATAGTAGTGGTTTATTACAAACGGTGTACTAACACTCAACCCGAAAATTGGTCTAAGTCCTGACAGCTTCCATCAGCTTGGATTCCTTGAGTTGCACAGTTTTACACATTTCTAGTCACTCAGGAGGCAGAGCGGTCATCTACCAATTGGAAGATTGCTCCTGATGGTTGCGCCAATGGTGTATGAATGTGTGTGAATGGTTGAATGTGTCACATAGTGTAAAAGTTGTTTGAGTGATCAAAAAGACTAGAAAAGAGCTATATATGTCCAGTCTAGTACAGTCCATTTACTATTTACACAGATCATACTGTACACACTGATCTATGCTTTCTACTGTATGGTCAGTAATCATATAGTACAGCAGGTGATTGTTGTAGGTGAACATTTTAGTCAACATTTCTAGAGCTTTACAGTTTCACAGTAGAATTAAACACCGTTGCCAGTTTTTAATTAAACAATAGGAAATATTTGACTGTGATCTTTGTCTTTAAACTACCCTGACAGTTTGAAAGACGCTGACCTGCCATGAAAAGCAATCAACTTTTTCTTCTCTTTCCCTTTGATGAAAATGCTGTGTAAATACTGTCCTGAATACGATGGAGTTGAATTTCACACAGTACCGTCTGTACTCCAGCTTCAATCGAATTAACTTTCAAGGACTGCCACGTAAGACAGTCTTTTTATATAGCAGAGCAAATTGTCTGCAGTAAAAGGGGTGAGAAAGCTGGATTATGTTCCATTACGATCCCCCTCAATGAATAATACAATGGGGCCCCTGGGACCAAATGGAGATTGGGCTCATCTTTTCATGTCCGTCTTCCATTTGCCCATTTCTGCTGAGGGATCTGCTGCCAGAGTGTGTCTCCTGCCTGGTCAGTAATTCAGCCACACACAGAGACTGAATAAGGCCACATGTCCTCATGATAGCAGTGATCCATACATCTGTAACACTGACGCATTAGTCCAGGGATGTCTTGGCATTTGATAACCGACTCTTTTGTCCCCAGACATGACAAATGTCACCTTTCTCTCCTCCTGGCAAAAATGGAGCCAGTCCATCTTTGTTGTAAGGTGACCTTTCTAGGAGACATCAAACAATAATCTCTTTTCTTTATCTTTCGCAGTGCTCTGCAGGCCATCTTTTAGCAGAGCGCCAACAAAAGCACGCACATAAAGAGAAAGATAAAGATTAAGTTTTCAAGAGATAAGGATTTGCATGAGAAACGTATCTAACAGATGAGTCCAATTTGATACAATCACAAGACTTTTGGATATTTTTTCCGTCTAAGTCTCTTTTTGTTATCAATACCCAACTCCATCAATGTGAAGGACTTCAGTCCTGCTGATCCAATAGTTAATTCGGAGGAGATTATGCTTTTTGTAGTCAGGCTCAGTTTCTTCTTTTAGTATGCTGTTGTTTTGTTCTATATGTTTTTAGTTTCTAGGCTATAAGATATACTTTTAGTGTGTTTTTCTATGACAGTTTTAACTTACGTAAAATGTCTTTTGAATAGCTAGCTAGAGAGTGAAAAACTAAACTTTGGATAATCCTTGATATCAAATAACCTGGATCTTAAATGGTAACTCATACCATTTTAAACTGATACTAGATCATTTTAATATTTTACATCCCTAAAGTTGGGGACAAGAGACAAACTAAAAGAAAAGAATGGTTGAAATGAAGCCATAGAAGTTAAGACATTGTGATTTTAGAACCCTGGTATGGAGCTCCATAATTGATGGATCCTATATGTTCCTATATCTAATAGCAGCACCTGCCTGTTAGATACAGCATGTATTTTCTCATAGTTCAAGCAGTGCTTACTTGACTCACTCACTGATCATCCTGTGTAAAACCTTGGTGTGTATATCCACATTGAAACACTTGCACTCTGTATATTTCAAACTTGGTCTTGTCACAGTACTGGTTGTATCCTGCTGGCTGATATAGAGATGGGTTTTTTGACAGATAATGGAAAAAACCTGCAGTAACACCCTGATTGTGGAAGGACCAGAGAAGAAACCTCACAGAGAGGCAGCAATTTTCTGCCCTGATGGAATGTTGAGTTACGCTAGAAGTGTTTCTTTTATGAATATTTATGAACAAAGACAGTGTAACACACATATGTAAGAGCAAAAACTTCATGTCATTCAGTTTTCTAGGACTGCCCATAGTCAATCAGTCTTAGCAGACAAAGTGTTAATTGGTGGGATTGTCGCAGGAAAAAACCCTCAAACTCCATTCAGGAGCTGCAGCTTGCTGAAATTAGATTAAAACCTAGTATATGGCTGGATTGTGTATGAAACACTAGATGAATTTTAATTTGAAACAAAAAATACAGGAACTAGACAACTAGAGACCCATAGCATCACCAGGCTGATATGACCAATGAAGTTCCACCATTTATATCCATTTGGTGTATGATTTCTTTGTAATGTAGCACAGTGTTAACGTTAAATACTTGATCCTGGAACTCCAACCACTTGTGTAATGCCCTAAATATATATATAAATTAATATTATAAATGTGTGTTGACTAATTGATTAATGTGACATTCGTCGATGAGGACAAGCTTTGGTCTCTTTTCCCTTCATAGATTTATTCTTATTTACGGCTCTCATCTGACTGAAGCCTTGAAAATCTGAGATGATCTTCTGCATGAGAAGCATTCCAGGAAACATCCATTGTCATTGCTAGGCAACCTCACAGTCAGCTGCTGTCAATCACTTAGCTGGCCTAGCTAATGACATTAGCTAATGTCATCAGCTAATGTTATTAGCTAACTAAGAAGACAAAATCTACCCTTTTAGCCAAGGCACACAGCCTGGCGCACTTTATTATATCATGACATTAGCTCATGATGAAACAGGACTGGGCAGCACCAATCACTGCCATATGGCACTTAAACCCAACCGGAGAGCTCTAGATGCTCTTGATTAATAAACACTAGTTTCCCGGGGAACTAAACCACTGTGCAAAAAATGATTTGTCAATGAAAATGAAACGAAAAGCCACCTAAAAGTGCCACATTCAGTGTGATTGTTGTTTTTGACAGGTTTTTATTTGCTTGGTCCAATCTTTATCTGCTATCAAGTTCTGCTGGCATCATTAAAGTTAAATCACCTTTATCTCCCCTCTTCTCTTTTTCTTTCACAGCAAGCTCATAGGTCCAGACTTCACAGAGACCTACTACACAGAGGATGGGCAGCTGGTGACTGTGACCAATCATAATTACACTGTAAGTATGCTGCATTTACTACCCTTCATCTAATCTTTACCTTTAGCTTCTAGTCCTAAACTCCACCTATGGAAGAGCTGCACTTGAATTTTGTCATGTTTGCAGCTTTTTTTGTTTCACTTCACATAACTGCCTGCTCTTTTCTAAGGCTCAACACTTTTGTTTTACATGTTTAGCATTTCCTTCCCACTCTGTCTTCAGGCAGATGGTGGTTACCATTCATTTCACTAACATTTCAGTAGCAACTTGCAGACTGGAAACAATTTGGCGTTTCATATGGAATTGAGGGAGGACATTAAAAAGGATTGCATATTTTAGAAAAACTGCACATAAGTTAGGATTTACATTTTAAAAAATCCCTCTGAATCCATTATTACAGAGGTTTATGGAACCAACATTTTATTTCATTTTTGTGTCTCTTTGAATAAATGCAACATTTATTAAAATAAACAAATGCAACATTTGTTTAAAGATATCTCATTTTGCAAAGCCAAAGTCACCAGTATGGAAGTCTATGGCTATGAATATAATTCAATCATGAACGCGAATGCAACAGTCAAAGTTGCAATTTCACTCTTAAATTTAGATTGCACATCATATTTATGGCAGTGTTAAGTTTTAAAGTACACTAAAACAAAGAAGGTTATTCATTTCAGTAGTAATTATTCATTTTCAAAAATTACAATTAGATTTTAAAATGTATTTTAGTCATACATAATAAAAAAATATAAAATATGATTTCAATTTCATTCATTTATTTCATTTAAATATTGGCAGCCATAGACTTTCATACCCTTAAATTAGTGGTTGCTCATTTTGTCAGTGTTGGATCTTCTAATGATCCAATGAACATACTCAGGGCAAAGATGTGAAGCTACAGTAAATGATAAAAACTATTGTAAGCATTACAGTCAATGAAGGAGTGAGCTGGGAAAAAAATGTTTATAACAAAGTCTCCACTGTGTTTGAGTATACTACATTTAAAATCAAACCAAACTAAAGCTCCTGTCCTCCTCTCTATTACGTTATGTGTTCCTGCATGCAATGTAGAGATACATTATACAGTAAACACACATCTATTCATCTTCAGTTTCATTCAGTATTTCTCAAAGAAAATAAAGGCACAGCATCTGCAAAGCATGACTTTGAAAAGTTAATTGATGTAACTATTCCATATTAATAGATGAGCAACAGGGCTTTTTGTTACTATAGAAACGAAAGGCTAAGTCCAGCAGTAAGCTATGGATATTTTATCAGAGGAGGAATATGTTTTACTTTGTCACTTTCACACATTTAGTTTTGGTCAAAAAAGACAAAGTTTTGTGTTCACACTGACTAGTTACAAATGAACCATTACGAGTAAATTACAAATCCAAGAAACTAACATCTTACACTTGACTCATATTTTTTGCAGCCACACAGGAGATGTCATAGTGGCATGAGGTTACTGCCGTAAGTGATGCATAAATTATGAGGCACTTTATTAAGGCTGTGGGCCGTGTGTCAGACAGGATGTGTGTGTGTGGCAGTTTGTGGAGCAGTAGTTTAAGAGTGTGTTAAAGGAAGGAAACAGCAGCTGTAGGAAAGAGCTGAGAGCTGCTACTGCTGGAGCTCCACATCAGCATCATTGTGGTTGTTTTCAGCTCTAAAACACTGTACACACACACACACACACACACACACACACACACACACACACACACACACACACACACACACACACACACACACATCACACACTTGGCATGAAAAACAGCTTTGATAGGCAGAGATGCACTCCACACAGAAACACTGACACATACATGCAACATTTGACATGCACAGTATCATTTCACACATGTTAATAAGCACAGACAAATGTACTGCATTCTTAATACACTGCACATACACACACACACACACACACACACACACACACACACACACACACACACACACACACACACAGACTTGCTTCCATTATACATACATTTTATGCTACAGACATACAGTTCTGCCTAAAAGTTTGTGAATCCTTAAGAATTACTTCTATTTCTGCATAAAGCTTGACGTCAAATACGATCAGATTTCCATCCAATCCTAAAACTAGATAAAGAGACATCAATTAAACAAATGAGTAAAGAAATGTTACATTTTTTTGTTTATTTATTGAGTAAAATGCTCCAATCTTACATATTTATGCATGGCAAAAGTTTGTGAACCTCTACGGTGATCAGTTCATTTGAAGGGTAAATTAGAGTGTTAGTCTGGGAGGCTCTGTTTTATTTAAAGAAGAGATATCTGGGTCTTCACTATAAAAGTCTAAGAGCTTAACAATGCAGGTTTGTGGAAGAGTGTTGTGGCTAAAACAAAGGAGATTTGAAGAGATGCTGATACTTAGCAGGCTGGAAAGGGTTACAAAACCATTTCAAAAGAGTTTGGACTCCACCAGTCAACTATCAGGCAGATTGTGTAGAAATGGGAGACATTCAACATCACTGTTACCCTCCTTAGGAATGGTTGGACAGAAGAGATCACACTAAGAGCAGACATGTAGTAATCCAGGAGGCTACAAGGGACCCAAGGGTAATGTGTAGGAACTAAAGACCTTTGTTAGAATGGCTACAGTCACTGTTAATGAGTCAACATCAGTGGGGTGCATGGCAGACTTCAAGCAGCCCTATACATGTACACATACAGTTAATGCTGATCTGCACACACATGTGGACTCCCACTGACCCACTGAACAACAGGATGTACTCTATAGTCTTTCTTTCATTGCCTCAGTGGCGCATTTAATGCATTTAGAATGGCTTTAAGCTTTATGCTGTGTAATGGTGCAAGTAGCATTGTAACATCTGAGTGTATCATAAAAAAATCTTCAATCTAATTCTTCAATCTAATAATATTTAATGTTGAGAATATTGGCAGCCTCAGAATGCTTTTAGTGCATTGCACTGCCACAAGGTCACATCTGGATGAAGTTCACACAGCAAGGGAAGTTTTACTGTACACAACACAAAGATACACATATGAAGACAAGAAAAAAAGTTTAGATTTAAGTTTATTTTAAACGGTAAAGTGGAAAATCATAATGATAATAATCTGAAGTAAAACTTTAATTTTGACATTTCTGACATTTCTGGAATACATTAAGGAATCAGCAGTTAATTTGCATTTTCTGTATATGAAAAAAGTAAAATATTATAGTAGTTATTTTATTCCACTTGTAATATGACTAGAACAAACCCAATAAAATGGACTGTATAATAAATATAACTCAATGTCAAAATACACAATAAACCCTGATGTTCTGAAGCCTGGTATTAAACTACTCTCTAAGGCGTACAGGTGTACAATAAAATGAGTGTCCATCATACTGCAGTCATTTTCTGAGCTGTTCAACTTCAAATCAGCATTAATCTCCTAATATATTTGAGAGGAAACAGGTCATTGTATTTCCTCTTAATGCTGAGATTTGAAACTGAGAAAAAGTAAAGTTTTAGTGATTTTATCTTTAGTCTTTCATCAACAGTATTTAACAATCAAAATCCTCTTAATGCAACTTCTACTGAAGTCACTTGATTTCAATCTACAAAGACTGATGTTATCAAGATCCTTGCAGACGTCTCATATCTCAACAGTTTTTGATGATCAGAGGTGGTTGAGCTCCCTGATTGGCCCTTTGATCAACTTAGCTCTTAAGTGTTACATCACAGGATCCAAATCATCTATTTGTCTTTAGTAGACTTTTAGAACCAGAGCTGCATGCTCAGATGATGTAAGCTTGTGCTTTGTTAAGACATCTTCAAGCAAATAGCAGTTGATTAAAATGAATGGTTCGTTTAGTTTTAGACCTGCAGCTTGAGATCATGTAGATAAGATGACTTTAGGTGTATTCAGTCACCTACTGTGTATCATCTTTACTTTATTTCATAACAATATAGCTTTAGACTGTGTTGGTAATAATCCTAAAGGATCTGTCTGTATACATAGTGCATGTGGAAGTGTTGGCATGCATGCAGGCTGTAACAACCTTCTCAATCACAGACAGCCATACAGTCAGTCCAATGGTCTACTTGAGATATGAATGTTTGAGGAGTCACATAGAAATGAGTGAAGCTAATTGATCAGGCTCACAGTACTGCAGATGTTGTTGACACTGATTCAACTATAGCAGATATTTTGATACTTACTGATTACTAACTGATATAACAGTCTAGTTATGTGTATGTATACTTAGATTTATAAAACGCATTTTAAACTGTGGATCATGAGGCTAAGCTAAAGCTATCTCTCAACCTTCACACAAGCTGCTAAAACATATTGCTGTCTGAATCAAGCACTGCTCAGTAGGGAGTCCCGCAGGGCACCGCTCCTGGTCCTCTTTTCTTTTTGTTGCTTATTATTGATTTGGAGTCAGTCTTTACTGGTGTCTCAGCAAGACAGATCTGTAGTAAAATGAATACAATCTCTCTGTGAGGTTCTATTGAATGAGAACACTTAATAATCCCTTTATATCTGAATGGCAGAAGCTAAATTTAAAAGGCCAGTAAATAAGAAGTTCGACTATATTATGACCTGGCTTGAATTGTATAAAAAAAGAAAAATTATGCTATTAATAATTTTCTTTAAAAGAATTGTCTCTAGGATATGTACTAGGGTCATTTTCAATGTGAGGGACACTTTACAGCTGATAATTCAACCTGTCAGTGTGTCTGGTAGACAATCAATGTAATGGAGTTTTTTAAAAAGATTGTTTTGGGCATTTTGCCTTTAATTGGTATTATGCGATGCACCGATCTGACATTGTAGATTGTTATTGGTGCTGACATTGAACTTGTTAAATGGATTGGGTGTCAGCCATTAAATCCAGTGTCTTTTGCCAGTGTCTTTCTAAAAGTCATTGTTTCTGCTGTCAGTTAACATTCATTCTGTCATGGCCGGCCACCAAATCAGTTTTTAGTGCCCCGACAATTGCTGACCTCTTGTTACTTTACATAAAAATGATTCCAATGAGTTCGAGACAATGAGGTATACAGATTTTTAATTATTGGAAATCCCTTTTGTATTTGATATATAGTCCACCACCAGACAGGAAATGTGGGCTGAGAGAACAAGGTAGGGTAGTTCATGTTCTACTGTTTCATTTTAAGAGCATGACAAGAAAAACCCATTTCTTTAGTCTTCTGCAGTACAATGGAATAATATTAACTTGATCAAACCATTCATCATCTGTAAAGTGCCCCGAAATGACAGTTTCTCATTTGGTTATTTGTATTCTGGTTAGACTGCCAAAATAAATTATTTTGATCGGAAACATCCAAAAACTGTCTCTTTATACAAACATGGGTAGACTTTTTTAAGTAAGCATTATTTTTGATAAATTGAAATCTAAATAGGTAGAGAAATTTTAGAGGTAAAATTACAGTCAGTGGTGTCTCTGCAGATTTAAAGCTTTGCTACAGGAACTCATAATCTACCTGCTGATATCAAGCTGCTTGCTACGAGCTTTTGAATTGATTATTAGTTCAATTCTAGTATGTTTTAAGGTTGTATTTTTCTGTTCTCTTTTATTATAATTGTATTCATGACCTTAATATTTTGAGAGGTTGTGATAGAGCTGTGTTTTATGGTGTTTGTTTGAAACTTTATGTTGCTACCTGTGTTGGCCCAGACCACTATTGAAATCTCAATAAATATAGCGATATATAAAAATAAAAGGATTTCTCATCTAACAAAACTTTTCCAAACTCAATTTGGAGGCACAGAATGAAAATTATAAGAATTGTGAACCTGGCTCATATCCTTAGGCATTGCCGTTTATTGTTAGAAAATGCATGCTGGGATACTCGTCCACACAAATCAGCTCCCAAAGCATCCTCGATAAAATGGGCATAGAAAGAACTCTCGTCTTGGACCGGACTTGGCTTGATGTGGACTAAATTGGAGTAGAACTTTACCTGTCACTGATAATGTTTCACAAGAAGGCAAACAGGCAACAAGGCAGATTGAGAGGTTTACGTGCGCTGGCTTCCACTCGAGTTCAGAAGTTCTTCTTACAACCTGGCAAACGAAGCTAAATGTATCACACAGCTCAAACTGCAGATGGGATCCTGTCTCTCCACGTGATGCTGGTTTTATGATCAGAGGGAAGGTTATTCTTTACACACCTGAAACAAAGCCTAGCAGGGCCGATATCTTGGCGTGCCTCCACATCAAATCCTGTACATGTAAGCAGAGTAATTGCGGGAGGTTGGCAGGGAGGGCTCTCACTGACAATTGATTTGTATGTTGGCTCTAACACAGCGCTCCTCACTGCTGCTGCTGCTGCTGTTCAAATGAAAGAGCTCATTTCACGCTCTGATGAGCTGACAGGGAATTTTGAATAGTCAAAAAATCGACATGCCTGCATAATTTAAACCTTGTGGTGATAAATCCATTGTCAACATTAACAGCAGGTATTTAGGCTCAAAGAGTTGCTTTTGATATCATGAAAAGTGTGATACCTTTGTACTTAAAAGGTTGACTTGAAAGTGTTCATTTCTTCTCTTCTTTTTTTTTCCTTTCTTTTATATAACCTTTTTTTTTAAATTACAATACAGTAGTAAACAAAGACAGCCAGGTGGGTGTTCTTTCAGCTTGTCTGGTTTTAATTTAAGGTTATTTGTCCTTTGCCTTTACTTTTCCCAGCCAAGTGAATTCAATTCTTACCTTCCACATTTAACACTGCACTTTAGTTTATGGTTCATTAGAGGTGTAACAGCACGTAAAATCTACCTTTTAGTATGTTTCCAATAGTGAAAAAAAGGTAAAAGGTGCTATTATGTCACTGATTGTAAAACATGCAAACAATAAATGGTGTGATTCTTAGAGTAAAATTAGAGCACTCTGCCGTATGGTCAGTAAGAATAAAAAATGTCAATATTTGAACGTGTCCTGGACTGACATTTCAGACACTCCATAAAGTGACCCTCCGTGAACATCAAAGGACTGACTCAAAGTCCCTTGAAGATGCTCGGTCACAGTTCTACTCCAACCTAATTAATAACAATCCTGGCAACCCTGAGCATCTTTTTTTCCACCATAAATCATGTCCTGAAGCCACTATCACCTCCCCCATTTGAGGCAACAGAAAAGCGATGGAACAGCTTCACTGACTGTTTCAGAGCCAAGGTCAACAACATCCACTCTCTGATGTTCAGCTCTTCCTCTCTGCCTCCTCCTTGTCATCAAACCTCTCTCTGGGAGCTCACCGTCTCTATTTCATTTTATTGGCATCAGACAGAGACACATTGAAGAAATCATTGAAACCCCTGTATTTGTGCCCTGGATCCATTCCCACAGTTCTGCTCAAATCATACATCCCCATTCTCAGCCCCCTGATGGGCCAACTTGTCAACCTCTTCCTACAAACCTGCAATGTTACATCGGCCCTGAAGGTAGCAATCATCTGCCCCCTCCTCAAGATACCCATCCTGGAAGTTCTTGCCGGCCACAAGTCCCTTTTCTGTTGACAATGTTGGAGAAGGTGGCTGTGTCTGAGCTTCAGGAACACCTTACATACAACAACCTATTTGGAAAATTGAGCACTGAACCAGCTCTTCTCAAGATTGTGAATGACTGTGGATCACACTATCCTCTTAGGCTGCCTCCACACTACCACTGGGTTGTCAGTCTCTGTACTTAAGCAGTTTCAGTCCTCCCTTTTTTGTAGGACTGAATCAGCAGACATGGAGCGTCTCTCCACTGCTATGCTGATGATACCCAACTGTACATACAAACTGCCCTAAGTCCTTCTGCAGCCATGTCAGCCTCATTTATAGCCACACATTTTCTCCAGTTAAAGCTCTCCTTATTGGCACTCTACATCAAATTCAGTCATTCCGGGTTGAGCATAGCTCAGCGGGTAGCGCTCCCGCCCCATGTGTAGAGGCTACAGTCCTCGTTGCAGGTGACCCCGGTTCGAATCCCGAGCCGAGCGGTCTTATCCTGCGTGTCATTCCCCCTCTCTCTGCCTCCTGTTTCCTGTCTATCTCCACTGTCCTGTACAATAAAGGCAAAAAGCCCGAAAAAATATACTTTAAAAAAAAAAAAAAATTCAGTCATTCCCCATATCTCATCTCACCTTTTGCAACCAGGACCTCCCCCTCTCGACTCCACAGCCAATGATCTGGATGTTCTCACCTCATTCTACCATCTCAAAAACATCTCTAAAGTCCTGCCCAATGTAGAAAAACTTGTCCATGCCTTTATCACCTCAAGACTGGACTACTGCTATGTACTCTTTACATGAATCCCTAGCAACATCCAGAAGCTCCAGTACATTCAGAACAACACTATCAGGAAGCACAAACATATAACACCAATTCTGTTTTCATTGTACTGTCTCGCTGTCTCCTTCAGGACTGACAACAAAGTCCTGCAACTCACATACAAATCCATCAATGGACATGGACGTCCCTACCTACAGGAACTGATCTTCCCACAAATCTACACCCATACCTTCAGATCTGCTCTTCCACTTGATTAAGTAAATCAAAGAACATGTTCACAACTGTAGGGACAAGCTGTAAAGACGACATTGACATATTATCACCTTATGAACTTGGTGTAGCCAACCATAGCAAACCGTTTCATATTTCTGCATCCAGCATTAGCATTCATTTGGAGAAGTGCTTGTATCCACTCAATGAATGAACGTTCACTATTTACTCTCCTTTCAGCTCTGGTTCTAGTTCTTTACCAACTCCTGAGACACATGTCTGTCTCTTCAACTGTTAAAATGCACCACTTTGTTCAGCAGCTAGTTTCTACCTGTTTCTGTGTGCTGTTTGGAGCTTAGCAGATAGTGTACAGTGGCTTTATCACTGAAAACAGCTGCTTGCTGCTGCTGCTGCTGCTGCTGCTGCTGCTGCTGCTGCTGCTGAAAACAGGCTTGATGAGAGCAGAGTGACTGAGACTGAGCCAAACAGTTAGTTGATAATTATCTGCAGGTTCATCACTATGAGCAACACCTCTTAAATTTACATCATTTGATTAATTGTTTATGTAAAAATATTGATTAATGCAACTTAATGAATTTGACATTTGTGTCAACTTTATGCCCATACCCAGTGACAACTCCAGCAGTTTATACAGTGCAGGCATAACTTATATGCACTTGTGTGGAAACATCACATCAGGCTTAAAGATCTGTAAATAATGTCCCAGATGGTTAAGTTTAATTGTTTATGTTTCTAGAGGCATATACATAGTTTTAGTCAGATCAACCCAGTAAACACTTCCAAATAATAAAGATCTATATGAGATTAAAGGTGCAGTGTGTAACATTTAGTGGAATCTAGTAAAATGGGACTAGGCAGAAATTAAATATAATATTCATAAATACATTTTAATTGGGGTATGATCACCTGAAATTAAGAGCTGTTGTGTTTCTTTACCTTAAAATAAGCCTATTGTACCTACTTCCATGGAACCTACCATGTTGCATGGCCATTTTTCTACAGTAGCCCAAAATGGACAAACCAAACACTGGGTCTAGCTAGCCTGGCCTTTCATGTTTTTTGCAAGTGTCACAGCCACCACAGTGCAGGTTCTCCTACATGCTCTGAAGGGGAGGGTTAGGGGAGGGCTATTGAGAGTGTTGCAGTGTGCAACCTCACCACTAGATGCCACTAAATCCTACGCACTGCACCTTTAAAAGCTGTTATAGCTAAAGTTTCTCATTTGTGTTTGCCATACCAACAACACTAGCTGGACTAGTTCAAAATGTTCTTATCAAGTCAGTTGTTCTTTTCTACTCTGTCTTTCTATCAGTAGAATTATTTAAATAAATCAGATTAAAAGAAAAGTAGTTATCTTCCACACATGCAAATGAATCAACATAATTATAGCATACAGGGCTAATTTGAGAGTTGATCTTTGTATGCTCTAAATTATTATTGTTGTATGCTATAATACTATATAATTATTACTGTATACTCTAACTATAATTATTTGGTCCATTGGGCATTCTGACTGGTAGGCTGAACAGTTTGGGTTAAATAGATGTAAATAATCTACAGCCCTCTACTGTTCATTAAGTCTTTGTGGTGGGTTCAATAAAAGAGTACAAATTACAGTGTTTTATATTATATTATATCCATTGAATATTCATTTTGTGTTATAATGTGACATGTTATTTAGCTGTTTTTAGCAATGGTTAAAAATATTCCTCAGATTCTGCCTATTTTTCCTTCGAGTATGATTTCAAATCCTCATCAGGATATTTCGTTGGCCATTCCCACCATCATATCAACACCATCATGCTTTAAGGAGCTTTGCATATTTGTATTGATTCATCGCAGCTGTTGTTCAGATGTAGTGTTTTTACCGGCAGCTGTAGTCAGGAAACAGGAGCACACAGGCCACTTTATGAACACTTACAGCACCAAATCAATCCAGCAGATCGATTCATTGTGTGGTGCTCTACAGGCATGTCTGCATAAACATTATTGCGGCTTTTTAAAGCTTTCCTCCAGATGAAATATGAGCTATTGATTCCAATTATTTTCTCTTTCAGGATCACTGCTTCTACCACGGCCATGTAAGAGAACATCCAGAGTCCTGGTTGGCTCTCAGCACATGCTCAGGAGTCAGGTACAGTTAACAGCTTAACATGCATGCGTGTGTGTGCGTGTTATTTACTGTATGTTGTTTGACCAACACATCTTACAGGACAGTAGGCAACATGCTGTATTTTTATTGTTGGTTTGATTCAAAATTACACAGGAGCTCACAATATATCCCATTAGTGCTGGAACTGCTATTTTACAATGATTGAGTGTTTGATGAATATGAATTCATTGGACTAATGCATTTACATCACAACTACACACAAGTGAAAATGTACAAAACAAGACCAGACTAAAGGGCCAGTATGCATCTTACACAAGTGTGATGTGGAGACTTGAAGTGCACAAACACTGAGAATGGACTTTACGGTGAAGGAGAAGATATCTCATCTTAATCAGGGAGAATAAGTAGCATTTTAAGAATTTGAAATGGTAATTATTTGTCTGCAGTGGATTTTGGATCGCTACCATTCAGTGATATCAGGTGACTCTCCTGTGTACCACTGTTAACTTGAACTGAGCTGCATGTTTATGGATTTATTTTGTCCAACCAGAGAAAAGTTCAACTTGTACTGTCACAACTTTTCTTCTTCAGATTGTCATGAGAATGACTAATTTGATCCTCTTTTGGGATCCAGGCAGCAGTTTTAAAAGCCTTAAATATCACAGCCTCAGACCCATTTTAATGTGGCATGTCTTGCATATTTGAGACTGAGATTGAAGCTTTCTCCTGGCACGTCCTAAGGATATGTGTCCCAAAATACATATTTATGAATTTGATCCAATAAAAGAGACATCTAGTTACAGCTCAGCGGGGCTTAAATAGGAATTAATTCAAAAGCCAGTTGAGTACATCTAAACAGATAAGAGTTTCAGGAAGTTTTGGAATGAATCTTATATCTTTCAATCTGAATGAGCGTTGTGCAGTGCTGACACGTCCGTCGGCACTCTCAGTCCCTCTGTCCTGATCTGGGAAGGTAGCCAGATGCTGCTTGTTGACAGCAGCTTTGATGGGAACAGAGCAGACGTGGGGGGGTGGAGGGTGGGGGGGTGGGGTAGTGATCTGGAAGCCAGCAGAATGTAAATGCTCTCTAAACGTCCAGTCATTCCGAATGCTTTCCAAACGTGAGCTGGACCACCACAAGATTGTTCTTGGACAGAAAAGCAAACTGAGTTTTTAGTTTCAAAAATAAGAGATGAACAGATAAACCATATCCTGCAGAGTATAAACATCAGTGTTTGATGTTATCTTAGAGCAACTTGATATAAACGTTGCATGAATAAAATATAGATATTAAACAGTAACTTAAAACCCTCTGAAAATTGTATTTTTGCTGGCTTCTAGTGGTGGAACTTCACCTAACTCCAGGGTGTGTCAGTACATCGTGACATCACTGATGTTAAAGTCTCTCTCCACTCAATAATACCCATTTTGCGCATTGTTTCATCACATGGATGTTTGAGCTCCACTGTACAAGCAGGATTTGTTGCATCACAACTAGAGCCAGGCCAATACATCAGCCAGTACCAGCGTACTACATATATTTAGATATTAGTGTATGTCAGCCAATAAATGACAAGAAACTGAAATAGAGAAATCAGTACATTTCTTGGCTGCAAATGTTAAAAAAATGAAAGAAACCATATCAAAAAATGAATGTGATGTTATGGGTGGTGTCAAGAAAATGAATATTGTCTGATATATTAATAAAGGACTTTAAAAATGTAAGAATATCTGTAACTATCTCTAGACCCTTGTGTCCGTGGGACTGAATACAAACTAGTTAGGAGCCAATCATGGTCCAGTATGCAATTACTCAAAACAGAGTATTTTTATATCTTAAAATATGTCTTGAGAGTGTTTTTAAGTGACCTTCTAAAAGTCACTATGTCAAATTTGAACATTCCGGCTTTGGCGCCCCCAAGTGGTGGTATGAAATTAGACATGGTGGTAACGCACACTGCTATCCTTCCATCGCTGAGTCAGAAACACTTAAATCAGAACATAGACTTTTGCCATTTTTCATCAGGATTGTTACATTTTTGTGCACAGTCATCAGGATCGTTTCATAGATGTTTTTAATAATGTAAATCTTATAATGAGAAATATCTGATCAAAAACTAATAGGCTAGACTCAAAATCTGACCAAGCAATCAAAAAGTTTTCAATTCTTGGTCATACTGTCACATATACTGCCTCAGTTCTTATTCATACAGTTCATTTAATGAGGTGAAGTAGTATTGATAACATTTAATAAGGCTATCTAAATGATCCTATGAGTCAAAGGCACCCGAGGGAGATGTTCATAATAATGATGGATGTTAATCTAAAAATCCCATTTTCAGAAAAGGTATTGCTTCAAGCTGATTTTCACACATGCTGAAACACTGTTCACAGCTGACAGTTTACAGGCTCCTCTTGTGGTCAGAAAAACTCTGCGTATTGACAAAATCATCTTAACTCAAGCTCCACCTATTGGCTTTTTCGGGACCTTTCGACCACATCTCAAGAGCTAAGATTATTTTGTCAAAGTAGTGTCTCCAAGGTCAGTAATGAACTTTCTGGATATGTTTGCACTGACAGAAAGTAAATTATACTGCAGTCACTTTGAATTTCATAAAGAACTGGAGTACAAGAGCGTCTGTACATGTTTATGGTAATACCCATGTGCTGTCCATTCCTTTTAAATGAAACAGTGAAATCAGGAAATGAGGAGTGATGTTATGGTGCCCTACTCACAGCAATCACCCCTCACTTTTCATTCTGTCTTCTTTATATTCACTCATAACTGATTAAAACAGTCATTTTAGAGCCAACTGACCTTTGCATTCTATCTAATCATAATAATCAAAGCTTACTCTGCTATTAACCTCATTATAAATCACTGCGGACAAAAGGTCAAACTAAACCTCCACTACAGTGAAAATGTTATTTTAGGATGCAGAATAACGACACCCTAAAAATAAAATGTTAATGTCAGAGAGGCATACATGGCCGGAAACAAATACAATCAGCAGGAAAAGATGAAAGAGATCAGGAGTGATTCAGCAGGGAAAAAAAGAGCAATACGATGTGCGTACTGCTGGAAATCATAATGAAAGGGTTCTGTCAGGGGTCACTTTTTACGCTTTGAAAATGTCCTCCGCTAGGCAACAGCGCCATTATAAACGATGAATCAACGACGTCTTTCAAGAAACAACAGCATGACTCAGCGGTCCCGATCCTGGATTTTAATGAGCATTTTGGGAAAACGACAATGTTTTCTGATTTTCGGACGTAGGACTTGTACAGGATAAAAGAGTTTAAAAAGTACCTTGATGAGACCATTTGTTGGGCTCCAGCTGCAGTGATGTCATCTTCACTTGTGGCTTATCTTTTGGACTGGCCGGACTGCATGTACTTACAGGAAACTGATGATTATGCAAAAGAAAGAAAAATCTCATGATTGCAGAAATTGCCAGTCACTAGAAGACCTTGATGCCAGGATAACAAAGTCTTACACAAGAACTTTTTCTTCAGGTCCTAGTATTGACCTTTACTGTTCTTATGTGCAGTACTGCAGCAGTTCTGGGTGTTTTCATTTCCACTTGTGCCCCGCTGTTCCCAGGTCATTTTTACCTTCTGGCAACTTTCATGCCATATCAAGGTGTTTGGTATTCACTCAGGATGAATTATATGGTTTTAAAAGAAAGTGCAAAACAGCCTTGGACACTGAAGGAAAAAAAAACAAGCTCAACAGCACACATACAGTCAGGTAGTGTGGATGAACACAATAGTCAGAACCAAACTGTTCAGTAAAATAAAATTTTAAAAAATGAAGAATGATGAAATAACATCAGTGCACTGAAACAGTAAACTACACTGGGAATGTAATCATTATAAATTCCTATAAATAATAAAACAAATATTAAGTTGAATGCAGAAAAAGGATCAAAGATACATAAAATGCAGCCTGTATAAATATTAAAAAATATATATCAGTGCGAATCAGACAACACATATCAGCTGTCTGATATGTATGGGTCAGGCTCTAGTTATAACTTGTTTTAGATATTATTATAATTATTAATGTAGAACTTTCAAAATGCTAAATGAGAATGATTGAAATGGTTATGTGTTACTTTGTTGTTAGCTTCTGCACACTAACAATGTATTTCATTTGATCTAAAGAATAGCCTCATAATTGCCTATTAGATGATATAGTGTGTGTAATAAGAAGCATTTAAGTTATTACTCGCATACAAATCCTTTGTAGGCAGGTTTACTATATGTACATGGGATTTAGTTCTTCTAAATAGATAAATAAAAAATCTATTGTAAGACATTTTATATATTGACTTGGGTGTTCATGTCAAATGCACCAAACTATTCTTCACAAATATTCATTGAATCTGTCATTTATATTTTCTTACTGCGGATGGACAGAAAAACAGTTTATGTTGCATAACAAAATGCTCAATATTAGAATTCATTGTTACCAATATAATTCAAGCTAACTACATCCACTGATCATCATTAAACATGAGCTTTTTACAGGCCCACAGGGTGTGTTTCATACCCAAAAGACAGATTTGTAGTAGAGAATTTAAGATTGTGGCTTAATGGTTTATGGTTAAATTGGACTGAAACTTTTTAAAAAGCCCTAAAGCAAAATGAAAAATAGGTATATAGGACACAGATCATACCCGAATATTATTCCCTTCCTTTTAAGATGTGAGAATTGTCACTTTCTATGAGTAGTTTGTGCTTTAGAGGACTGTGCTATGGGGTCAGAAGAGTCACCTGTCAGCAGGTCCATGTGGGATTGATACAGTCTGCTGGATGAAGGTTCAGTAAGGAGTCTGAGAATTTGTCTGGTCCCATCTCTTCCTCAGTTACACACACACACACACACACACACACACACACACACACACACACACACACACACACACACACACACACACACACACACACACACACACACACACACACACACACACACACACACACACTCACTCACTCACTCACTCACTCATACACACATCATTTGTAAGTTCACCCAGACAGTCGCTGTTGCAGAATGACTGTGTTCTGTACTGCTCTGTGTTGTTTAGGACAGCAAGTCTTCCAGCCACACTGTTTATTATCTTGGCTTTTCTGTAAGGATTCATAGAGGACTAAATTTGTCTTAAAGTGAAACTATGCACTTTTTAAAAGATGTAAAAAAAAAAAAAACCCCACAAAAAATGCTTTCTCCTAAAGAACAATAAAATAAATGCACCATGAGAAATACAACAGCCACCATCACATGGATGGATTACAAGTAAGAAGAAAAGTTATTTTTTATTATTATTTTATTTTCTCTAACTTCTGACCTTTGCATTTGCACATAAATTCTTATTAACTCAATTCGGCCTGCATTATGATCAAATGTCATTGTGGAAATTGGGAAGGTGGAGCTGACAGACTTGTCAACACAGTTCTTAGGTCAGGGGAATTATTGCATGATCCACTATGAGATGCAAAGAAAGGTTCACCTGGAGACAGACCAAAGCATCTGTAAGATACTTTTCATTATTCTCAGAATGAAAAGAATGAGTAGGATTAGGATAATGAGCATATCCCATGACTAAAAGATGATGTATGCTTAATTAGAACTAATCTGTATGATGTGTCATTTGATGACTTCTACAGAAAAAAATGTTACCTTTTGCAAATGTACATACACTCAAAGGTGGGTGGAAAGGTCATCATCATAGAGAGGGATGAATGAACACAATGAACACTAGAAGTGAGGAGTAAGGAGGTAGAGCAGTCGTCCACCAGTTGGAAAATTAGAGGTTCAATTTCCGGCTCCTCCAGTTCACATCAATGTGTCATTGGGCTAGCTACTTAACCCCAAATTGCTCCCAATGGCTGTGCCAATGGTGTATGAATGTGTGTGAATGGTTAGTTTCCTCCTGATGAGCAGGTTGGCACACTGTGTGGTAGCTCCTGTCATCAGTGTATGAATGTGTGTGAATGGATGAATGTGACATATAGTGTAAAAGTGCTTTGAGTGGTAAAAAGACTAGAAAAGTGCTATAAAAGTACAGTCCATTTACCATTGTCAGACTGTCACTCCGAGATAGCTTTAATCGTGTGAAGTTGTTGACAAAAGTAGTTTGCAGCACCACTTTATTACCTGGCCAAATACCTGACCAATCACTGTGTAAAGTTGATGTTGAATTGTTGCTTTCAGAAAGTTCATTGTCAATTCCGACGTGGTAGTGGAGGTTTAAGATGCTGTTTGATAATCTAACAAACACTTTGGTCTTATTCTTTGCTTCATTAAAACTACATAGACATGAGATGTGATCAGATCACAGTCTGATGTAAATGATGTCTGTACAGGTGTCCAGATGTGGTCTAACCATTCTGTTTGCTTTGAAACCCTAACCCTAACCCTAACCCAAGAACAACTGCAACAAACTGAAAGTGGTTCTCAGAGTTCTGAAAATGGACAAACAGTTAGATATACAATGTAATTTTACACAACTGTAGCACTAAGTCTAAAAGACAAGCATCTTAGCAGTGTTTACCATAAGTCTGTGTAACAGAACCCGAGCTATGCTTTATGTGACACTGGGAAATTGCACAGAACACAATCAATGGTCCACAGGCCAGTGAGAGGTTCAGTGGAGAGCTAGAATCTCCTGGAAGAATGATGATCTGTATTTTTCATCTCCCTGTATCGTGAAGTGGTAGTTGGTGAAAATTGACTGCTACACCCTTCAATGAGACTTTACTCTTGTCAGTTTAATATGTGAACTCCTGGGGATGTAAATGAGAGAGAATAGTTGTATGAGTGCTGATTAGCACAAAACAGTGAGGCAGATACAGATCTTTTAGACCTAGAAATGCAGTTGTTGGCTTCATTGGGTTTTTTTAAGCTCATACACAATGGTCTCTCAACCAACTCAATCAATGTCAATGTAGGTTAGGGTTCTAATTTGGGCCAAAAGCATGACTGTAAGATGTCTTGCATTTAGATTGTTTTTAGCTCCTAAACAATACGGTACTAGGAGAGCCAGTCAACAGTTCAGATCTTCTCCACCATTCGCTGCGTAATGCCACCATAAGCGACCTAAGCGGCTGTAGCTGCAGGGTTGGACCAGTAGGGGGTATATCAATGTTTGTCAAAGTGTCATTCTTGATACCACCCCAGTATCCTGTTAAATTAGATTTTTGTTTTTCCCAACCTCTCTTCCCTCCTTCACACAGAGGCCTGATATCCTTGAATTCTACTGACACCTACTACCTGGAGCCAATCAACGAGGAGGATCCTCTCCACCATTCGCTGCTTAATGCAGAGGACCTGCCGGTGAAAGGTGGAAACTGTGGCCACGGCCATCATAGCACACAGTTCAACCACATCTCCAACCTGCTCAGGCCATTTCATTCAAGGGTGAGTCTCCCAGACATCAACGCCACTGTTGTGTGTGTGTGTGTGTGTGTGTGTGTGTGTGTGTGTATATTAGGTTGTTTTTCTGATATATGTAAGTAATGTTACGATACTTGATTTTTTACTTATTTCATCTCTGTGTGGCTAAAAACCAACAAGTGTATTCTATAAAATATCAGTCTGTTCCTGTAACATCTAAAGAGATATAACACACAGAGGGGAAACAAGTAATAGGCAGCCTTGTAACAACTTTTGCTCCTCAGGGCTTTTGATGCCATTTACATGGAATGGAAATCAATATATGCCTCTTGGTGCCACTTTAGGTTTACCAGAGTTCATTTGGTAATTATGTTTCAGTCAATCAGAGTATTGTCAGAAAGAGGTGTGGGAGGATTGGGCTTAGTATCTTCAGGGATGTCACTTTGCAGAAACCTCTAATGAAACCTGCCTCACTCTGCCTTAAGTGTGTTGTTAACTCATCTAAGAGTTTTATTCGTCTGGCTTTCAGTGCAGATTATCTGTCCCACGATGGTCTGCCTCAGGGGTTTTTCTACTGGGGGTAACAAATGAATTGATTTTCAACATTTACTTTAGGAGGCATGAAAATTGGCAAATGAAAAAAGTGAAGCAGTTTTTTGAGGATTAAATTAAATCTAAGTTCAAGTCTACAGCTAAGATAATGAAAGATTTCAGAAACTTGCAAACTACATTTTGATACAGTGATGCTTTATCTCATGGTTTTAGCCCAAGCCAGGAGCAGAGCATTTAAAGCAAACTTCTATCCAAAGACAATGCATAACATCAGCTCCCTTTTTTGACATTCAAGACACCTTTTATACAGATTCAACGCAATGGAAAATCTACAAAGTACACTAAAGCTGAAGCCTCCACAATCTTGGTATACATCAACAGAACCAACAGTAGAAGACAGGCCTTAAAATCTTAATGCCATTAAAGAACTCTCCACTGAACTGAATCGTAGACGAATTTCAGATACTGTGAATGAATGGAAAACTGAAGCCATTTGTTAGCAAGTTAGACATTTTGGCAAAACCGTGTGCTGAGATCTCAGGTCTTACCATGTTTACCATACACAGAAACATATTATATATAGTTGTTGGGCCCTGCTATTAAAATCTTAAGATACAGCAACCCACATGAGCTCTGTTGTTTGTAGGGTTGTGTTCCAAGTGCCATGCATTTTAGATCCGGCAAATAACCCAGAAGATCTAAACTTAGGTGCCAACATACTTCATATTGAAACTTTTTTGTAATGAAATGTTGAATAATATCGGTTGTATTTTTAGGTCTTGGCATTTTCTCCCAGCAGTTAAAATAACAAACACCACTAGGACTGGGTATTGGTACTCAGTACCTTTTTAAGGTATCGACCAAAATAAATTGATACCAAGTATTACTGAAACATCTGCCGTCAAACGATACCTGCAATCCATTCTTTTTCTACGCAGACCTAGAAAATATGACTATTTGTATGGACTTGCTCACAGCCAATCAAGGCAAGCGTTCTGTCATTTGATGTGACATGTGATTGGCTCATCGCCACAGCAGCTACAACCTGTCTGGTTGGTTTGAGTTAGCGCCTGATATGATTAAATGATATCTAATCATTTAGATGTGGAGGAGTGGTGGCATTTTTATGCAATTTAATGCTTCTATTCACATGATGGGTATCGAATGATCAGTATCACTTTAATGGTACTTGAATTGATACGGGCATCGTTATTTTTACATGATGCCCAGCCCTAAACACCATTGGTGGCAGCTGTAGCTAACTAAAGGGGCGTTCACACCAAAAGCGTCTGACGCCATTTGAGCAGCAGGTCTATATAGAAAATCAATGTAAATGGCATGATAACACGCAATTTCATATGAAGTGCCTGAAGCGTCTGAAGTGGCGTGAATAGTTGGAAAAATCTTTTCAGGCGACATTGCGCCGCGACAGCCAATCAGTGGCGAGTTTCTCCCGATGTCACATCCGTGACACAAGCACGAATGAAGCAATGATCCAAAAAATTATATTTATGATCAAGTAGCGCGATAGAAGCGATTCAAGCTATTTTTTTCGCGTCAGACGCTTTTGGTGAACGCCCCTTAACAGAACCCCAAGCCTAGTTGTTTTTATTTTTATTTTTATCCTGTTCTAGTTCTCGTGTTTTTAAAAAATGTGTTAAATGTAAAAAAAAAAGTCCTGTGTGTGTGTGTGTGTGTGTGTGTGTGTGTGTGTGTGTGTGTGTGTGTGTGTGTGTGTCTGTGTGTGTGTGTGTGTGTGTGTGTGTGTGTGTGTGTGTGTGTGTGTGTGTGTGTGTGTGTGTGTGGTCTGAATTAGTGACCTTAGACCTTTTGCTGAACAGTGTCCATAAGTAAAGCTAACATAATGGTAACACCACAGAACGTAAGGATCTATGAGTAAAACCCCTGAGTATGTTCAATTGAGCAAAGGTGGAAAATTCCCTTCCAGAAATGAGTCTTTCTTTAAACCATCCAGATCACATGACTCCTCAACTTTGACTCCAACGTGTTTATCACCTTCAGTTGCAAATAGTTGTTGGCATGGAGCAACCAGTCTCTATATTCACATTAATAACAGCGTTCCACATGATTCAACCTGACTGACAACAACTCTAATTAAACTCAGTACCACTTTTAAGTCACAAATTGTGTCTTGAAATGTCCCTCCTTCATTTGTTTTAGTGCAGCCATGAGCCAGCACACACAGTGTAACAGCTGAGTGTTCAGTGTGTCTGGGACGTTCACATTAAGTCATCCCAGCCTCTCAGTGGGACCGCTCACTCAGCTGTTAGAGAATGTGTGAAAAGACACAGAAACGCTTGTGATTTATTTATTAGCTGATGTGTTGAACTGAGTCATGACTCTGCTATGGTTTGCTTTATTACATAACTAAATCACAATCAATCACCGCTTTTTGGCTCTGCTGGGGAAATGATCTTCATCATAAGCAAACACAATATTGAACCGCTCTCAGAGCAATTTTAGAGCACAAAATCACCGTCTGAAAATGGA